>NC_083107.1:54959625-55262655 GCF_949774975.1 Lagenorhynchus albirostris
GAGCCTGGCACAGGGTTTAGGTGCTTAATACACGTGGGTTCTCTGCACCCTCAGCCCCTCTCTGCCCTCGCCTGCCTGTAAGGCCTTTCCAGGCTGCGGAGGCCAGATTCGATTCAACAGCCAGTACAGTTCATCCTCTAGTTAGCCACAGGCCCCAAACATCATTTACTTCCAAACAGAGCATCATTCCTTTTGGATTGCCCGTGGCTGTTTGGGATTTTCTGCTGTTCAGGATCTGCACCTCTGCTCCAGGCTAGGCCTGTCCCTCATCACAGGACAGGCGTCTAAAATTCCACTTTCTAAGATTTCTTTCTAAGTTGTTGAATGGCCACTAACACCTTGTAGCCTGCCCAGAAAGGGCTTGACTTTGGCCCAGACCATCACTCCAGCCCTGCCGCCCACTCCAGCTTTCCCTGATATTTGTGGGGCCTAAGGGGTATGGCCCCCTCCCTAGAATTCTCTAGGCCTTTCCTCCTCTCCCCATAACCATGGAAGGACACCTCCCACATCTACAAACACATAAGGGCTTCCTCCCAGCTGAGGAGGGTTTGGGGGGAGTTTGCAGAATTGCTCCCTAGAAGAGCCTGATAAGTTTTTTCTTATTTGTTTTAAATAACTTGCATGAATTATTTTTAATAATAAAAGTAAATATTGTTTATTGTAGAAAACGTGCAGAATATAGGAAAGACAAACGTAAATGTATACCTCATTCATAATCCCACCACTCAGGGATGCCATGGTGAACACTGCCTGGATTATACACGTATGGCTACATAATTAGAAACCTGCTGGGTGTAGCTCTGAATCTTGCTTTCATATGATAACTTTAGTATTTTCCCATTTTATTAACAGTTATTCAGAGACATCGTTTTTAATGGCTGCATAATGTTCTCTATTTTGTCTCTATCATAAAATAGTGCCATTTCTCCTACTGCTATTATTAGCATTATTTTTGCTATCCCTTCCATCACTAATAGTAATAGCTAATATTAATACCTACGTGCTGGGTACCTTTGTGTACAGCATCCTGGGCACACTTCACAGCAACATTCTGAGTAGATACTGTCATTTTATAAATGAGGAAACGAGGCACAGAAAGGCTAACTGAATTGGCCAAAAGTACACGGTGACCTGGCCGAGCTGAGGGCCAGGTGACACTGGATGCTATGCCTTTAATTACCATGTGCTGTGATAAAACAGCCATGTACGTCGGCCATGAGGCACGTGCATTTCTTAAGATTTTTTTTTTTATGTGGACCATTTTTTTTAAAGTCTTTATTGAATTTGTTACAATATTGCTTCTGTTTTTATGTTTTGGTTTTTTGGCCGCAAGACATGTGGGATCTTAGCTCCCCGACCAGGGATCGAACCCCCGCACTCCCTGCATTGGAAGGTGAAGTCTCAACCACTGGACCACCAGGGAAGTTCTGAGCCAGGTGCATTTCTGAGTCACTGCAGCCACTTTCCTAGAGGTGGAATGACTAGGACAAGCTGTAAGGTGGCCAACTGTCCTGGTTTTCCCTGGACTTTGACGGTTTCAGCATGGAAGGTCCTGCATCCCAAGAAACCCTTACAGGGGTGTGAGCTGTGAAGGCTCTTCCTGCCCTTTGCCACATTGCCCTTCAGAGGGGTTGTGTCAGCTTGTCCTCATGTCAGACTGTAAAGCCACATTTCTCTAGTTTCCCTGAGCTCACTTGATTTCTTTTAGTAGACTCTGGGACAAGAACCTCTGTCTCCTCTAACTCCTTACACGGTAGTAATAATTATTATTAATAACACCCCTTCAACTATTGGCTGGGGCTCTTAACACCCGTGCAATGTGTGACAGGTAAAGAGAAAATGTGTCTTCCTCCTCCTCCTCCCAGTGCCATGGGTAATCTCAGTAAACACGTTAATTAGGGACTTAGGATGGAATAAGAAAATGCGGTAGGAGCCCTGCGGCACCCGCTCCCCGCCCCAGGGAGACAGCAGGGGGCGAGTGCTTCCATCCCCAGAGCCCCCAACTCATCCCAGCTTCCAGCATCAAGTCCACCATTTACATGGCCATTTATGTGTCCAGTCGACCCCCAGAGGGATTTGAACCAGCATAGCCCCATTCCAGGGCATCACTGTGGCCAGAGGAGCTAGCACTGGCTCCAGAGCTACACTCAGACTCAGGTCCAAACTGCTGCTCCAGGACTAACTGTGTGACCTTAGGCAAGTTGCTTCACTCTCTGAGCCTCAGTTTCCCTTTTTTTCTTTTCTGCAGAATGGGGCTCATAATATTTTTGGAGGTTGTCACAAAGATTTCTGATAATGTACAGGCATACCTAAGAGATATTGCAGGTTCGGTTCCAGACCCCTGAAAGAGAGCAAATATTGCAATAAAGTGAGTCACATGAATTTTTTGGTTTCCCACTACATGTAAAAGTTATGTTTACACTATACTGTAGTCTATTAAGTGTGCAATAGCATTATATCTAAAAACAGTATACATACCTTAACTTAGAAATAATACTGTTGGGAAAATGGCACCAATAGATTTGCTCAATGCAGGGTTGCCACAAACCTTCAATTAAAAAAAGAAACGCAGTATCTGGGAAGCGCAATAAAGCACAGCACAATAAAACACAGCCTGTCCGTATAGGAAAGTGCTTGCCCAGCCCCTAGGATGCAGTGAATGGGTAGTTCTCCTTACCTGCCTGATGGGTCCCTGAATTGTCCGCTAAGCATCTCAGCCAGCCTCCTGCCCTCAAGCCAGACACCAACTGTTACGTCCTGGGTACTTTGGTCATCACTTTAATGTCAAGGTATGATCCTCATGTGTCCCCAGCCCTTTTATCTGTGGCCTGTGTCAGGGGAGGCTGGGGCCTCATGCGAGAGTGACCAAGGTGCTCATGAACCCTGAGGCCTTCAGGAAGTTCCTCAGGTTTCCTGGTCAGAACTCAGGCCAAAGACCTGGAAGAGGGACTGGGGAGGGTCCAAGCCTGTCTGCTGTCCTTTGCCACAGGTGTTTTACCAGCTGGAAGGCGACATGCTTCTCCAAGTCCTGGAGCAAGGGAGACACCGGGATGTGGTCATTCGGCAGGGAGAGGTAAGGCTGGGCCCCAGAACAGGACCCCAGCATGTCCCCTCTCCTGGCTTTTGTGGTGGTCTTGTGCTCCCAGCCTCTTCCTGCCCTCCTACCTGCCCAGCCTGCCTCGGCCCCGTCCTCAGGCACTTCCTCCTCAAGGCTGTCCATCTCAGCACAGCCTGACATCTCCTCTAGTTCCCGGGTGGAGGCTTGGAAGAGAGGGGGCTGGGCTGGACTGTGGTCAGCTGGGGAGGCCTGGGACGCTGCAGCACTGAGGCCTCCATGGGGGGCTGGCACCTTGTCCCCACCCCTGCAGATCTTCCTCCTGCCCGCTGGGGTCCCCCACTCTCCACAGAGGTTTGCCAACACAGTGGGGCTGGTGATTGAGCGGAGGCGGCTGAAAACGGAGCTAGATGCACTCAGGTAAATGGGCCTGGTCTGGGGGTCTGGCGCAGAGATGTGGGGGAAGCAGCAAGATCCTAGATAGACCCAAGAAAGCCACTCAGCCACCGAGAGGGTTGGTGGCAATGGGGATCCTGCATTTGCTGGCTGATGGGGAGGGATTGGGGTAGGTGGGAGGGTGGGTCTGATGATGCCGGGGAGGCGGGGTGTTCTCTGTGACCGCCTGGGAGCCCATCAGCCTGACACCTTCTGGCTGGGCCCAGAACATGTGGGATCTTAGTTCCCCGACCAGGAATTGAACCCACGCCCCCTGCAGTGGAAGCGTGGAGTCTTAACCACTGGACCGCCAGGGAAGACCCACAACCTGTGCTTTCTGCACTGAGGTCTGCTGGGGAAGGGCAGGGGGATGGATGCCAAAGTCAAACCCACCTGGCCCAGGGCAGCCCGGAACAGTGCCTCCCACCCCAGAGCTGAGTCTCTGCCAGTGCGCCCCTCTTCTTGTTTCTCTACCCCAGCTCATTCCACACCCAGCACTGACATTTGAATAACACTTACTGTGTGCTGGGCACTGCTTTATGTGTATTTATTCCTTTAACCCTCACAATGATCCTATCCGGTGGGTACCGTTATGTACTTTACAGATGAAGAAACTGGGCCCAGGAAAGTTGAGTTTGCTAGAAAGTGGCCGAACTGGCATTATAGAGAAATATGAAGTTAGGGCCGGGATAGCCTAGATGGGAGTGTGAGTAAACCAAGGAGGGGACGAATATGGGTGCAGAGATGGGTGCTCTGTTTCTATAGCAGATTTCTAGAACAGAGTTCCCATCGTGTTCCATTCAGTCACCCGATTATTATCCTGTGAAAGGAGGACTCAGCCTGTGGTACAGGGGGACCCAGATTTTTCCAAAAGCTAAGCTATTTTTTAACTAAGAAAATTAAAATTTCCCAGCAAGTTACTGAAATCAGAAAACTTTGTTATAATGGACATTTTAAAAATGTCCACATCTTGTGTTATAATGGACATTTTAAAAATTCTTCCCTTTTTTTCTAATTACCAAAGTCATACATGATCAATCTTGAAATCTGGAAAAGTACAAGAAAGCAAAATGAACAAAATTAAAATGACTTGTCAGGTAAAAGGGAAATTTGACAGCATGTGAATGATATCTCAATAAAACAAAATAAAGAGAAAACAAGCAGAAAAAAGTCATCCCGCCAATCAAAGCTAACAAAGCACTTAGACGTCCATCTCATCTTTCTTCTCTGCATATCTACACCTTACAACATTGCAGTCTTATTGCAAGCATGGGTTTCAGTTTTGTTTTTTTTTTTTACATAAAAAAACTCATGAGTATCTCTCATGCTATTCAATGCTTTGCAAAAAAACACCATGTTAATGACTGCATACTAATCTACTGCAGAATAGTCTGTTGTAGAAATAGCTGCCTGGCCTTAAATTCGAAAATAAATTGTTGACATGGGGCTTTATATGGGGAGTCTTCAGTGATGGAGAGGACGGCGTCTTCAGTAACACTTTTACAGCAAATTCAATAACAGATTTCATCTGGCTGCTTTTGACCTTTAATAAAAGCCAGGGGCTCAGCATTAAAATGCCACTCTGAAGGCAGTTCCTGGAGGGCATCGAGGTCCAGTTATGAGGCTTTCCAGTGGCCAGCTCCATCCCAGGATAGAACTTAGGGTGTCAGGCAGGGTGGATGCACTGTGTGTCTACAAACCATCGCCCATAAGCAGGACCACTTCTCTTTTTCAGGAGGAGCCGAAGAGCAGAGCTGGCCCGGCACTGGGAGCTAAGCTTGGGGATTAGGCATTCAGTCAGTAGATGTGCTGCATACACAGGGCCCTGAGGCCCAGCCCCGGTCTGCCCCGCGCTCCTCAGGCCAGTGGAGCCGCACGCCAGGCCGGGCTGCGGGCCTGGGTGGGCCTCAGGGAGTCTACTAGAGGCTGTGTGTACAGGCGTATGGACCTTCCTCCAGAGAAGAGGCCCAGCGCTTTGCTCCAGTTCTCAGAGCCATCCGTGACCCCAGAAGAAGGACCCCCTCATCTGGGGGGCGTCTTCAGCACGTGCTCTGACCTAGAGTGCCAGCACTCTGTGGCCCGGATCAGGCTCAGCCTCAGCTTCCCCTTTTGGAAAAGCATTTGTCACTGATGCTGTGTTTCTAAGACTGTCTCCAGTCTGCCCTGCTTCTGCCACTTAGAGGCTGTGTAACCCCTGCCAAGTTACCCAGCTTCTCCCTGAACCGCGGAGTTCTATCTACTTTGTAAATGGTCAAGTTTGGGGAACCAGTAAGAGCTATGGGAACGGGGTCGGTAATAGCCCACCCACGTTGGGGCCACACGGGGGCTCCTGGGAGAGCCGAGTGTGGGTGAGCGTGCATCGGCCGCTAGGTTGTGCTAACAGGATGAAGCAGGCCGTCAGCTCTGTAGGGCCAGCCTGGGCCCGGCCAATCACAAGCAGAGCCAGGCCCGAGGGAGGCTGCCCTGAGGACGTCCAGGTGGGGAGCTGGGTGCCCACTTTTTGTTCTGGCAGGTACTACGTAGGCGACAGCACTGACGTCCTGTTTGAGAAGTGGTTCTACTGCGAGGATCTCGGCACACAGTTGGCCCCCATCATCGAGGAGTGAGCCCCCCAGCCCAGCCCCTGCCCCTCGCTCTCCTGAGGCCCCATGCTCTGGCTGGGGAGAGCAGACCCAGCCCAGCAGTGCTCCTCGGCAGTACCTGCCAGCCCGGAGCTATCAAGTCCAGGATTTAGGGAGAAAGTCTGCCCCTCCCCAGGGTGGAAAGCCCCCTGGGGAGGGGAGGGAAAGGATGGTGGATATACAACAAATTGTGTGAGGGCACCATGAGTGTGTGTGGGCTCCTGCACCCCGGAGTGTGCGTGTGCGTGTGTGTGCGCGCGCGTGCGTCTCACTAGCCACTACTCTTCCCCCTTTGTGCCTGCAGGTTCCTTAGCTCTGAGCAGCACAGAACAGGAAAACCCAACCCCGGTAAGGCGACTAGGAACCATCTTTCTCCCCTTCCCCCTCCCTCCTTTTCCGGAGGAGGGCGGGTCTTGGCTCTGGGTAAGCAGGGAGTCTCCCTTTGAGTGCTCTGCCCTGTACCCCAGGCACAAGAGGATGGCACCAAATAGTACCCCCCATGGCTGCTTGGTCCTTGAGCTGGAGCCAGAGCCCATTCCAGCCATTGGGAGCTGGGACCCCTGGGAACTGGGCCCTCTGGGGCGGGGCCGGCGGGGCCAGAGGACGCTGACCACAGCTGTGCTGTGGGTGCAGACCAGCTGCTCAAGGAACCGCCATTCTCCCTGAGCACACGGTCCGTCATGGAGCCCATGTCGCTGGAGGCCTGGCTGGCTGGCCACCGCAAGGAGCTGCACGCTGGCATACCCCTCAGCTTGTTTGGAGACACCTATGAGACCCAGGTAACACAGCCCTGGGCCACCCAGGGCATCTGCCCAGCAGCCCCAGGAGATGGGAACTAATTACACATGGACACACACACACACACACACACACACACACACACACACACACACACACACACACACTCTCACATGCCAGTCTTGGAGGTTGTGGACACAAGCATAGGTCTTCTTGTTTCCTCCCTGACTCTGAGAATGATGGCTTTGCTGTGAGTGGAAGCCCATGGAGGTTATGTGGTCCCCAGCAATCTTTATTTGCCTTCGGAGTAGGGGGTTGCCGCATCCACTGAGAGATTCCTGGGGGTCTGGGGTCATCTCCCTGCCAGGATTTCCTGGGCCTTTGGCCAATCATAGCCTTGGCAGCCAGAAGGGAAAGAGATATTTGGGGGTGAGGGTTGGGTGGAGAGTTGCACAGAGAGAGACCCAAACAAGGCTTGCCTCCTTCCATTCAACATTTATTGAGTGCCTATTATGTTTCAGGCTTTAGTAGGAAAATAAGATAGAGTCACTGTCTCAGAGAGTGTATGGTCTAGTAAATGGAGAAGTTAATCAACAATTGCCACGATCATGTGATACATTCTTTGGTAGAGAAGCTACAGGAAGCCATAGGAGGATAAAGGAAGAACCAAGCTGTGAGGGAAGTCAGGGACGACTTCCTGGAGGAAGTGATATATAGGCTGAGTTTTAAAGCTATGGTAGGAGTTTGCAAAAGGAAGAAAGGGAGATGGAGAGCCCATTCCAGGTGAAGGAGAAGCCTGAGCAAAGGCATGGAGGCTTGAAACAGGCTGACATTGCAAACAGCTGATGTTGGGGAACCAGGACAGGGGAGTGGGGGCAGCAGATACAATTGGTAGATGGCCAAAGTAGCAGGCAGTGCCCACATGCTAGCAGCTCTCCTGGGCTGGGCAAGGTGCAAGGACGAATCCTGGAAACAAGAGAGCTTCACCCAAGTGCTGAAGCGGGGAGCAGGGGGCTGACCAGGCTACAGTGGTGTTTCAGAAAGATCACTGTAGCCTGAGTGAGGACTGGATCAGGAGGGCAAGTGTGGCAACGAGGAGACCTGACAGGAGGCTCACGTTCACTTGTGCTTTACCGTTTGCCACTGGTACATCCCTTGGAGTTTGAATTAGATACCCCCGTGGAGGGATGATCACTGGATGCAAACCTGCCCTAAAAGGCCCAGCCAGCCGAGCCCTGAGCTTACACAGGGCTGTGAGAGCCGGCGCGCCCCACCACGCCCCTCCCACCCCATTCTTTCACACCCCTCCTTCTCCCTGCTTCAGTTCACTCCAGCCAACATCTACTGAGTCCCACCCACTCTGGGCCGCTGGGAGCGTGGCCTGCACAGCAGCTGTGGGTTCCAGCTGATGCAGGTCAGAGGTGCTCGGCCTCCCTCTCGCTCTCATTCATCCCCTCCCACCTCCCTCCTCCTCCTCCTTAGGCCAGACTCCTAACCTCTCACGAGGAAGGGAGGTGGGCATCCTCTGGGGAGTTCATGCGTGTGTGCTACGTGCATCTGCACTGTGCCATGTACACACACGTGCCTCGTGTGCCCCTGGTAGGCGTGCCTCCACATGGGTCAGCAGTAGTTGTGTCGTGCATCCGAGGGGCCAGAAATGTAGGTGGATGTGGAGGGCAGGCACGTGTGATCCCCAACAGCAGGTGGCCAGGGGGCCCTGTGGCCTGGGCAGCCTTCCTCTCCAAGGCCAGCTCTCTGCTCCGCACCTGGAAATGAGGCTGTGTTGCGGGCCCCATCCCTGCCCCACGCAGGCCTGGTGTCTCGGGGCCAGGTTCAAGGCCATCTCCCACGTGGGGCAGGATGTGCCGGAAAGCTCCGTGTCACTTCCCCGCAGGTGATGGTCTGTGGACAAGGCAGCAGCGAAGGCCCGAGACAGGACGTGGACGTGTGGCTGTGGCAGTTGGCAAGTGGGCCCGGGAGTGGGGTGGGGGGGCACAGCCTCCTGCCTGCCCGTGAGGACCAGGCTGCTCCTGGGGTGCCCACAGCCCGGACCGGCTCCCGGGCCTCCTTGCCAAGGCTGACTCAGGGACGCTCGGACAGGTGCCGCGGCCTGACAGCCTCCATTTGTTTCTCCTATTCCTCTTTCCTAGGAGGGCTCCTCGGTGGTGACGATGCAAGGACAGCGCCTGAGCCTGAGCCCCGACGACAGCCTCCTGGTGCCAGCTGGGACCGCGTGAGTGCCCGGGGAGGATTTACCCCCAACTGTGGGACGGCCCACCTTTCCCTGGGATCCCAGCCTTGTCTGAGCCCCGCCCACCTGTGTCGCCACAGGTACAGCTGGGAACGAGGGCAAGGCTCCACGGCCCTGTCTGTGACTCAGGACCCTGCCCGCAAGAAGCCCCTGGGGTGACCTATCCTCATGCTGCGGGCCCAGAGCTGCCACAGGTGCCCCCGAGCGCCACCCCTGCCAAGTAACCCTCCCAGCCCCACCGCTCCTACGTGCACTGCTGCCGAGTGACTCAGGGTCTCCTGGGCCGGGTCCTGGACATCACTGTCATCCATCCTCCTCCTGTCCTCTCCAGGATTGCCAGGTTCCTGGGGGCCGTAGCTCCCCTCCACCCCTAACAGCCTTCAGCCCACTGCCCTGCAGGGTTCTGCCGGGCGGACTGCTCCCTGAGGCCAGGGTCCTCTCCATCCCTCTGTCCACAGGCTCAGCACAGCACCTGCCTGCTGCCCAGAAGGTCCTTAGTAAAGGCTTCCTGACAGACGGGCACCTACGGGTCTGCACACACACAGCCTGTGATCTTTGCCAGACACCTGGTGCTCCCATGACTGTGTGCGTGTGCAGGGGGGAGGGAGATCTGGAGCGCTGGGTGACCGTGGACCTTGTGGAGGGTCTGTGATCGGGTCCCCCTGCTTGTAGAGAAGCCCTCATGCCGTGTGTGCGGCCCCTCCATGCGAGCTCCTATGCCTGTCCTGCTGCACAGCTGATGTCCCTCTGCCTCTTTCTCTTTCTCACTTACTCTTTTTACATAACTTTAAAATATAGCATCTGTTGAGGTTTCTCTCCCCAGTAACTGAAGTGACTTGTGCTCATTGTAGAAAACGTAGAAATACTAAAAACACAAAATCCCCCCAGCTGGAGTTAACCACAGTTAATACACAGACATTGTGATGAGCCTTCAGAGGGGCGTAAAGCTGTTCAGGAGCTTGGCAGCAGCGGGGGAGGGCTGTCTGGCCTCCTCCCCCTTCTCCCCCCTGCTATGTACAGGCCCCCGTGGGGTCCAGGAGTGCTGGGAGCCCGGGACGCAGCAGTGGGTAGAGACGAATCATGCAACCTGCAGAGGGAGATCTGGGCTCGGCTTCATGGGGCTTCAATGAGAAGTTGGTGAGGGGTCACACGTGGGGGGAACTGAAGCTGGATCTGGATGAAACAGGTCCCTGGGTAGAGTCAGCGCTTCCTCCAGAAAACCTGGGTCTGAACCCTGCCTCCCCCGCCCCAGCCTGCCGGCTCATTGCTTCGATCCCCTCCACTGACAACGGCAAAGGAGACCCTGACTTTGCTGAAAGGACTTCCGGCCCTGAGGGATGTCGGGACCTTCACCCACCTACCGCTCTAGAGGATTTCTTCTCCTACAGGCAACGAAGAAACACCACCAGCCTCCCCCTAAGCTTCCACCAGTTCAGGGCAGTGAGGGCAGAGGCTGGGCGTGTGCTCGGGCTGCAGTGATGTGTTTCTCTGTACAGGAGCTGAGGACAGAACACACGAATGTCCCAGGGAGGCCCCCTGGGCAGGGTGCACGTGGCCACGAGAAGGGCTCCCTAGTGCCAAGCGTGGGCCTAATCCAAGACAGAAAATCACGAAAATTAGATCTCCCGTTTTTCTGAACACCGACTCTGTGCCAGGGAATTTGCTAGATGTTTTCACATATATGACCTCATTTAATCCTTATAACTCTCCAAGAAGGTGGTAGCACCCCATTTTACAGATGAGGCTCAGAGAGATTTGGAAAGCAGGCAGCTCTGTTTCCAGCCCAGGCTTGTCTGTATTCAAAGCTCAGTATGGTGGTCCCACCACCCTGCACCCCATGGTTATGGCCTATCTGCCCTCAGCCTTGGCCAGTGGGAGCCCAGGGAAGTGGAAAGCCCTGGAGGATCTGTGGGAGAGGGGCCAACAGCCACTGCGTCTGAAACCCAGAGACTCAGAGTTGGCAGCACGCAGTGCCCTGCTGACCACAGCCGTTTGGCATGGAGGCAAGGGGGCGGGGCGTGTCAGATCCTGGAGCCTGGAAGCACAGCCTCTTTTGGTGCTGTCCCAGGTTACCAGGAGCCCCGGGCCCTCATCTCTGCCCGCAGGCCTGGTGCCATGGGCTCATGAGAATACCACGCAGAGGGGAGCAGGACTCGTACCTTATCTGAAGCCAGCCACAGCTTCCCACTCCCCTCTCCGCAGGGAGTACTGGGTGATGGCCGGCTAAGCGGGGTGGACAGTGGCAGGGAACCTTGAGGACTCTCAGGATTGTTCTGTTTGTGGGAGAAGCCCCCACGTCCCCAGGCCATGGCAGTAGAAACTTGGCAGGGGAGCCCTCTGCCTGTGGGATGTACTTCATCACGGATGTGGACTTGGGACCATCACAGACTTTGGAAGCATCAGGAATCTGGGAATAACGACAGCAGGCTGGCGGACGTACAGCAGGCTGTTCTCACCAGGCTGTGAGCACGACGGTCAGGGTGTTGAATGGACTCCCACCTCCCTCTCCCAGGACGATGTCTTGTTGGCTCCACAGTTCCTGCTGCCAGAGCTGGTGGGGGCAGGGAGGCAGCCACCCAGTCTGCGTCTATGATGGGGTGGGAGGGGTCCAGGGTGGTCTGCATGAACCGGAGAGCTTTGAGTTGCCAGGACAAGCTCCTGCCTTCAGGCAGGCCAATGTCTGACCACTCAGGGCTGTGAACACTCTCCCCAACCTCACCCCAGCTGGGCCTTCCTCCCACTTCAGGGTTTCTCTGAGCCTCCACTCACCCTGATGAGCCCTGCATCCTCCTCTGCCAGGGGCAATGCAGATTCCAACGGAGGCCGAGCTTAGAGACCTCACACGCAGGCCACTCGGTATGCGGGGGAGGCGGGGAGGGAGGGAGGGCAGGCTGCAGGGTTCCACTTTGCCTGCAAATAGGAACACAGCATTTCTCAGTGGCTGCGAGGATGCTGAGGAAAACCCCAGGATACTGAGTCATCGCGGTGGCCGGCTGATAGCAAGCACTAATCCTTGAACACTCTCGTGCGGGGGTAGGATGACGGTAGAAACGTCTCTCAGACCCACGGCGGCGCAAGCAGCCCATGGAATTTCATAACCTGAGCTCTCCCTCTCCCCTTCCTTCCCTCTCTCCCTCCTCATTCCCTCCCTCCTCCTCGCCGGCTGCCTTCACCACTGCCTTGGGGTCACCTGGAGAGGCCCCGGCTCCTCCCTGATGGTGTCTGCCTTCCCAGCACCAGTCCTGAGCGTGGAATTTGTCCTGGGCCTGGTGGGGAACAGCCTGGCCTTCTTCCTCTGCTGCTTCCACGCGCGACCCTGGACATCCAACACTGTGTTCCTGGTCAGCCTGGTGGTGGCCGACTTTCTCCTGATCCTCAACCGGCCTCTTCGCGTGGACTACTACTTCCTCCACGAGACCTGGCGCTTCGGGGCCACCGCCTGCAAAGTCAACCTCTTCATGATCGCCACCAACCGCTCAGCGAGCACGGTCTCCCTCGCGGCCGTCTCACTCGACCGCTACCTGAAGGTGGTGCGGCCTCAGCACGTGCTGAGCAGGGCCTCCGTGTGGGCAGCCGCCCGGGGGGCCGGGTGACTCTGGGGGGGCATCCTGCTCCTCAACGGGCACCTGTTCCCGACCACCGATTCCAGCCACTCCTGCCTCAGTTACCAGCTGGGCACGAGCCCCTCGGCCTCACTCCCCTGGCACCAGGCCCTGTTCGTGCTGGAATTCTTCCTGCCGCTGGCGCTCATCCTCTTTGCCATCATGAACGTCATGCTCACCACCTGGCGAGGCCCGGACGTGCAGGCGGGCCCACGGAGGGCCGTGCGCGTGCTGGCCGCGGTCGTGGCCATCTACGCAGCCTGCATCTTGTGCAGTATCATCTTCGGCAAAGCTTCCATCGTGGCCTTCCGCCTGCACGCCTGCTGCACCCTGGACATCTGCTCGCAGCTCTTCCATGGCTCCCTGGCCTTCACCTACCTCAACAGTGCCCTGGACCCCATGCTCTACTGCTTTTCCAACCCCAACTTCCTCTGCCAGGGCCGGGCCCTGCTGGGCCTCACCCAGGGCTGGCAGGCCTCCGCCAGCAACAAGAGCACCTACCAGCCCTCTGCCTGGCGCCGTGTGCCCTCTGGGAAGGTGGTGGCCGCAGAGAGGCTGTAGGCAGAGGTGTCGCTGGAGATCTCGGAGGAGGGCTGACCAGGAAGGCCCTCTCAGGACGGGGGCCCTGCTGCGGTACCACAGGAGGGAAGACTGCCAGGCTCTGGGCTGGAGGGACAGGGTCACTCCCTGGACTGTTGCCAGCACAGGGTCCCTCAACCAACCGGACAAGGGACATCTGCAGGAGCCAGGTGGGTGGCAGGGAGAGAAAAGCGTCTTGGCTTGGAGTCGTGTGTCCCAGATGATGTCCCCAAAGCACAGAGCATGATGGCAGGTGGAGACAGGCAGGGGCTGCGGGACCCCAGCTCAGACAGAGGGCCACACAGCTGCCCTGGCCCGGGCCGGAGCTGGAGGACTGTGAGAGCAGAAGTCTTGCTTTAGAAATTAGACAGCTGCATTTTCTGTCATCTCCAGTTTGTCTTTTTCAATACTAACAAACCTCCTTTTGAAAATGCAAGGCTGCCTCAGCTGTTCTAAGGAAAACCAGTAAGTTACCTTTGGGTCCATCTGGCTCTGGCATCAGGAGGGTTCAAAGCGAGTTCCCCAAGATGAAGGGACACTCTGGGGACAGAAGCAAGAACAGAAGCTTCCACATTGATCCTGGAGCCCTGGTGTGCCCTTAAAGTCAGAACGCTTCCCTGGGAGAGGTCCTCAGGCTCACGGGATGGGCTGCCCACCTGGATCCCTGGGAGGCCCCTGACTTACTCTCCTGCGGGACCACGTGAGGATCTTCAGCCTGGGAAGTTACCACCTCCATCCAGTTCAGGCTCCTGGCTCGGCTTGGACCCCCTCCCCTGGCTTTCCTCAGCCCCGAGTACCCTTCTCTGGCCCTGGAACCCGTGGTGGCTGCTACCCCACCAGGATAGGATGCTGGATGGGGGCAGGGGTCTCCAGGTCACCAGAGCAAGCTCACCGCCCTCCCCCAGGCCCAAAGCCATCTTGCCCATCTCTCCCCTTCTGTTCTGTTCAATACGCCTTTGTCAGTGTCTGAGACCACCTGGGCTAACACATCTGTTGACCTGGGGCCCCCAGGCACAAGGCGTGCACTGGGCATGAATCAGGGGTTTCTTTGGCGGGGAGAGCGGTTGCCCCTGTTGTCCACAGCCGAAGTCATTGGGGGTGCGTGGCCTTCAAGGCTTCCGAAGGGCTACACAGAAGCCACTAAAACCCCAAATATGCACCTCCTGAACGCCATGTGTCCCCAGCCCTAGCCGCCTCAGGAGAATGAACGTCTGCCCCCAGTAGACATACGTCCTCCCTGCTGCAGGGGACAGAAGGGCCTGGGACTGGTTCCCTACTCATCACCCCAGCCACAGGCCTCTAGGCCTCAGATACAGGGTCTGACGATGGGGGCCAAAGCCCCTCCCCCCAACTGTTTTAATCCTCTTAGTCCAACCCTCTGATATTGTGGACAGGGATGCCCTCCCTCTGTTAAAAGTCCTCAGGAGTGGTGGCCAAGGTCCAGGAGGGTCACCCACATCCCGGGAGGGAGGCAGATGGGTGCCGTGTGGATGCTGAGGTGGGAGACAGAACATGTCAGGCAGAGGGAGGTGGCCTGGGGGACAGGTTGGATGGGTATTAAAACCTGGTGTGTCTCCGGCCATCTTCCCTTTTCTGAAAACTCACCAGCCGCTGTCAGAAACCCACAGAAATACTGAGAACCCAAACCAAGTGATGGAAATGGGTGTGCCGGCCAGGCCCCTCCAAGGGGGCTCCCCGGGTGTCTCTGCCCCACATGGCCCTCTGCTCCAGTCCTCCACTCCGCTGCCGCCTTTTTCTCGCTGGTAGAGCCACTCCTAGGAACTCCCCGCCTCGCCACCCCCTGCTGCCACAGAGGGGAGCGGGCCAATCCTGCGCCAGCCGGACCTGAGATTTGTCATTTCTAAGTCAGACATTCTTATGAGAGGTCCAAGCGCTCCTGGAGGCGGGGCGCTGAGCCCTTTCTCGCGGAGCACCCCCTTCAAGGGGCACTAACGTGTGTGCTGAATGAACACCAGGCACCTTCCCTCTGATACCATCTCTCCCCACGTTTGTACCTGCCTGGCTTCCGAGCAGCTCTAGGGGCAAATGGGGCTCCACGTGCCATTTCCTTGGTCCTCCCTTCCCTGGGCCCTTCCCCTCAACACCGCCACCCCCTGCCCTCTCAGGAGCCGGGCTCACTCTCCCGACCTGACGTCAGGGAAATGACCAGATGGTCCCCGTGGCCTATGTGCACTGCTGTCTCTCCCCCTCGAGAAGTCCCAGGTAGAGGCTGGTCACAGGCTTTGGGCCCACACTCCTAACCCTCCCCGGGATCCTTCTTGCCCCTCAGCTCTCCCCACTGACAAGGCACTCTCTAAAGGGGGTCTGGGTGTCCCCTCATGGGAGAGAAGCGGGGCTTCAGGCTGCCTCCACACTCTCCTTGCATGGAAGGACCCCCTGGTCCTAACCTTGGTCCCAACCCACTGTACCCCTCCCAGGACTTGTTCTCCATGTGTGAAATAGGAACAGTAACCCTGGCCCTTGCTCAATTCCAGGGGTTAGAGATGGAAATAACTGATATGCCAGAGCACTGAGTGAGGAAGGTAGTTACTACCGGGAGGGGGGAGGGGACAAGGGGTGAGAGAGGATGGGGGGAGGGGTGGGGAGAGGGCAAACTGTTGAAGTGCAGCGTTTTCTACTGGTGGGAGGGTACTGGCTGTGGTGGTACAAGGTGAGTGGGAGGCGGTTCAAGGCTGAGCAGAGACCCTATTCCCTGCATTTGGCTTCTACATAGTATTTTGGTCCCTGGGACGGGCTGCACTATTCGGTGAACATGTTGGGCAGCACCTCTCTCCCCTTCCTAATGTGACCCGCTGTCCCCTTGAGGGGTGAAAAAACGGCTTCCATGACTTTAACCCAGGGACTCGTGTGCAGGGGGTAGGCAGGCATGGCTGGGCTGACAGGCCTGAAGCCACCAATCATCCAGCATTTGCTGGGCACACACCACGGCCCAGACCCTAAGCCACAAAGTCAGACGATACGTCTCTGACCTTGAGCCCCGCCAGGCCAAGCCTGGGAGAGACAGACCTGCAAAAGGATCAAACGCAACCCAAGCCAGTGGGATTGCGAGGTAGTAACGCACGGATGACAGCACAAGAGCACAGGGGTTGGAGGGGGGGGTGACAGGGGGCGATGCACGTGAGCCGAGTCTTGGAGGATGAGGAATGTAGCAAAGGGAACGGCATCCCTGGCACAGGGAAGGGCATGAACAAGGGCACAGAGCTGTGAGAAGACTCGGTGTGCAGGGAAGGGTGAGGAGATCACGGAGGCAAGGGAGGAGGAGGCCTAGGGACAGAGTTAGGAGACAGGCAGGAAAGACAGGCTGGGCCCTGCAATCTCAGGAGCCTGGGAGGGTCCTGCAGACAACCCCATAAGGCAGGAAAGGGAGTGTGTGTGAGGTTTTTAAGAAGCCGAGGATGATCTGTCTTGCCTTGTGATCAGTTACTCTGGGAACAGTGTGGACAGACTGGTGAGGGGTGTGGGAGATGACCTGAGTAGGACCTGAGTAGGAAACGGTCTGTATTCCAAGCAAGGGCAGTGGTAGTCTGCAAAGGTACAGACAGAGAGGCACAGCCCACGTCAAGGAGAGAGGCAACTTTGTGGATGATGGGTGGACACTGACGCATTAAAGAAACAGGTGGTAGAGCAGGTTCATAGGAAAAGATACGGTTAAGACAAGTTGGAGGGGCTTGGAGGACGTGCAGGTAAACACGTGCAGCACCACACTTAGGGCTGGAGACTGGATTTCAGAATCTCCCTCTTACTGATGAGAGCTGACCTTATGGGGATGGATGGGGTCACCTGCGGGAGAATGAAGAGGACCAAGAACCATCCTTTAAAAAATCCCCACAAGTAAGGGACACACAAAAGAAGACCCAGTGAAGTGCCCAGAAGAAACCTTTAAGTAGGAAGAAAACCAGGAATGCAACAATAAAAAAGAGCATGGAAGTTAAAAAAAAAAAAAAAAAAAAACTTAAAAAGAGCCGTCTTTTATGAGGGTGAAAGCCGAACATAAAACACCCAGACAGGGGCCTCCCTGGCGGCACAGTGGTTGAGAGTCCACCTGCCGATGCAGGGAACATGGGTTCGTGCCCCGGTCCGGGAAGATCCCACATGCCGTGGAGCGGCTGGGCTCCGTGAGCCAGGGCCGCTGAGCCTGCGCGCCCAGAGCCTGTGCTCCGCAACAGGAGAGGCCACAACAGTGAGAGGCCCGCGTACCGCAAAAAAAAAACCCACCTAGACAGACTGCAAAGTGCCCCATGCAAGAATAAAGCATTCTCAAAAGTCCTAACTGCATGCTGAAGAAAGCTGATGTGAGAACCAAAGTATGTGTCTGACACTGTCTGGTCAAGCATCCTGGACCGACACCCTGGATTAACACTGCATGGTCTGCGCTATTAAAAACAGCTTTTCGGGGACTTCCCTGGTGGCGAAGTGGTTAAGAATCTGCCTGCCAATGCAGGGGACACGGGTTCGAGCCCTGGTCCGGGAAGATCCCACATGCCACGGAGCAACTAAGCCCGTGTGCCACAACGACTGAGTCTGTGCTCTAGAGCCTGCGAGCCACAACTACTGAGCCCACGTGCTGCAACTACTGAAGCCCGCGCGCCTGGAGCCCGTGTTCCGCAACAAGAGAAGCCACCACAATGAGAAGCCTGTGCACCGCAGCAAAGAGTAGCCCCCGCTGGACGCAACCTGTGAAAACCCGCGCACAGCAACAAAGACCCAACGCAGCCAAAAATAAATAAATAAATTTATAAAATTAAAAGAAACCCCAGCTTTTCAAGAAGTAATAGATTGTTGTTTGTATAAAATTTAATTATACGCAAAACATGTTCTGTATTGGTTGTGGATTCATACATTTGTATTAATTGTATAAAATCATGCGCTGGGATGAGAAACACCAAATTAAGGAAAGTGCTTACTTCTGAAATGGAGGGACACGGAAAGGGGGCATGCAGGTGACTACTACTGTATCTGAAATTTATCCCTGTAAAAAATCTGGGAAAATGGCTGTAATATCTGAATGTTACTTAGCATTGCTCTGGGTAGAGAATAAAGGGGTCAATGTAATGAAGAGTACAAAGAAAAGTAACATGGGGACAACCGTGTCAAGCGCTCAAGAAAGCTCAAAGAGGATGACCAAAAGTCGTGCTGGATTTGGCATTTAGGAGGTCTCTGGTGACCGTGTGATGGCAATCTCAGTGAGAGGTTGGGGTGGGGGCAGAAGGGAAGCCATATAACCCACTATAATGGGTGGAGGAATTAATGAGATTTGAAGGAATGGAGACAACTCTTCCCTCTTTCAACAGATTTGCTAGTAAAGGGAGATAAGGCTAGCTTCAGATGAAGCTGAGTAGAAGACAGATGTGGTGGTGGTTTGATGGTTCTGTGATGTTGATTGGACGGAGAAGTGTAACAGTATGAGGAGAAGGGAGAGAGGGTGAAGATGAGGAGAGAGGGGAGAGAATGATGACAGGGCAATCATAAACACTCTGTCCCAGGCCCCATGCTAACCACTTCACACACACTAACTTATTTAGTCCTGTAAGGTAGATACTATGATTCCCATCTTACAAATGAAAAAAACTGAGGCACAGAGAGGTTGACTATCTTGCCCAAGGTCATCCAGTAGTAAGTGGCAGTCTGGCCTGAGTCAGGACACTCTACTGCAAGCTCCTAAGGAGGGTGGGGAGAGGAATGGACCCAACATGTGGGTACCAGGAGGGTCCTCTAGAGGCCGAGGGGCACAAGGGGAAGAAAGGTGAAGGGATCCTTGGAAGGCTTGGCTCTCAGGAGGTGAGAGCTTCAGGAGTAACAGAGGATTGGAACAGCTGGTTCTGGAAATAAGAAAACAAGCTCCTGAAGAACATATTAAGTGGGCTGCTCAGTAAGAAGCCCAAGAGGCCTGGTGAGGTGGGTGCTCACAGCTCTACGGTAGCAACAGTGCCTGCAGGTTGGATGGTTTCCTCCAGCAACTCCCTGTGGTCCAGGCGCAAGATCAGAACAAATGGAAGATAAAACTTATCAGAAGAAACCTCTTAAGAAGTTGGACCAAGGACTTCCCTGGCTGTCCAGTGGTAAAGAATCTGCCTTCCAGTGCAGGGGACGTGGGTTCGATCCCTGGTCAGGGGACTAAGATCCCACATGCCGCAGGGCAACGAAGTCTGTGCGCCACAACTACTGAGCTCAGCTGCCCCAACGATAGAGCCCACGTGCCACAACTAGAGAGAAGCCCGCACACCACAACGAAGACCCAAGCAACCAAAAAAATAAAGAAAATATTTTTTTAAAAAAGTTTGACCATAAAAACCCAGTCCTGAAGATGGATCTTAAGGCTGGTACACCTTGAGAGATAGTGCATGTGACACTCTATAGGTGAGCTTCCAGAAAGAGGGAGATATTTGGGTCAGGATAAAAAGTCTTTTTTTTTTTTTTAAGATTTATATATTATTTATTTCTTTATTTTATTTTTGCCTGAGTCGGGTCTGCGTTGCAGCACGTGGGATATTCGTTGAGGCATGCATGATCTTTCATTGTAGCACATGGGCTCTTCATTGCAGCGCACGGGCTTCTCTCTACTTGTGGCGTGCAGGCTCCAGGGCACGTGGGCTCTGTAGTTTGCGGCACGCGAGCTCTGTAGTTGTGGCACGCGGGCTTAGTCGCCCCGTGGCATGTGGGATCTTAGTTCCCTGACCAGGGATTGAATCTGCGTCCCCTGCATTGTAAGGTGGATTCTTTACTACTGGACCACCAGGGAAGACCCAAAAGTCTTAATAAAAAGACACCAAGAACCACAACGTTAGGGATTTCACGGAGGGAGCTGCTGTGTTCTGCCTTGAGGGTCCCTCTGCGTCCACAAAACCTTCCCTGACCACTAGTCCAGCCTTGCTGAGCCCTCTCTCCTGGGACTCCTACAAGTACCAGCACAGCCTTGCCTTACCTACAACCTTTTCTATTGTCCAGTAAACTCGCGTGTGTATGTCTTGCTTCTCTAGTAAAGCTCTTGAAAGAAACTTGGTGTATCTTTTTAAAAACACCTCTCACAAATGCCAGCAAACAAGGGTTGCAAACAGGCATACCTCACAAACAAAGGCTGGAGGGGTCCCAAGGGCGCCTATGATGGCCCTAGCACAGCAACTGAGGCACAGTCTACACTGCAGTCAAAAAGGCTGGAAACAACAAAATACTCAACAGAGAATAATTTCTACCAAGCGAGTTTCAGGGCCTGGGAAACAGTGAAGAACGCCGGGCATTTAGATCAGCCTCCTGATAGCTTTTAAGTCAACTCAGACATGTTCGTTTCTGACTTTCAGAGCTGAGGAGGGTGAGATGCAGAAGAGGGTGCTGGGCTTCATCTGTGTGACATGCAGCTCCTGCGTCCACCTCACTGGCATGGGAGCCTTACTGGCAAAGCCCCAGGTGGGAGCACAGCACGCTCCCTCAGCTCACCACAGGAGCGGCCTGGCACACGTCCTCCACCTGGCTCTAGGCACAGCAGCGCAAGAGGGAGAGATGGGGCAAGGTCTGCCTGTTGCTTCTCATACCTCCAGGCCTTGGGGACACGGTCAAAAGCCACCTGCTGGGGCAGCCTGGCCACATGAAGCCTCCATGTCCTCAGGATGTGGTTTATGAGACAGCAGAAGAAAGTGCGGACCCTGGGGAAAGGCCTCTGAGCGGCTGGGGGGACATCAGATTAACCTGCCTGGCCTCAGAGCTACACAGGGGAGGAAGCAACTGATGCTGAGGGCTGGGGGCCTGCCCCTGCACCCAGCCTTATAGCTGAGCCACTGTCCCAGCAAAGGGCAGCATAAAACCAGATAGAATTTCCAGAAATTTATTGGAAACAGGATACAAATTGATTAGTAGATGGCATCTACTTACAGACAGACGGTCCACACTGTTAATATCACGCTCTGAGTGAATTATCCTGGGTAAATACTCATGACCACTGATGCATGGTCTGGGCTGGTGTTCTCTGGCAGGGAAAACCAGAGATTAGGGGAAGAGGAATGGGGAGGGGTAGGCAGAAAACTGGGATGCAGCTTTCCTGAGGGGAATGGTGAGGTGGGGCTGCTAAGTGGCTAACCCCCCCCCAATGGAAAACTGGGACAAGTGTTAAGAATAAAGTCCCCACTGCCTCCCCAAAGTGCTTTCCTGCCTAGGCAGAGCGGAAGAGAAGCTACAAGACACATCTACCCTCACCAGGGTCTTAGGACAGCATGGGACATAAACACCAGTCTTGGACATGACACAGAGAGGACCAAGGCCATGCACATCCTGGGCCTGTTTGCCCTCTGACCTGTGCCCCCCCCTCCCCTGCTCTGCTCTGAGTGGTGGGGGGCTGACCACAGGTTGCCTGTCCCCAGCTCCCAGGTCAGCTGGCTCCCAGCTGGGTTTAGCTAACAAGAGGCAGCTGCAGAAATCTGGAGAGCACGAGGAAGTGAGAAGCCAGGCTATTTCTGCTCCCTCTCTGCCTGGGGGGACCAGGCAGGGACCTGTTTCTGGCACGGACCATGCCTCTTCATGGCTCCAGCTCCCACCACATTGGCCCTCTGTGGTCCCAGGCCCCCACCAGTGGCTGTGACTCCCGAGATCCAGTAACATGGCCTCTCCCTTCTGTCCTACCAGCTGTGGTTCCCCATCTCCGTGTTGCCCCTCACTCCCCTGTCTGGCATCTCAGCTCTTCTTGTTTCTGTATTAAATGATTCCCTGGATTAAAACCCCTCTGTTTTTTTTTTTTAATTTATTTTATTTATTTTTGGCTGTGTTGGGTCTTTACTGCTGCCTGCCGGCTTTCTCTAGTTGCGGTGAGTGGGGGCTACTCTTCGTTGTGGTGCGTGGGCTTCTCATTGCGGTGGCTTCTCTTCTTGCGGAGCACGGGCTCTAGGCACGCGAGCTTCAGTAGTCGTGGCTCGTGGGCTCTAGGCACGCGGGCTTCAGTAGTTATGGCGCACCGGCTTGGTTGCTCCGCGGCACACGGGATCTTCCCGGACCAGGGCTCCAACCCGTGTCCCCTGCACTGGCAGGCGGATTCTTAACCACTGTGCCACCAGGGAAGTCCCCAAACCCCTGTTTTAAATACACAGACTGATTGTTTTCCTGGCTGGAGGCTGATAGAAACCAGGCTGGGGACTAGGCACAGTTGTGAGAGGCAAAGCTAAAAACCGCTATGTCCCCCTCCCTTGCACCACCTTGGGGATGCAGGGGGGCGGGCGATGACGGGGGGAGAGGGAAGATGGCTTGCGGGCTTCTGCATCCCTGTCCTAGGGAGCACAGACCAGGCTCAGCACAGCACCCCTGTGCACGTCTGCTGGGAGCTGTGCAGACAGGTTCTGCATGTCACCCCACAAGCTCACTGCTCACAGTGGTGACATGCCACCGACGCCTACAATGGTGACACTGTGGCCCCAAGAAAGGGGGTGGCTGGGAAACCCTCTCCACGCCAACTGCTCAGGTGGCAAAGGCAGATACTAGCGGCTCCTTGGTGTCCCTCGTCCATTCCCTGGAGGTTCAATGCTGGGGACTTTCCAGAGGTGCAGTGAGAGCGCGAGATCTTCAGCATCCTCCCTGAAGGAGGACGGGGCTGCGGAACCAGGGGCTTTTACTACACGGCGAAGGAAGAACTTCATGTGGCTCAAAATGAGCTGCCCTTGTCCCACAGCTAAACATGAACTGGAACCGGGCTAGGCCTCCCTCTTCTTCCTTCAGACCCGGCCTGGCCCCGGTCTCCAAATCTCCCGGCCTGGGGAAGGAGGGCCTCCCCGCAACAAGCTGACAGCAGAGTCACGGGCGGCTAATTGCTCCTTTAACCACGAGTCACCATTTCATGTGGGTCAGGAGAGGAAAGGGAAAGGGTGAGGGAGTCATTCCACCTTCTATTGCCCATGTGCACAACAAATCCAGGGCAGGGCACAGGGACACAGCTTTGCCGTGTCTTTTTCTTTAGAGGAGAACGTGGCACATGACCGGTGATGCGAGAGCTGGTTGCCTTCTGTCCCTGGGTCTCTTCAGAAAGAGCTTCTCTGTGGGACCCCGAGGGCAATGCCTGCCACCCTGCCCGGCTCGCCGAGCACCTCTGACACAGGCCCACCCACGGGGCCCCAAGCCAAGAGCCGGAACAGCTCCAGGAGCTGGCAGTGGTGAGAATGTCCCCAGGGTCACCCCGCCAAAGCCTAAGATGAGAACCGACCCCTCCTGGGAAGAGGAGCCACGATGACCGCAAGGCTGGAAAGGGAAAAGGCAGCTCAAGCTCCGAGAGTCGCCCTCAGCCATCACACATCACATCCTCTCTGCTGAGCTGAACCCACGCTCTGAGATCTAGGCATCTAGAGGGTCATCGTCATTTTAGGGATACCGCGCTCTGCTTGGGTGGCGGTGGGGTGTTCAGCGCAATTGGAGCCACTCTGTCCTGCAACCACCTGGCCGTGCGGGGCACCTACTACCAGCCACCCAGCTGCCTCCCAGCTGAGGACTCCAGGGATGCCTGGGAGGTCAAACTCCAGCTGTCTTTCACGCTGCTGGGACCCTGTGCCCTGCAGCCAGAACCTGCAAACAGAGGCAGGGGAGTGGCCAGACTCACACCTGCTCAGGGAGCCAGTGGGGCACTAAGTTATTCCTGTCCCTGTGGCTGTGTACACAGAGCCGCAGAGCACTCTGCCTGTGATGCCAGCAGGGCCAGTGCCGAGCGCAGACAGTAGAAACCAGGTCGCAGGCAGGTCTCCCGGGGCCTAGGCACAGGGGCTCACAGGTATGTTTGGGTTGGAAGGGTCGGGGGGGCTCATGGTGTCATACACACAGACTCACCCGCAGACACAGTTCTCTCACTTCACCCTTCTAGGCCACACAGACTCCACCTGCTTAAAATCTACCTGGGTGAATGGACTCACAGAAGGGCCGACCTGGCTGCAGCTGCCCGTCAGCTGCTCTGGCTGTGAAGGAACAGGGCAGGGCACGATGGCTGGTCACAGTGATACCCACACTCAGCTCAGGTTGACACCTGCTCTTGCTGGAGCTGCCTGGAGCCGAGCAGAATGCCAACTGCTCTCCAAAGACAAAGTACAGAGGACATAAAGAGTGCACAGGCTTCCCAAAGACGACTTTCTTAAGTTTTGTCAGAACCGTAGGTAATTCTGTACCTTGGCGGGGGGGTGGGGGGGGAGGGGGTCAAATACAGGAAGCCTGGGGTGAAGGACAAAATTTCCCCATTAAAAAAATGGGGAATGAAGCCTATTGAGGTGAAAGCTGAGTGACCGTGACAGCAAGGATGTGGGGAAATATCATGAACTACATAAACACTGACACATTTCTTAAGGAAACTCCATTCAGAAAGATGCCGTGTCCCTCGTGCGCACCCTCGTGTGCACATCCACACAGCTGATGACGGAGCTGAGCTGGTACATGCAGGGCCGCAGCGGCTCTGAGCCCGCAGCAGCCCCAGGAGCCGCAGTGCCCAGGGTGCGGAGCGCCGGAGAAGCGGGGACGTGGAGTGGCTCCCTGAGCCCCTCGACTCCCCAGGCAGGTCCCCGCTGGGGCAGCGAGGTCTCTGAGAGGAAAGCAAGGTGACACTGATTCACACGAGGAGACACAGCCTTGGGGATGTACACTCCTGCAGTCTCTTCCCCTGCCCCATCGAGTCTCCATGGGGCGCGTGGAGGTCTCCCACTGAAATGCTCTGGGGAGGGGGCTGCCTCGTGGCACGGCCGTAAACATCAGCAGAACAGAGTAGCAAGTCTTGGATTATAGGATTAAACAGGGATAGCTCAGTCTGACACGCAGCATGTGAATTCTGGAAAAGGAAAGAAACAGGGTCGAAGTTAAACAGGTTCCGACGGCGGAGGCAAGGTGAGAGGAAGGGCGGATCAGGCCTCCCACCACCACCATCACAACCTTCAAGGAAAGGAGGTCGGGCATTGATTCAAATGAGAGCTCGCAATGTCGTGTAGGGGTGGACATAAGGAAAGTTTAATTGAGGCCAAGAAGATATGTGAATGACACTGAAGTACCTTTAAAGCTGGGATTTGGATGGGCAGGTGTGGTGGTTACCGGCAAGGCGCTGCAACACACCAGGCAAGTGCTGACATGCGTATCAGAGCAACATCACGGAACCTCTCTGACTGGACGCTGAGAAATGGGGCACACACCTGGCCTGCAGGAGGCACACCCTGATCTGAGGTAACCACAACTAATCATATGATGTGGGCACTCGGAGGCTAGGGACATATTCTTCTGCAGAAGGGGAGTGAACTCAAACACCCACAGTGTCACAGTGTCTGTCGCTCCCACCCCCTCCACTTGCCCCCAAACCTTCAACTCTCCTGTCCCAGAGCTGGGCATCCAGACACTCTCAAAAGAAACAAGTAAATGAAAAGGAGAAGTGCTGGCAAACTACGTCACCATCTGGTGTTACACAGTATGTTGTGAAAACTTCTGCTCGGTCATCAGGAAAGTGGCTAGGAGGGAAGTGGGGGGTGTCTGCTGAGATGGATCAGCTGCTCGGGCCAAGGCAGGGCTCAGATACTCTCTCTCATCACACGCTCTGCAACCAGGAGAGGACACAGGGTTAGGACACAGGGACGCTCACCTTCACAGCCTCCCGCCATCCTGAGGAAGGTCTGCAGGATAGAGCAGAGCTGCACCTTCACTTCATGAGCCTTTCTAGAATAGGGGAGATATATGCACACAGCCTGGTATTTGATAGGGCTCAGCACATACGTGTTAAATTAAAACCCAGACAATTCAGTTCAGGACTGGGCTAACCTGCTTTATTGATAGGTTACGGAACTGCCTTATTTAACTTTCACCAGAACCTTGTGAGAGTCAGAAAGGTTAGGAAATTGCTCAAGGTCACAGGGCGAGTAAGTTGAGGAGTCAGGATTTGAACGCAGATCTTCTTAATTCAGGTAAAGTTTTTCCTACTACTCCAAGCCGCCCCATTCTCCATCCAACCCAGTAAGAGCATACTGCCCTCTTCAGTGTCTAAATTAAGGGTTATGTGTGTGTCAGTATCTCCAGTATCTCTCAGAAGCCTCTCTCTTTTTGTCCACCCCCCTATGGAATTAAACCATCTGCCAGAAGAGTCGCTTGTAAATAGCTTTCCAAGCTTCCGACCTGCCATGGTAAATTACGCTTTCTTCTATCTGTACTAAACTTACCTGCTCCAGGTTCAAAAGCAACCCCCTCCTCCCAGCAGCTCGGGATCTGGCGTCACACCTGCCTTCTCCACACTGGCCATGGTTTTAAGTTGAAATATGTCACCGCTTTGCATTCTGGGCTGAAGAACCCCAGTGCTTACCACCTGCCCTTGTACCGCTTCACGTCTCCCTGCTCAAAGCTTCCTCAGCCCCACTGTGCTTCCTTGAAGCAACGAACCAGAGCCACGTGCAGGGTCCCAGACACACAGGCCCCCAGCATGGCAGAGGGCCCCAGGAAAAGATCTGTACCCATTCTCAGGTCTCCTTCCTAGATGATGTAGCCCAAATCATTTCCCTTCATGCTTATAAATAAATTCTCAAATGTATCAATCTACATATGCTACTTTGGTCTATACTATCCCTGATTCATAAGCACTTTTTTTTCCTTTTTTTTACAAAATTCTCCCTTTTGGTTTGACTATTCAGAAGTACATAAAATCCATGGCCTTGGAGATTCTGCACTCTATCTAACCAACTGATGCAATGGCAACAACCTTTTTTAAGGTTTCCAGCTACTGGCGTCTGAGTTAATTTCCCTCCCTTCTAAAACCCAGAGGAGAAACCATTATCAGGATTTTGGAGCCCAGAAAGCAGATAAACAAGTGACAACAGACTATGTACTCAAGAATTCCAAGGCTGAAGCTGGCAGTGTGAAAAGCTGAGAACCCAGTTTATACAAAGGAACTGACACCAGACACCTCTGGAAGTGGGGGAGGGAGACTGCAGTAAGGGTTAGTTGAAGGCTGTTTGAGAAGCTCTCCTGACTCCATACCCCTAGGCAACTGCCCACCTCCCATAAGTCTGGATGTTTATTCTCTAAAGAGGACCAAACAGAGGGTCTCAGGCCTAAGGGACACAAGGCACCAAGCGCAGCTGAGGGCAGAGCTACCAATCTCCAAACCGAGGGATCAAGTGAACATATGCCTACTGAATGGTGAGACCGCCAGCCTTCTTCCCCTTGAGTTCCCAGAAAGCAGATGGCCAAAACTTTATTCTCTGGAAAACAGACTGCGCTGTGGTCTGAATGTCTGTGTCCCACAAAATTCCTATGTTGAAATCCTAATGCCCAATATGATGGTATTAGAAGGTAGAGCCTTTGGGAAGTGCTTAGGTCATGAGGGTATAACCCTCATGAATGGGATTAATGCTCTTATAAAAGAGACCCCACATGTCCCCTAGCTCCTTTCATCATGTGATGACACAGCAAGAAGATGGCAGTCTGCAACCTGGAGCAGGGCCTTCGCCAGAACCCAGCCACGCTGGTACCCTGATCTTAGACGTCCCTGCCCCTAGAACTGTGACAAATTCCTGTTGTTTATAAGCCACCCACTGTAATATTTTGTTACAGCAGCCTGAATGGACTCAGATAGATGGGAAGAATCTTCTCTGGGAAATTTGACCAGTCTGTAGAAAAAGACCTGAAGATATTGGCATTTGGGCCACCCAACAAAAGCTCGGCCTGATCACCATACTGTGAAGTGCACTATAGGCTCAAGCACAGAGGTTTCATCTTATTTTAGTCTCCTACTCTTAAACATTATTACACAACCAAAGGTCATCAGGAAGAAACCTCTAACACAAATATTAGAGACCAAAACAAAGAGAAGAACACAAATTGGAAGACATAGATTATTCATGGAGAAGAAAACTCAAGAAACGAAAAACACTATCATTAATATCCTCAAAGAAGTAAGGAAAGATACAGTCTCCACAAAACACAAACAGTATACTATTAAAAAATAGCTTTATAGGGTTTTTAAAATCTGTGCTGGAACAACATGTGCTGGCTTTAGAGATGTGATAAGAATCATTTTATTTTGAGTTTAATAAAAATAGAAAAATTCATTTATAAAACTAAAAACAGAGCTTCCCTGGTGGCGCAGTGGTTGGGAGTCCGCCGGCCGATGTAGGGGACGTGGGTTCGTGCCCCGGTCCGGGAGGATCCCACATGCTGCGGAGCGGCTGGGCCCGTGAGCCATGGCCGCTGAGCCTGCGTGTCTGGAGCCTGTGCTCCGCGGCGGGAGAGGCCACGGCAGTGAGAGGCCCGCGTACCGCAAAAACAAACAAACAAACAAAAAAACCTAAAAACAGATTGGGACTGACATATACACAATACTATATATAAAACAAATAACTTGTAAGAACCTGCTGTATAGCACAGGGAACTTTACTCAATACTCTGTAATGGCCTATATGGGAAAAGAATCTAAAAAGAATGGAGATATATATATATATATATATATATATATATGTATAACAGATTTACTTTGCTGTACACCTGAAACTAACACAATATTGTAAATCAACTATAATCCAATAAAACTTTTTAAAAAATCTTATTGTTTTCCAAATTATATATGAGGAACAGCATAAAAAGGGAATTCTAGTAATTATGTATTTTCAGACTCAGTTCTAAAATAAAATGTAAACTTTTCTCTCCATAAAAAAATGCATACATACATACATGTACGTGTGTGTATGTCTGTGTGTGTCTGTGTATATGAAAAATAAAAGGCTATTTTTAAACCTTTAAAAAAAAGACTAAAAACAGGAGAAAAAGAAAACTGGTGTGTTCATAATGATATCAGACAAAATAGATGAATTTAACAGAAATAAAAAGGATCATTTCATAGTGATAAAAAGGTCAAAAAGACATAAAAATTCTAACTACATACTCAGTAACAGAATTTCAAAATTACATGAAGTAAAAATTGGCAGACTTAAAGGGAGAAATTAGACAAATCTGGTTTGAATATAAAGTTGAGTAAAGTAGTACTCTCCAGAAAGTAGAGAAAAAAGCTGCAGGGAAAGAAAACTGGAGAGAAACAAGAAGAAAATTAGAAGAGCAATGCAGGAGGCCCAACATTTTGCTCCTTTTTTCTGCTGTCTGGTCCCAAATGCCTTAAATGTAATCAGCCCTGTTTCCCCAGGACTCGCTCTTGGCCTAGCTCACTGACTGCCCCAGAGGGGTTCCTGTAGGCGCTCAGTGCCGCTGCAATCAGACCATCACGGAAAGGGTCTTCTCAGATATCTTCTTAGTAAGCTCCATCTAATAACAAAGCTGCCTTCAAGCTTGCTCTTCAGTTTTACATTAATTACTTTTCATATTCATGGATATGTAAATAGTCGCTGATAAAAATAAATATTTGGTTGAGGGAGGAACACGCATAAATTATAACTCATGTTTTCTGAGCTTAAAGAGTGCTCAGTCATCTGGAAGGGAAAACAGGAAACACTGAAGGAAAATAATGAGCAAGGTTGGGAAGCTTAAAATAAACCCAGTGGGAGTCTCCAGATCAACTAGGCTGTGACAAATCCTTCCATTTTCATTGCCCCTGGGGCTCTGCAGATTCGGAAGACTTCTGCTCACTTCTTTACAGGGATCTAAAGAGACTGTGGGCGGCGGGGCCGGGGGAGCAGCGGCCCCCGGCGCAGGGAGGGGGTGGGGTGGGAGGGGGAGGGGGCGGGGGCGGGGGAGGGGGCGGGGGCGGGGGAGGGGTGGGAGGGCCCGATGCGGCCGGTTGGTGCGGTGCCTTCCGCCCTCTGCAGCCGTCTGCGTCTTTTTTTTTCCTTTTCGCAATTTTGAACATTTTACAAGACGAGGGGTTCGAGGCAAGTGAGAGCATCCTGCACGTCGTGGAGGAGCCCACGGGCACTTGGCGCGCTCCCTGGGGACTGCACTGGGAACCTGAAAGTTTTCTGTTTTTATGCAGATATATTTATATTTTTATGCAGATGCATTTATAAAGACATAGGTAATTTTTTTTCCCTCCCTTGTCTCCACCGCCTTGAAAGCGAGAACTTTTGGCAAAGGACGGAGGAAGAAGCTCAGCAACATTTTGGGGGGAGGTTGGGGTGGGGTTTTTTTTAAGAAAAAAAAAATTGAGTGCATAGCGATGGAGAAAATGTCCCGACCACTCCCACTGAATCCCACCTTTATCCCACCTCCCTACGCCGTGCTCGGGTCCTTGCTGGAGAACCCGCTGAAGCTCCCCCTTCATCACGAAGACGCATTTAGTAAAGATAAAGGAAAAGAAGCTGGATGATGAGAGTAAGAGCCCTACGGTCCCCCAGTCAGCATTGTTGGGACCCACCTTATGGGACAAAACCCTTCCCTATGACGGAGATACTTTCCAGGTGGAATACATGGACCTGGAGGAGTTTTTGTCGGAAAATGGCATTCCCCCCAGCCCGTCTCAGCATGACCACAGCCCTCACCCTCCCGGGCCGCAGCCGGCTTCCTCAGCTGCCCCCTCCGTCATGGACCTCAGCAGTCGGACCTCTGCACGCATTCACTCTGGCATCCCATCCCCAAACTGCATGCAAAGCCCCATCAGACCAGACCAGCTGTTGCCAGCCAACCGCAATACTCCGAGCCCCACTGACCCTGACACCCATCCAGGTCCCGGTGGGCTATGAGCCAGACCCGGCCGACCTTGCCCTCTCCAGCATCCCCGGGCAGGAAATGTTTGACCCTCGCAAACCCAAGTTCTCTGAGGAAGAACTGAAGCCACAGCCGTGATTAAGAAAGCTCGCAAAGTCTTCATCCCAGATGATCTGAAGAGCACTGGAGGAAAAAGTACCCAGCAGATTTAAGTCACTGCTGTCATCCAATACCTCAGATTACCTTCAGTGATGCAGAATCATAAAATGTCCAGGTTTTGGGACTTCCCTGGTGGCACAATGATTAAGAATCCACCTGCAGGGACTTCCCTGCTGGCGCAGTGGTTAAGAATCTGTCAGCCAATGCAGGGAACACGGGTTCAAGCCCTGGTCCGGGAAGGTCCCACATGCTGCAGAGCAACTAAGCCTGTGCGCCACAACTACTGAGCCCGTGCTCTGCAACAAGAGAAGCCACCGCAATGAGAAGCCTGCACACCGCAAAGAAGAGTACTAGCCCCTGCTCGCTGTGACTAGAAAAGTCTGAGCGCAGCAACGAAGACCCAACGCAGGCAAAAAAAAAAAAAAAAAAGAATCCGCCTGCCAATGCAGGGGACACAGGTTCAAGCCCTGGCTGGGGAAGATCCCACATGCCACAGAGCAACTAATAAGCCCGTGTGCCACAACTACTGAGCCTGCGCTCTAGAGCCTGCGAACCACAACTATTGAAGCCCACGCGCCTACAGCCTATGCTCTGCAATGAGAGAAGCCACCACAATGAGAAGCCCCCTCACCGCACAGAAGAGTAGCCCCTGCTCACCGCAACTAGAGAAAGCCCATGCACAGCAACAAAGACACAACGCAGCCGAAAATAAATAAATTTATTTTAAAAATAAAATAAAATAAATAAAAAATAAAGAGACTGTGTAGGGAGATGCCTAAATCAATTGGTTTCTGGAGTTGGTCTTTATTTCCCTGGGGCATCAAGATCTAATACTGATGTCCCAATAGCTTTCTCAGACATTTGTGCCTGCTCTTTGAATGAATGAGTCAAACCTCTGCTGAGGAAGAACTGTTTCTCAGGGACCCAATTCCCTCCCTCTGCTGTCTTCCCTTTCATTTTCCAAGCATCTACCCTTCCTGCCAAAATTGGGACCCAGCTATCACGTGAGAGGTTCACTTTCTTTCTCAGAGGTTCACCTTCTACGTCACTAAGAATGGGAATACACAGGGATAGGTTGGTTAAAAAGGTTTCCTGTAATGACCCTTGCAGGTAAACAGAGACACTTATTGAGGAGGCCAGGGCTGGCTCTCACAGTTGACGGCCCTTGCGTAACTACCACGGACTTCAGTCACTCTTCTAAGACCTCCATATTGCTGAGAGGGTCTCAAACCTAGACCTCTTACAGGCTCACACACTAGCATTTTCCTCAGGGGTCAGGACAAGACTATTCTCTGGAAGAAACTGTGATATTTATTAGTAAACCCAGCAATGGTCCCAGGGGTGGCCAATTTGGCATCCTTCCAGAATGTGTCAAAGCACCAAGGTGTTGATTATTCACACCTAAGGTACTTGGGCCTGTCTTCCTCTACAACCCCCGCTCCTATGGCTTCACAGTGTGAGAGAACATCCGCTGCCCTCAGAAGATGCTTCAGCAGTCCTTAAACGCTCCAGATACATTAGATAAGCTTCTATAATTGCTTCACATTCAACAAACTCTGGGCCATAATGATCCATTATAAAAACTGAAAACAACTTGAAAGGGGCTTTCCCTGGTGGCGCAGTGGTTAAGCATCTGCCTGCCAATGCAGGGGACACAGGTTCGAGCCCTGGTCTGAGAAGCTCCCACATGCCTCAGAGCAACTAAGCCTGTGTGCCACTACTGAAGCCCGCGTGCCTAGAGCCCGTGCTCCACAACAAGAGAAGCCACCGCAATGAGAAGCCCACGCACCGCAACGAAGAGGAGCCCCCGCTCCCGCAACTAGAGAAAGCCTGCGTGCAGCAACGAAGACCCAACACAGCCAAAAATAAAAAAAATAATAATCAATAAATAAATTTATTAAAAAAACAAAACTCCAAGGTACTTTGATATATTTAATCAGGTTATAACATTATACCTTGGGACAGGAGACCAGAGGTGAGTCCAGGGGCACTCAGTGTTCTTCCATAAAAAATGGTTTAGTCTTCTGAAATGACATAAAAATTTTGACAGAAGGCAGCCTGGACCGAAGCATGCCGAGAAGCACCGTCAGCCGCTCCTGGAAGTCTATTTTTATTGGGATTTGTGAAGACAGCAGATGCATTCCCAGAGCTCTCTCACTGGTACAATGGCCCTCACCACCACCCATTTCCCAGGGTGGGAAACAAACAGTTGGAGCTGCTGAATCACTGATTTCAGAAACAAGTCATCAAAAGGACAGTCTTCACACACCAGATCATAATATTATACTTAGAGGCATCCACATTAGATACCCTCTTCATGGTATAAAGACATTGAGAAATGATGTTACTCAATGCAGAAACGAATAAGAAAAATAACGATCTGCAGTATACTCACATACCGCAGGGGAAATAAGCCAGAGGAGAGCAGATTAAAAAGAAGTTTATTGTACAATTCATCAACTTCCTCGCTCAGATGACCTGACTCTGTCCCACTGAAAACTCACCTCTCTTCTGAACCTGTTCCTTTGGTTTTCCTGACACACTGAGTCCTGCTTCAGCAGTTACCCTTGGAACAAAAGCCATGCCATCTCAGAGAAAGGTTAAGAGCACCCCCAGCTGATGCTCCCTTGGTCTGTTATCACTACACAGCAGAAGCTATTCTCAAGGGTCCCCATCTGATAAAGATGGAGACATAGCAGGAAGTCCCCTCGTCCCTGTGCAGTGCAGTGGAAGATCTGCTGATTGACCAAAACTCAAGCATCTTGACAGCGGGTGGGGAGGGGATCCCAGGCATCTCCTTAGGGGGTCAGGACAGGGTGAGAGATGCCTGTACAGCCCCTCTGCCCTCTCATCTCTGGAGTCTTTTCTGACCCAGGCTTCACTCTGAAAAAGATTTCGCTGCCTCAGGTGGATGGTGTTCCATCCCCTTTGCCATAGGGTCTCTCATCACAGGAACCTACAGGAAGTTGAATGAGCCCTCTTTATAAACCTAATTTTGTCTTTAATACTCTTCTAAATAACTTAAGGGCAATTTTTCTTTATAGATACTGTCCCCTTTTATGTGCAAATATACATTGGAACATACCAATTTACCTTCAAACAAATCCAAGAGTCATTTTTTTGAGAATCATACCTTTAGGCAAGAAATCAATGTAATTATAAGGAAAGTATTGACATTTTATTTATATACAATTCACATATGACTAAAAAAACTTTGGCTGATATTGTAACAATTTTCAAACTAGAACATTAACAATAGTTCTTCTTTAAAGGCGGGGATGGAATCTTAACACTTAATGAACACCTACTATGTGTCAGAGTCAATGCTGGGAATATCATATAATTTAACTGAAACACATCTCACCTTTAAGTGATTGTAGCTTTTCTCTATTACTTTTTTCTCCCCTCTCTCTGACACTAATATAGCTCCTATCCCCTAAGTTACAGAAAAAGGAGGGGGTACGATATGGGCAGAGGAGCTTCACAGAGGCAGGAGATGGAGGTGACGGCTTTGATTAGACAATAATGGCTTACACTTCGCAGTCTGAGCAAAGAAAAATTGCTCTACATTCCTCTCTATATTTGCAGACACAAACCCATCTCCGATACACAGAAAACAGAAACATCTCCCAGGTACGTGCTGTACTCAACACACAGATCAGGAATGCTTATTTACCCAGTGGAAACAACCTTAGACTTGGAGTTTATATCTCATCTCTGCTACTTGCTAGCAGTGTGACTTTGGGCAAATCCCTTCATCTCTTTGAGCTTCAGATTTTTTCATTATTTAAATGCAGGTTATAACACCTACCTCATAAAGTGTTTGGAAGATCAAGTGGTGTAAAGTAGGTGAAAATTTTTAATCATTATAACAACACCATTAAGGCAAATGAAATCTGTACTTTACAGAAGAGGGGAGAAAAAAAAGGTTAAGGAAACCAAGTGATTTACCCAAAGCCACATAGGAAATGATCAGAGAAGCCAGCAATTAATCCCTTCTGACTCTGAACAGTCAGATGTGCTTTCTTCCATGGCACAGACAAATTCCACCTCCCCTGCTGCCCTCCCTTTTGGGCTCTCAGACATGGAAAGTAATGCCTCTTCTATCCCCACTGATCTCAGGGCCTTCTCTCTTCACAGCCACCTGGTGTTAGCCAAAGTCAGCCAAATGTGGTAGATACTTGGTTGGCTGGCATTAGGAATGTCATCAAAGCATCTGTAAGTCAGAAAAGGAGACAGGATTTGGAAAGCATGTGCACACCACTGGACCTACAGCCTGACAGGAAAGGCTGAAAGTTGGGGGACTGATACGGATCTGGGTAAGTCTACACTGACTCCAAAAAATGAGGCTTCTTGTGTATGCAGGTTTTGTTTTTTACCCTTGGAATTTAAGCTCCATTCACAGAGGCCTGTGTGTGGCTGGGTGCCACAGGTTCAGAGGACACAGAGTGCTGACTTCCAGCCCCCAGTCATACCAGGGCCTTTAAAGGACCAGGGCCAGGGCCAGGTGAAAGACAGTGAGTTTCAGAAGATAAGAAGGAGCTGTCCATCTTTTTTTTTTTTTAAATGTCAGGTAAAATCCTTTCTACCAGCAGAAATCCAGAGACTCTCTTCCCATTATGAAGAACCTCCAACTGAGGGTGGAGGCTGAGCAAAGGGGGCAAGCTGCTAAGGGGACAGGAAGCCCTAAAGCTGAGAGACCTGGATATCTCAGTACAATCAGGCTTTGCTTCCAGTTAGATTAGTTCTGCCCACCAACATCCTGTTTGGTGTGCTCATCTGTCTGACATGCTGATAATTACAGCAGTGCTAACTGATTTTATTATTGGATCACACAGGGCAAAGCTCTTCCATGAATTTGTACCTACCAATTCCAGTGTATAATGGTATTAACTCTCCCATGAAAACTCACTATTAGCCTAACATTTTTTTCTAGTACTTTGAGTTCACCTTGGAAACTCACGTTAGTCAGGATCTTATATCCTGAGGAAACAAGAAACAGATGAATTATCCCAAGGAAAAGGTCCACAGGGAATACAAAAATGGGGACATTTTCTAAAATATGTGTTTCTGTTCCACTTTTGCCTCTCAGCTCCACGTCCGTCCACTTAAACTCAGCTTTGCGATTCTGGGTGGGGTTGGGACTCTGTAAATCCATTTCAGGTCTGCCATCCAGATCCCTGTTGCACCAGCAGGGGGTGCCCGAGGGCACCTACAAGGCAAGAGGCTTGCTCCTTCCTGCTCCTGCCAGCATCACCCCGAGGAGCAGCAGCAGTGTGTGTCGGTCCCCAGCTTGTCTTCACACGCCCAGAAGCAGCCACATCACACTTTCTGAGTGATGCCAGCACCGACAGAGCAGCGCCCTTTCCTCAAGGGTCTGAGTTCCAGCTCCTTGGGCTTCTAGCTGTGATAACCCCAACTTGTCCCTTTTGCTCTCGCAGCTCTAGTGATGGTGGCTGTTTCCTGTCCCCCAGCCCATGCTCCCCATTTACCTATTCTGTCCTTCAATATCTGTCATATTGATTTCTGTTATTACAAGAGCTGTTAAAATAACTTACGTAGTTTCTACCTTGCTGACTAATACAGCACGTTTGAGAGCCTCAACTTCATTTATAACAGTGGTTAAAAGAGCAGACTCTGGGGCTTCCCTGGTGGCGCAGTGGTTGAGAATCTGCCTGCCAATGCAGGGGACACGGGTTCGAGCCCTGGTCTGGGAAGATCCCACATACCACGGAGCAACTAGGCCTGTGAGCCACAACTACTGAGCCTGCGTGTCTGGAGCTTGTGCTCTGCAACAAGAGAGGCCGCCACAGTGAGAGGCCCGCGCACCGCGATGAAGAGTGGCCCCCGCTCGCTGCAACTAGAGAAAGCCCTTGCACAGAAATGAAGACCCAACACAGTCAAAAATAAATAAATTAAAAAAAAAAAAAAAAAAGAGCAGACTCTGAAATCAGTCACACCTGGATGGGAACCCCAACCCATTTACAGAGTACTTGGTAACTCTGGAAGAGTTAATTCACCTCTCTGGGTCTCATTTTTCTTAATCACTTTCATTTATTCAACTAACATTTACTGAGCACCCCCCAAGTTCCAGGCACTGTGCCAGGCAGTAGAGATACCATGTTATGCAAAACAGTTAAGTCCCCTGACCTGAAACCTTCTGTCAACGGAATCAGATGAGATAATGCAGGTAAGGCACATGTCATCAGCCTTCCTCTCTGTACCATGACAAGGGAGCAAAGACAAATGGGTTTTGAAAAAAGTGTAACATCTAGGTCTCTTCAGAAAATGAAACAAGTGTCTGTTCCTCAACAAGGCTGAAGGAGTCAGTCAACATAACACCAGGGATTCGTTGTGTGCCCTATCCATTACTCCTGTTCAGAGCAGAGAAGCAATGACCTCGCAAAAGTATTCATTCAGAAGGAAATGGGACAAACAGCCCTAAAGAGGAAACACTACATAATGGCATTTTTTAGAAATTCCAAAGAGACAGGTTCCTGTGATACAATGAAAGAACAAAAGGAGCTGCAATGCAGGAGTAGGACTGGGGCCCAGAATGACCATGACCATGGGGTGTGAGTGGAGAAAGATAGTAGAAAGCTGCGTTCCAGCATCAGTCACAGCGAGTCTTTTTACCATAAAGAATATATAAATATCAAATAAACCAGAACTTACTTTCTGCAGTAGGACTATATACCTAGACAGTCCAGGGAAGTGATAAGATGGAAAAGAAAGATTCTTTATTCCATTTAAGCCTGAACCTAAAGGTCCCACGCTGTGGGCAAGGAAAAGCTGGAAAGAAATCCAATCTCCACAGTTTGACACAATCCTTCCCTGGACTTCTTCTAACTAGACATCAGGCATATTGAGGCAAGGATGGCCGATGTTCTCATTAGCAAGGAAGTATTTCTGCAAAACTACTGTGTAGCTGAATTCTTGAAAGCACAGTGCCTGGAACTTGGTGGGTGCTCAATAAACGTTGGTTGAATAAATGAAAGTGATTAAGAAAAATGAGACCTAGAGAGGAGAATTAAATCTACAACACATTGATATCCTATAAATGCAAACTAAACTCTTCACCCTCAATTTTTTATTCATTTTGACATCACCATAACTATCAAAAGTCATACTGAAGGAAAATAACCATGGGAAATTATTACTAGAAGGTCTATTCCACATCCCTGCTCCAGGGCCTCGTTATAAATAATTTACTGTCAATGAAGGAATTTAGAGTCCCACAAGGCATGAAAAGCCTGGAGACAGTTTTATTCATAAATAAATGCCAACATTTAAACAATCAAGACATCTTCAAACTCCAGGAGTTGAAATCAATATTGAATATTGAGATCAACAATATATACTGCCTGGATGATTTGTTACACTTGTGTTTATAGTCTGAATGGGAAGATAATTCAGTTCCACCTGAAGAGCCATTATATGGCCAAGCCCAAGAGAAGCACTTTGCATAAGAGGTGATATCTCTCAGTTTTTCCATTTCAAACAAATTATTATCTCTGTATTTAAGACATCAACCATGCAATTCTTTTCATGACTTGTAGTACTCCTGAGCAATTAAGAACATTTATAAGGTGAAAGAAGTCAGGGACAAATGCCAAATTTAAAATGATCCACAGAACACTGAAGAACCCCCAGACAGCACTGCTGTCTCAGACATAAGGCGAAATAATCCCTTCTGCTCAAGAAAACATATATGAGCAGTGAGTGTGCATCACAGCAAGAGCATTATCGCCCAGAAGAGGCAACTGCTAAATACAGACTTCATTTTCAAACAAGCCTCCTAACAGGAAATGTGAACCAAAAGGTCCCTTCTGAGGAGATGGAGAAATGTCACTTGGCAACATGTCTTCCCTGTGGCCCATGGCAGCCTTCCCTCATATCCCCCTTCCCACACAGTTCAATCAGGGCGTAGAAGAACCTGTTTGTTACACATTCCTGGACGTGGCAGACAACACTCGGGAGCAGGCAAGGGCAGAGAAGCCCTGCCTACGGGATCAGCCCCCAGAATTCCTGGGCTTACATACCATCCAGGCCATTGTGATGACTGTAGTTTCTTTTCCCCAAAATGCTCAGAGACGTGTGATTCGGAGTGGTGAGCATCCGCTTGGTAGCTGGGGTTTGTAGGCTTGGTGTAGATCGAATTACATTAGGTTTCTTCGAAGGATGGATCTCTGACAGGGGGAAGAAAGGTTTCTCAGCTCAGAACGTGGTATTAAAAATCTGTGTGCACTTACATCGGCTAATAGGCACACATCTTATTCTTATTTCTTAATGAGCTAAGAGCCAGTTCCTTATGAACCAGCTTATTTTCCCAAGTACTTGCATAATGAATCAACTTCAAGTGCTGTTACCATGGCTTTATTTATCAAAAGGGAGCTGGTTCTGCCCCTGCTAGCTGAAGCTCTGAGCTTCATGTTGTTGAGTACAAGAAAAAAAAAAAGAAAAAAGCCACTTCAGAAGGTCACTTAAACATGAGACTTATGAGGGGAATAAGGCATCTGACTCTTCAAGGAATTAGAAATTCAAAGGCTATCTGGAGAGGTAGCCTTAAAGAAAACTACCCTTGTGCTCCATCAAACCAGGAACATAGATAGCATGTAGCACATCTGGTGTGTGAGAGCTTTCTGAAAAAACAGGATTCCTCCTCTGGCTCTGCAACTAGGATACAGGACCAGGGTCAATCACTCCCAGCGAAAAACAATTTGATATAGATGAAATCTGACACCAAACTCCAAATACTAGAGTTAAGAAGTAGCAGACGATGGGACTTCACTGGTGGTCCAGTGATTTAAGACTCTGCACTTCCACTGCTGGGCCGTGGGTTTGATCCCTGGTCAGGGAACTAAGGTCCTGCATGGCATGGCCAAAAAAAAAAAAAGCAGCAGAAGAAAACTTTGACAGAGGATATATCACAAAACTGTAATGTGCATATGGTACATGTGTGTTTATGTGAAGTATGTAGTTGTCAGTAGATGGACAGAAATTGCAACACTGTAGCAACTGGATTTAAGGACCTCAGTCTACCAGGCAACCTCTTCTCTAAAGCTAAACCTGCTCACTGATTCTGAGTCACTACCCAACATGCCAATCATGCACAAGCCACCCTGTCTTCCCAGGTGAGGGCCAGGATATCAGCCTTATTTACTGAAATTTAGGAAGGGCTGTTAGGAGTATTGGTCTGGTCAAAATCCTACACTTGCTGAAATTTAGGAATGGATCAGGTACTAACCAGAATACAGTGCTGATTTTTTTTCAACATGGTATTGAAGGTTTGCCAACCTCATATTTCATCACAACCTCCATACGCTATGCTCCATCAGGGCCAGAAAACCTGCCTTCCTTGATCCGATTTTCAAGCACCTTTGTTCATCTAGTTCTCTTGGCCTCATAAGGGGAAAAACATTCTATCTATTCAAATACTACCTATTTTTCAAGCTTGAGATCAACTATTACTTTCTTCACATAAGTTGGCCTAACTCCCATGAGAAATAACTATCCCTTCCTCCAAGTGCCCAATGCTTATTACCTGTAATTCTTTTATAGGATCTAATCCTTTGCTCAATTGTTCTTACCTGTGTGCCTTCCCTGCTAGTTGAAGATTTTTGAGGGCAAGGTTGTATTCATCTTGGTGTTCCCCAAATCACTTAGTGAAGTGTCTTGTACATAGTAAACACTCAGAAATATGTTATATAGGGAAGTGGTTCAGTTAGTAAGGACAGCACTGCTTTGGGCTTATCTGGTAGAGACAGAAACCAATTTGCCCATAGCAGGAACACATAATTACCTATGGAAATGCTGACTAATATGCAATTATATTCTATTTTTTATGATCATAAACTTTCCCTTGCAAGGTGGGAGGGGCTTCTAGGATTAGGCCCTGCAAGGGAACACAGATAGCAAACTTCAAGGATTTGATCACCATGAGCTAGGTCATGCCTGTGATAACCATGTGATATTTTGGGGGGCTATCAAAGCAACTCTTTAGGCCCTGAGGAATAAAACAGGAAAAAAGGTGGCAAAATAACATCAAAGAAGGAGCTATGCACTTTTGACTCCTAGGATGCTCTGATGAGGACCAGATAATATACCAACTTTAAGGCTACACTTTGATTTTTAGAAGACTGGATGTCTTAAGTCTGAACGCTTCACAAATATAAATCTTTCTTTTTTTAAAAGACTGGATGTCTTAAGTCTGAACACTTCACAAATATAAATCTTTCACAAATATAAGTAATAAGGTTCAATGCAACTCTGAGAACATACTTCACTTTTACTGAGAAGATGAAAAAGCAAGAATATCAGAAGCATAAAAACATGCCATTATAGCTTCTAGATATAGTAGGAACCATTTTAGCAGTCATTATTTTGTAAATTATTTATCTTAAAACTTTCCAAAAAAAAAGGTTATTGCCTAGTAATTTTATACTCTTCCTAATTATATTTCAAAATGTAAATGGAACCATCATCTTTGGCGACTTCCAAGTTAAATAACATGATAAAAACCAGAAAGCAATACTAATGCTTTCCTTTCAAGTAACCTTAATTGGCACATTAAAACTATAAATATTTTTAAAGGTGGGTTAAAAGCCAGTTTTATCTGTTTTTTTTTTTAAAAAAGTAAATAAACCAATCTTTCTCTATTTAAGGGGAGGGGTGAGGTGGGTTTGAAATAGTGGAAGGATCTAAATAAAAATATTAAGAATATTCATCGTTAATTTTATAATAACCTAGAATGGTGACAGATGGTGATTAGAATTATCACGGTGATCATCCTGTAATGTGTACAAATGGCAGATCACTATGTGGTGATCCTGAAACTAATATAACATTGTAAGTCAATTATACTTCAGTTAAAAAAAAAATTCATCCTCTAATAATTTAGTGATTCTTATTTTCCTCTTTTTGCTTAATCTGTATTTATATCCATAAATATACATTACATTTTTATTCAATGATATTTTCGGAAAAATATCTATAACTCTGTATGTTTTGTGTGTTTTGGTAATAAAAATAAAAGTTTCTGAAATAAAATAAATTGACTATACATATGAAGGTATCCAATTGCAGCTACTTGAAAGGCTTGCATTTAATTTAGGTATGTCAATTTTGAATAGCCGATTATAAGATACAGAAATTGTTGAGTTTTTCTTCTGTTAGGAAATACCCACCTAAATACCCAATGATACATGCCAAAGGTTTCCTAGTGCTTTTGCTTTTCAGTGGACTTCCAGATAGGTCCGCATGTCTGTCTGCATCTGAGGAGAAAGAGAAACATGGAGACAACCAATGAGGCTGATTTCTCTGCCTATGCTACATACACCGCAGAAATAAAATGTGCAAGTGGAAAACAGTGCAAAAAATCTGCCAGATTCCTCCATAATTTCCTTTGGGGCTTAAGAAAACCGTTTTCAGTTCTGTTTCAAATTACTGAATGGGATTTTACCTGGAGAATACTCACTTTAAAGCCCCTTATGAATGTAGCTAACACACATCTTACATGCACATGCTTTCTTTCTGTGCATGCTCATCTGTAAAATAGCCATGGCATTTTTACATTATAGTAGAAAAGCTTCCATAAAGTATGAGGTGTTATCAGTCCTAATGGAGGATAAATCTGGCATGGAAGACAAAAATGACAAAGGCAACACACTTGACCATCCCTGACCTAGATGGAGTGGGTCTCTATGGAGGAGTCTTCATTTATCGCGATTAAATTCAATTCCATTAGATTAGAGCTTCCCCAAAGTAAAAATGGGTCATTTGGTTTTATCACTAGTATTCTATCCTTCATATCCTACTATGATGTCATTAGTGCAGAGATTTAAAAGGTTACCTGTATGCAGACAGGTATTTCATCCAACAGTCAGAATAGTAAAGTACTGTGATGGATGTTAGTTCATAGAGGTCACATCACATTCCTCATACCCTACCATAAAACAGTTCAGAGAAAAATAAAGCACACAACACAAACACTCTCTGCGTTTTAATTTTTAAGCTCTCATTAGATGGAAGAGTAGATGTGAAACATGGCTGCCTCTCATACCAAAGAGTTAAGCAGTGGACTCTGAAGCAACAAAAACAATGTGTATTGAAATGTTTTTTAAATTTGCAGATACTGTCATAAAGCTTAACAGAGTAGCTTTAGCAGATATGATTCTGCTATGTTTATGCCTTTTCCCACCTTCACATTTTTGACAAAAATGTCCTATAGATTTTCTGTGGCTGAGACCACATTTCTAGGCCTACATACAGGAAATTTTCTTTGACATCCACAGGGATTCTCTGCACTATTAGCGTTAAAATGTATAATTCAATCTGGAACTTCAAATGATTTAAAATTAAAAATTAACTTTTTCATTAGCTCTAGCCCTCTCAACAAGGACACTCTTTTCCAATAACTACTAAACAGGAAAAGGTGGGAAAGCAGCATTTAAAAATATTGAAATAGACAAAGCACAAACTGCAGACAGCCTGGAATCTGAATATATATCCCAAGCACTGGCTAATTACTATGCAACCACTTGACAACTATAAATGGTCCAGTTTCTTTTCCTCCTACTCAGCTGATTTCCTTTGAGCAAAAAAAAATTACTAAGCTATTATGAAGCTTTTCACCTGTTATTGAATAATAGTGAAGATACAGTCAGAAATATAATAAGCGTATTTTGGAGGAGTAATCTAAACAAACATTAAAAAGCAGCCCAAACCCTGCAAGGATCAAACACCTGTCAAATCACTGTGTGCTAACAGTAATAATTCCTTCCTAATATTACTAATTCACCAAAAATTCAAGTTCTGCTTAGGAAGAGGACAAGAGAAGAAATTTATTTTCTATTAATAAAATAAAGCTTGAATGAATCATCTTAGTATTTGCTCAATGTTTTGGACAAAAACCATTACTGTATTACTAGTAGTAAGATTAACTTTGCTCTTTATTCCAGTCTATAAGGCTCAAAGGAAAACTGCCAATGTGACTTCAAGTGATGAACTCCCACTTGACTGTCACCTTGACAATAATCAACATACCCATCAAAGGAGTCACCAACACAATACCCATAGACATTTCACTTTATATTAATCTGCTTTTAATTTCTCACTAAATTAGTAGGATTAATTACGTAATGTTCCAGTGAGAATTTACAGAGCACCTGAGTGGGAGATCAAAGCTTTTTAGAAGGATCCATATTTCATCAATCTTCATTATATTTTATAGGAAGTAGTTGGTGGCAAGAACTATCAGTCTCAACTGTGAATAAATTAGGATGAAAGGTGGGTGCTAAGACTACCGCATGACTATTTAACATAAAAATTGCATCCATTCAGTGATTATACCGAATATAAATAGAAAGAAATAGTTTCTGTCTGGAAGAAATGATCATCAACATAGATGATCAGGTCCACATTTGAGTTGCTTAAAAAAGAATCCTGGTCTGTACTCAAGACCAGGCCAGTGGTACCTTGCTCTCAAATTATTCACCTAACTATATTTAAAGAGATAATTAATTAGTACCCATTAAAAGCACACAGGTAAAGAAAGCAACCTGAGAAATGCCCAAAGAAACCAGAAGGAATCAAAATCTGGCCAGAGGGAGAGCATTTTCACCTCACTCAAATGGCTTGACTGAGCACGAGGCATATTTCCCTGGCCTCCTAGAGGATGAGCTATACCTCCCTGAGGTAAACCTGGAAAAAGTTACCTTTTTTTTGCAACTCATGGCTATCTTTCTAAAATGTTTTGGTAATATTAGAAGGGAAAATAAAACAGAAAATTTGCAGAAAGTACATACTGAAATAAAATTCACAAAAATACCTCACATGGGTCTTCAAAACTGCTATCAAAGTAAAACCATCCATAGAATTTTCTTATAGGAATTATAAAGGCAATTTCTAAACGACATAAAACGCATGTGCCATTAAAAAAATTTTTAAAAAAAGATAAATTCAGCTACTTAAAAAAATCTGCTTGGCAAATACATCAACAAAATCAAAGACAAAATGGGGGAAATATTTGCATTACAGATCAAGAGCTAACTTCCTTAAAATATAAAAAGTTCCCATGAGTCAGTAAGACTTTTAATAGAAAATAGGCCAGGGGCAAAAACAGTGACAAAAAGGGAAATACAAATGGTTGTCAAATATATGCAAAATTTTCTACCTCATTCAAAATGAGAAATGCAAGCTAATATAACTTACATGTCACCTGTCAACTAGTTAAGGGTTTCAGATATGGATAACACTGCTGGCAAGGTTCTAGAGAAACAGGCACTCTCTAGACACTGGTGGGAGTGTAAATCATAGTTTTTCTGAGGGCAACTGGGCAGCAACTATCAAAATTCAGAATGGAAGTTGCTTGACACAGATGTTTTACTCTTAGGGATTTAACCTGTAAGCAGCTACATGCACACTTCACACATCATTTTTTTTTTTTGTGGTACGCGGGCCTCTCACTGTTGTGGCCTCTCCCGTTGCGGAGCACAGGCTCCGGACGCGCAGGCTCAGCGGCCATGGCTCACGGGCCTAGCCGTTCTGCAGCACGTGATATCTTCCCGGACTGGGGCACGAACCGTTGTCCCCTGCGTCGGCAGGCGGACTCTCAACCACTGCGCCACCAGGGAAGCCCCATACATCAGTCTTAAATGATATCTGTATATTTGTTGCAACACTACTTGTAATAGAAAGGGATTGGAAACAACGTAATTTTTTTTTAAATAGGAGAAGTACTGGCTGAAGTACAAAATAGACTATTATGCAGCTGATAAAAAAAGGAGGTGGGACTTCCCTGGCAGTCCAGTGGTTAAGACTGCACTTCCAATGCAGGGAGCACAGGTTCAATTCCTGGTTGGGGAACTAAGATCCTGCATGCCACGTGGCCAAAAATAAATAAATACACTTCAAAGAAAAAAGAAAGAAAATCACCCCCCCCACACACAAAAAAGAGGATGTAGTTCTCAATGTACTGGTATGGCCTCCAAGATACGTTAAGTAAAAAAGGCAAGGTGCAGAACAACGTAGACATTAACGTCTGTACAAAAACAAAAAATACACCTACTTAGTTTCTTAGAGATACACAGGATGTCTCTGGATACTTCAGACACTGATGACAATGGTTACCTCTAAAAGAGGTAGGAACGGGAATGGCGTTAAGATTTGTAACTACTTTCGTACCTTTAAAAAAATTTTAAGTATCCAAAGACAAATTTTTATTAAAATAATAAACTACCAAAATAAACAAGCCAAAACTGTTCTCCTAATGTTAGAACTTAAAATTTCACAAAACTTTATACAATTATTAACAGTAACTTTCACTGAGAAACCTCTAGAAATCTCATAAAATATATAACAAGTTTCTTCTTCTGAATATGGGCCCTTGGGATAATACTTCTGAAGTTGATTTAGCATCTTCAAACAGAAAAAAAGGGCTCCACGTATCCCTTGAAAACATTCATACTGGGAAATGGTGCTGTCATTCAAGTCTCGTGTGTTATCAACCCAGAAAATACTTAATTATCCATGCAAGCTACAGAGGGGGCAGGTAAGTCATTTGGATCCATTTCTCTGGGGACTTTTGCTTCATCTCTGAAATGCTGCTAATATACTACTTCTGCTTAACCTTAGTCTCTGGATCTTGAGTCTCAAATAGAAGCCCTGTGCTCATCAGGTGTTGGGTGATTTTACAGATCTTTGACAAATCAGTCATCCAGTAACTCAGTGGTAAAGTCTCATGATAGTAACAAAGGAGGAAAACCATCATCATTATATTATGGCTTTTTTTAATGAGGGGAGGGGTGTCAAAGGGAAGCAGGGGCAGGATGTCTGAAACTTGATGCTGTTACAACCATGCAGTTGGTCTGCAAATCTTGTCAAGGACATCGTACTTTTCTTTATGCAACGTTTTGGGTTTTGGTCTAGCAATCCATTTTTATTAAGTACTATCTACATGGTAGAACTGGCTCAGGCACTGTACTGATGTTAGCAATTTTTCGCATGGACTTACATATTTACATACAAAGGTATATCATTCAAATAAATAGGTATTTGGGATTTGGTTTTAACAGTCATTTTTTACATCTATATCTATATCTATAAAACACATGTTGGTCATAGTGTATAGTTATTTCAAGTTTTAAAAAAAATTTTAATAGGAAATATATTCCCATGACTTTTTAATAGGAAATATATTCCTATGACTCAAAATCGAAAAGTTTAGAAGGATGAATAGTGGTAAGTCTCCTTCCCACCCTTTTCCCTCAGCCTCCCAGTTTCCCTTCCCAAAGATATTACTTCTTACATTTTCCTGCGATGCTTTATGGACATGCAAACAAAGATTCCCCTGCTCACTATACTGTATTCCTTAACACCAGTTTCTTAGTGAAAATAAAGGCCAGAGAGCACTGCTGTAACAAATTAAAAAAAAAAAAAAAACTTCCTCTAAACAAGGATTAACTTGTAAGTCGAAATCTTAAAGTTATGACTCTGCTCTCCCCCATGTAACTGAGAATTTATCTCCTCAGTTCCCCACTTCTTCACTCTTCTGTAGTCTGATACCCCATCAACTCTGGCTGTGATACTGGTTGTGGTGTTGCTGCCAAGGCCAGGAGCCATGGAAGGGGTCAACTTCTATACTTCTTATAAGAGGAAGATTCTCAAGTTCACAGGCAAAACTAGTTTCCTTTTCCAGTATTATAAAGAATTATTCTAAATGCATTAATTGGAGCTCTTGATCCATCAATATCTTTAGAATTACAAACTTTCACCTGATCTGAAAGTCATTCACCATCACGGAGATTGTTAACTTTTGGGGGGAGGGACAGGGTCACCACTGCCTTTGAGAAACCAAGGAAAGCTTACCAAAAAAACCAAAAATACAAATACAGCTTTAACCTCCCCCTGGACCATAAACATGGTTGCATACAGACATCGGGTTATTAACACCTAATCTTGCTAACAAGCCAAGATCAAGGAATCTGCTAAAGAGGTTGTGACAAGATACAAATATAAGAAGGGAGAAGATAATGCAAGAAGCAATTAGATGCTAGGAAAAGAGTTCATTAGCTGCTTGCTGGGTGGGGGGACTGGGACTGAGTAGGTGGCTGCTGAAACTTTATAGTTTTAAATTTCCAGGTAAAATTATTCTGAGAATCTGATTCTATTTGTAACTTGACCAATGAAGCTAAATACAAAATAAAATATGCTCCTTGACTCTCATCACAACAAAGGAGTCTGTTCTTTTATTACCATTATTATTATAGATATATGTTTGTAGAAATAAAATACAGGTAATTTAATCTCGACTCTTTTATGGTAGTATGGTCTTTTAACTGAGAAAAATTAAAATAAGGTGACACAAAAACGTACTTCATTGAAGAATCATCAAAATAAAGACAATGTGCAAATTAACTGAGAAATTAACAGAAGCTTAATGAGAAACAGAAGCTTCCTCAGAAGCCAATTTAGTTGGTGATAGTTTCTTTTCCACTCATAGCAACAAAGATGATCCTGGAGCCTGGCCAATTTTAATGGAAGAATTTCATTCACTTTCTTTCTCATGTGTTTTTTATTTTTTATATTTAATAAATTATATATAAACGTATATGTTTTAAATCAGCTAAGCCGTATATTCATGGACATAAATATTTTCTAGTTCCTTAAAATGGTAAGAAAGTGATAACATAAATCCATGAACTCAGAAATGCTAGCACAAAACCTCAATATACATGCCTAAGTTCTCACATATACATGAGTTTCATGTAGCTAAGTTTCCCCTCCATGGGACGCAGAGATTACTTCCAATTTCTACTCACTTTACAAAGCACTTTTCTTCTTCTTATAAAGCTTTTACCTGTAAGTTTTAAAGCCTTTCAACTGTTCTGTTGAAAATTATCTTTAGGAACAAAAAACACTTTTCAATCATCACTCCTTTTACAGATACCCTCTTTAAATCAAAATGGAACATCTCATAATAAGAAATTTCTTATCTCACAGATAGAGTTATCTACTGAATGTCTTTAAGATTTCCTACCTGTTAAGCCAGACAGCAAGTTTTCTCATCCCATAGGGAAAAAAAGTTTCATGGCTCTAACATGCTAAACAGGAATGTAACTAAAAGTAGCAAGACTTAGAATCAGAGTTCACACACAAATTATGGACACATTTAGGGGTACATGGTAATAACAGAACAACCTGCAATTCATCGGTACATATGACCTTTGTTCTAACAACAACAAAAAAACATAAGCAAGACTGAATGTGTTGATAATGAGTAATAAAGCCATGTAAATTTTATGTAGTAATGTATATGGTATATGATTATGAAATGGAAACCAAACTGGACAAATAGAAAGAATGCTCAACCACAAATTCAGACACTAGCTTGTAAAAATTAAATGTGTTTTTCAGAAAATTCACCCAAAAAACTTTAAAATTCATTTATAATTTGCTAAATCTTCTAATTTGTTATGAAACACTGTGAATTTCCAGAATATTGTATGATAATTGTAAAAGGTTTGTGGGAAATTGAGAAGTTTACAAAGACATACAATTTCTCATTAGTGTAAATTGGCAAATTTTATTCTACCTTATAGGTAAAAATCCCTCTTCGATAAGGGCTTTCAGGTAATTCCATCACAAAACCCCACTGGATAGGATCACCTCCCACCAATCTTTTGCTGAGCACTGCTTTCTCATAAAGACTGCAGAAGTTTCAATGTTTTCAGGTTGGCATTATACAAATGGCAGCAGACAAAACAATGTTAAAAAAAAATAAACCAAATAAAAGGCTGTACACAAGAACTTATGTTTATTGCAAACAAAAACAAAAAGAGAGAGAGAGGGAAAGAGAGGAAATGGTCAGAAGCACAACATATAAGGTTAAGAATTTAAAAGCATCTTACATTCTGCCCTAATGGCAGCATAATTAATAGGAACAAACGGCCGTCTTGCTGCCTGCCGCAGCCGGAGGGTATTTTTGCAGACCTGACGAGCAAATTTTGTGAAATATGTAGTGTGAAGGAAGAAAGCTTGACGGGTCTTCACTGCAGACTTTGGGCTCCCAGTGTTTCGGACCGGCATCCCCTGCATGGCCTGGCGAGACATGTGACTTCGAACTCGAGGGTCCTATAAAATCAGACACCAACAAACATGTAAGGAACAGAACTTGTCAAAATATAATACTCCTCCCGGAGATGGAAACAACCTAAGTGCCCATCATCGGATGAATGGATAAAGAAGATGTGGCACATATATACAATGGAACATCACTCAGCCATAAAAAGAAACAAATTTGTGATGAGGTGGATAGACCTAGAGTCTGTCATACAGAGTGAAGTAAGTCAGAAAGAGAAAGACAAATACCATATGCTAACACATATATATGGAATTTAAGAAAAAAAAAATGTCATGAAGAACCTAGGGGTAAGACAAGAATAAAGACACAGACCTACTAGAGAATGGACTTGAGGATATGGGGAGGGGGAAGGGTAAGCTGTGACAAAGTGAGAGAGAGGCATGGACATATATACACTACCAAACGTAAGGTAGATAGCTAGTGGGAAGCAGCCGCATAGCACAGGGAGATCAGCTCGGTGCTTTGTGACCACCTAGATGGGTGGGATAGGGAGGGTGGGAGGGAGGGAGACGCAAGAGGGAAGAGATATGGGAACATATGTATATGTATAACTGATTCACTTTGTTATAAAGCAGAAATTAACACATGATTGTAAAGCAATTATACTCCAATAAAGATGTAAAACAAAAAAAAGAATATATTTTTAGGGAAGCATAAAAAAAAAACTCCTTGCATCCTGTTCAAAGAAAAGCGCAGTTTTTAAGTCTTTCACTGAAGAATCTATAACTTATTACAGGGGAGAGAATTTAAAAGTATGTACTTTGGAGTAGGAGGTGGGGAGTAGAGAAGGAAACTGGGTGGAAGTAAGGGTGTCTGTGATCCTATATATTTTTTCTCCTAAATTGACCTTAATCCAAAATCACATTCACAACAGTAAAAAATTGCCAGAGGAGAGACTACTTTTTTTAAAAAAAAAATCGAAGGGGGTCCTTAAATCTTGCTAGCTCTCAAAAAGAACAACCTCTCTCTGGTAGACATAGGTGCTTGATACCTGCCATCTATGAGAATTTTACCAAAATCATATTTTAACTGTTGTTCACCTCAAGATTGAGCCCATGCCTTCTTGTCCCTCCTACGATAGCCCAGGGACAGAAAGAATGCTCAGTTTGTATTTATTACTTTATGCAATAAAACACATTTTCAACAGTACCGAAAGGTTGCAAACTATTTCCAAAAAAGCCATTAAAACCAGTATTTAATTTGTAAGCTCTCTACTCATGCTAACACCTCCCACACACATTGTTCTTCTTTTGAGTAATCTCTCAAGACCGATACTTTGAATACCTGAAAAAATTGGATTTGTCCCTGCCCCTATCTCCATACCCACCCTCAACGTTTCAGTACTACATTTAGCTATAATAGCTTTGTTTGTTTTTAACTTATCCTATACTGTACTTCTGTTTCCAAGGAATGATCCAGGCGCTAAAAAACACTACATTTCTCAACACTAAAAAGACTATTGCTTGTGTACCTCTGTAGCTGGGCTGGGAGGTAACTTCTCCTCTTCCGACTGGGTGGGCATTTTTAGGCCTCCATATTTTTTCCAATAGAGCCAACAGGTTGCACATAACCTACACTGCATATTAGGTGGGCCCCAAGAATACCACTGATGAGACTGTGTAGCTAAAGACGGAGGAAAAATAAGAAAAAACAAAGAATGCGACATAACTTGTAATATCAATACACATATGGTCAAATATTTAAAAAATATTCCAAAGCCATCTTTAGTTTACAATGTTATTTTTCTTCTTCCAGTTTACCCGACAAACAGGAAAGTCTAATACATGTATGTATTTTTCAAGTGAGAATTCATTAAACCATTTATTTCTATAGATATCAAGTGCCTGTGGCCCTTACTAAGAGGGGCCATGAGGTGAAGAGCCCTATATTATACATTGTGCTGCTGAAGGAGTTTTTGTTGGTTCATTAAAAACATTTTGTACAATATTAAATATTAAAAATATTGTGTAAATTTCTGGAAATAAGTTATCAGAAATCATGACATGTCATTTTAGTATGTCAACAAATGCCTTTCTCTTTATATAATTAACTCAAATTCAATGAAAGTGACAAATAGAAAACACCAAATTCTATCTTTCTATAAAGATAAAACTTATATGTATATTATAGTAAGATACATTTTATAATAGATTATTTAATATATGGACCTAAAATTAAAATTGCTTATTTGTCATGCACACATAAAAATGGTGAAATAATTATTTAAAGGGATATGTGAGACTACATATAACATGAAAGGGGTTTGTAAGGCAAAAATAAGACACATTAAGCCACTACCACTTGTCTGCAGGATTCTTCTTATTTTCATTTAAATATAAATGAAGTTCAAAATCTAATTGCCAACTCAAAAACAGTTACGCAATCCATGTAAAATCTTGAGCAAAAGAATCTAATTTTCAGGCTTCCCTGGCAGCACAGTGGTTAAGAATCCACCTGCCAATGCAAGGGACACGGATTCGAGCCCTGGTCCGGGAAGATCCCACATGCCACAGAGCAACTAAGCCCCATGCGCCACAACTACTGAGCTTATTAGCACACAGCTTAGCACACACTGCTCAACAAACCCAGGACACCACAGAAGCAAATCAAAGGAAACCCAATACCTAAACTCAGTGTCCAGGTGGAAGGTAAGGATGGGCACTTGTCCACTCTGAGGCTACATTATTCTGCCCTCTGCGCAGTGCTGACCTCTCGCACCTCCTGCCCGGCAGTGCCAGCACAATTCCCTGCCCTTCACCCACAACAGGCATCAGAGGAGCTGGGGAAGCCCTACTGGAGAAAACTTACCATAGCAGCTCTCACAGGCTCGCCCTAGGAGAGGGTTCTGCGGCTGGAATGCGGATCCCACGGCTCCATTCACAGCACCAGGTTTGCCATTGCTGGTGGATATTTGGTTGGGATTTGGTTTGCTGCTTTCAATGAAATATAAAGTGAAGTGATAAAAATGACTTGCATAACAAGGTAAAAGGCTCTACATTTCATTATTGATTTACCTTAACTACACATAAATAAACATTTGAATGTTTGGTGAAGAAGAAATAAACTGGTAAAAGTAAGGTGTTAAAATGAACCCAAACCACTTATCTTTACAAACCAACGTCATGTAAAAACTAATCTCTTGGGCTTCCCTGGTGGCGCAGTGTTTGAGAGTCCGCCTGCTGATGCAGGGGACACGGGTTCGTGCCCAGGTTTCGGGAAGATCCCACATGCCGCGGAGCGGCTGGGCCCGTGAGCCATGGCCGCTGAGCCTGCGCGTCTGGAGCCTGTGCTCCGCAACGGGAGAGGCCACAACAGTGAGAGGCCCGCGTACCGAAAAAAAAAAAACAATCTCTTAAGCCTGACACTCACAAAATAAATACACCGTATCTCTTCTCCACCCAAACACAATTTCCTTAGGACACCCTCTGATAAATTTGAAAGATACAACTTATTAAACTTTATCACCTATCATAAATCCTCCTGAGAATATAATTTTTGGATTAAATAATTGAGCCAAGGGTAGTGTGCTGTGTTTAGAGAAAACCACTGTTCCATTCCTGCTGCTGGTGTGACAACTGCTGACTCCACGCATTGGCTCTCAAGGGAACTACCCGAAAGCCACATGCCCAACAGAGACACTGTGGATATCAGCAAGGCATATCTCGAGAGGTAAAAGTTAGCATTTCAGGAGATTGTGACTACCCGTGATTTCTATCATGTTTGAATATTTATGACGAAGATTAAGTAGCACTTGAAATTAGAAAAACCAATCAATGTATTTGAGGCATTTCTTTTTAAGAGGAAAAAGTTATATCTATCAGATTCCAGAGGCCGTAATTCCTCACAAACATGTAACCCAGATTGTCTTGGTATTTACTGAGCAAACATGGCTCACTTTTTCCCATCTGGGGTAGCCTAACTCCCCTGCTTATCAGCCATGCCTAAGAATACTGTACAGGTGTACATAGTGTGTCCTCAATACACTCATAATTCATTTAACATATATTTATTCAGCGCCCAGTAAACAAAAGTGCCAACAGCAAGGAGCTTGCATTCCAGAGGAGCTTTCATGTCTATTTGCCGGGCAAAAAATACGCAAAGTAAATTAGCAAATTATTTGTTAGTAATGAATGCTGAATGACTAAATGCAGACCATACTCTATCTTCCTGTGGCTTGTGAAGTAATGAGAGTTCACAACTATTAAGACACCTGGAGTTTCAGCACAGAGTAGGCTTGTGAGTTTCGTTTTTGCTGTTTCTCATTCCCACACTTACATTTACCAGTGAAAGCCTAATATGTAAACTTGGCCTGATGACAAATTAAGATTTCTTTCTGGGCTTCCCTGGTGGTGCAGTGGTTAAGAATCCACCTGCCAATGCAGGGGACACGGGTTTGATCCCTGGTCCGGGAAGATTCCACATGCCGCGGAGCAGCTAAGCCCGTGCGCCACAACTACCGAGCCTGCGCTCTAGAGCTCGCGAGCCACAACTATTGAGCCCGCGTGCCACAACTATTGAGCCTGCGTGCCACAACTACTGAAGCCCACACGCCTAGAGCCTGTGCTTCGCAACAAGAGAAGCCAACGCAGTGAGAAGCCCGTGCACCACAACGAAGATTAGCCCCCACTTGCCGCAACTAGAGAAAGCCCGTGTGCAGCAACAAAGACCCAACACAGCCAAAAATGATAAAAATAAATAAATTTTTTAAAAAAATAAGATTTCTTTCTGGCACTGTTACTATAATTCTTAGCTGACGCCCCATCACCACCCCAGAAGAAATCATTTAACCTCTGTGTGCACTGAGGGCCCTATTCTATAAACAGGGCTATTATTTACACTTCAAATCTGTTCCAGCAATGTATTTTGAAGACAAATTGGTTTCAAAGACACATTTTAAACCAGACAGAACGTATTTCTCCTCTTACAGTTTTCAGTTGGAAAAGTACAAAATTAAAAGTGGTGATTCAGAATGACTAAGATTTCCAAGGGTATGTAAAAATATTTCTGATTTTTAAAATCTACTATACATAGAAAGAAGTGGTAGCCCCTTGAAGTCAAATGGCTGATAATGTCAGAAGGCTTTCTCCAAATAGGAACATTTCTGACATTTTACACAGGGCAAAATATATGTGTTAAGAGACCTAATACAAATTTACAGTTGAGCGGCCTGAAAAAAGAATGAGAGTAAACACAACTTTAGTTGTTCAACTGAATCTAGAATGTTATTTGACTGAATAAACCACTGACCTGAATTCTAATAATCACAAAAGGAAAATGAGTGTGCAAAGATGGAATATAGACAGGTGAACCAATTAAAACATGTTTTGCAAAACCAAGTACCTACAGGTTACTTCTCGGGGGACAAATGGTTAATGTCAATGTGACCATTTGAATAAAGACAAACATTTTTTTTTTAAGTTTTTAAAGCTGCATTATATGAAACTGCCCTTCCTTTATCTAATGCCCAAACCTTTCCTCCCCTCATCTATGCTCCAGATTGCAGCCCTCCTGCCCTCTTGAGAACTTTGTACACTTGATTCTCTTTCCTGGACCCTCCTCATTACCATGGAAACAGATTTCTCCATTTCTCCATATTTAAAAAACTCCCCCATTACTCTATCCAAACTCACCCCTCAATGCCAAGAACTCTCTCGACTGCCTTTTCCAGCCAGTTTTCCTGAGAGCTGCTAATCTTCACTGTCTGCAGCCCTTAGCACTCTATTAAAGATTACCATCGACCTCCATGTTGCTAAATTCCCTGGCTATTTTTCATTAGCATTTGACACCGTTAACCTCTTTCCCTCCTTGAAAGACACTCCTCTCTCAGGTTGTGTGGTAATGCACTCACCTGGCTATCCTTTTTCAGCTATCATACTCTATCTGATATACTGAACAGATTTCCTCAAGTTTGGTCCAAGGCTCTTTTTTCTTATTACTCTAAGAAATCGCATCCATAGTTTCAAGCACAACATTATCTGCTGATGAAGCTCACATACGGACCTCTAGCCCAGAACTTTCTCCTGAGTTTAAGACCAATATATCTGACAGCATATTCAACACCTCTTTTTGGAGAAAACAAACTCAAAATGACCCAACCTGGTTCTCTGCCGCAGTTTCTCATCATGGTGAACAGCACAGCAATCCACCTAGTTAACTGAGCTAGCCAGAAACCTGGGACTCAGCTTGACATCTCCCCTCTATCTCTCCATACAAGTCAATCACCTCTAAGTAGCATACCATTTCCAGGCCACAGCTCCAGGTCAAGCTACTATCATCTTTCTTCTCCAAGAACTTTCATAATTGGTGTTCTTACATCCACTCCCCTGTTTCCCCATACCATTTTCCAAAATGTAGCCAGTAATCTTAAAGTATGTAGAAATTTAATCATGATACTTACTTGTTTACAATCCAATTCCACTGTTTATCAGATGGCTAACTCCTGGCCCTTGCCTACCGTATTGACCTCCCATGGCTCACCACTCTCTTCATACCAGCCACACTGCCTTTCTCTCACCTCCGTAACTCTGTTCTGCCCCTTCCCATCTCACAATCCCATGGGCCTGGAAAGCCTCCATCACCTGAATGATCCCTCCTCTACAGTTCACTCAAACTCACCTCCACAAGGAATCTTTCCTGACAGCATCACCTGAGTGTGGTCCCCAGAACAAACCGTCACACCATCTCTTCTTCATCATCAGAGTACTCAACACACTGGGTGACTAGCTGTTGGGCATCTGTCTCCCCCACAATAGAATGTAGGCTCCAGAAGACAACGTGTCTTCTTAACTGATCTACCTCTAGTAGTGAACAGAGTGCTTTGCATATATATAGGAGACTGCCAGTCTCAAAAGATGACAGTATAAAATAATTCTTGGGGATTCTCTGGTGGTCCAGTGGTTAGGACTTTGTGCTTTCACTGCCATGGACCTGGATTTGATCCCTGGTCAGGGAACTAAGATCCCACAAGCCATGTAGCACAGCATCCCCTCCCCCAAAGAACTTAATCTATTATTTGTTTTAAAATAATATTTCAGAGTTAATTGGGAAATTCTTCAAAGAACTCAGATTCTTATCCAACTCAACAGTACAGATTCATAACAGAATTTATTATGAATAATAAATTCATAATAAATAGAATTCATATATTCTATTTATATACATGATTTATATAACATTTTTTAAAAGTATGATTAGAAACTCTGTCTTGATCTTCACAAGTCATTCACTTGGATCAGGGATTGGCAGAGTAAATGTTTTAAGCTTTGTGGGTATTATAATTTTTGTCGCAACCATTGAGCGCTGTCATTGTAGCACAAAAGCAGACAGAGACAATACATAAATGAATGAACATGGCTGTATTCCATAACACTTTATTTACAAAAACCGGTGGCAGGTCAGATTTGGCCCACATACTGGTCTTTGACTTAGTCTTTGACTTAGATCAAGGCTTAGATCAAGACTCCAAAGTCAATGCAAAACAGAATAGCAACAATTATCTGGGTTATTTGCTGAAAACTGGCTTAATGTACTTTTCCTTTGATGTGACAGCACTGCAAAGTATAAGAAAGCTGGTATGCTTGTTTTTGAAAATCTAAGACACATGAATCACAGCAGTGTTTTCTTTGGGGAGTTGTTCTTTTATAGATTAGTCAAATAAAACATATAATTTTCTAAAATATTAGAAACCACTCTGCAGGAAGGACATTACAGCTCTGAATAAAAATTATGGACCCTGTAAATTACACCTTATCTATCTTGAGATAAAAGATTCATAAGAAATATAACAATTCAGTGTCTATGAGGCCTCCTGTATATAAAAATATATCAAAAGTCAGTAAACAAAAGGGGAGGTATAAAACAGCTGTACTGAGCTCAAAGAGTGAAAAAGCTCGAATCAGTACACAGAACGCTGTAGTAAATTTCATTTTAATCCCCAAAGAACATAGGATAGCACTATATACATGGTGCTCAATAAATTTTCCTGAACAAATGAACTGTCAAACTCATGACCTCAAAAAAAGATAATTCATTTAAAATGTAGCAAATGAAAAGAAAATTGGCATTCATTTTGATATGACAATGATTTCTAAACCAAAAGGACAATAATGATAGAATGCTAGGCATCTGAAACAACTGAAACCTATTCATTATTTATCCAATGATTTACAAAGTTTGGTTCTAATTACGTCCGTCCCCTAACCCTTTCCTCAAGCAAACAATGTAAAATTCTCAACCAAATAAACGACATACCTCAAAAGGGCAACACACATTACCCAAACAAAATACATTAAACAATACAGAAGTTTCAAAAGTTGCTAGCTTTCTGAAACACATTTGCTTCAAATAATATTTTCATAGGTTAGTTTTCTAACACTTTCCCTGAAGCTTTTTATTAATTTAAAATTTTTTTTTTTTTTTTGGCCACGCTGTGTAGCATGTGGGATCTTAATTCCCGACTAGGGATCGAACATGCACCCCCGTGCAGTGGAAGCGTGGAGTGTTAACCACTGGACCACCAGGGAAATCCTCCCTGAAGCTTTGATGGCATGTTTCCTCTGGTCCTCTTGTTAGCTGACTTGGGGTTCCCCTCACCAGCCATTTTTCTTTCTAAAAAAGGTCATTTAAGTGGCACTAAAATGGAAAGCAAACAGTGCTTTGTAGTGGAAGAAAATAAGATACATAAATTCAAATTTCGCTGTAACTGACCAAAATGTACATATTTTGTTTTGAAGAGAATTAATACCATGGCAAATATTTTAATAGATTTCCATTACTTACTAAGTTGGGATATACACTTGTTTCAGCTTACTCTCAGCTTCTGCTGCTTTTAGACGTTTCTAATTCAAAAGATAGATAAAATATTTTACACATGATGTCGAATAATTATTACCACTTCATCTGCCTTAAAAAATTCACAAGAAAATAAAACATTAAAGTATACTTCAAAAATTGCCTTTTTAAGATGAGCTTTTCTTTCATGCACGTAAACTGCAATGGTTTGTAAGAAAAAATCACTAGATTCTGAGGTACAGAACTACAAGTATTAAAAACATTTTAGACACAAATTTTAAAAGTAAATCAATGAACAACTGTTTCCTATTCCTCCATGAGTAGATAAACAGGACTTATAAGTAACCACTTTTACTTTTCACAGTTTCTATTTATTTCTTTTTTGCCTTTCTCAGAGGGAAAAAAAAATACATAACCTTTGCTTTTAGAAAATTATTCAGAGATGATTAGTTTCCAAAGTCCATGAAAGAGAAGGAGACAGTAACTAATCTAAGTCCAATTAAATAAGCATGTACCCTCAAATGTTGGGAGACATGCAGTAAACTTTAAAGCTTGGCTGAACTCATGTCAGATTTTTAGGAACCAATTAGGAGCCAAAGGCAGGGAAAGGAATGGGGAAAAGATTATAAAATCACATCCAGAGAGTGATGAACACAATAATAAATGCAAATAGGGAAGGAAAATAATGTATGGTAGATACTCAAAATGAAGACAAATCAGAATATAAGACAACCCTCCATTTGCTCAATGAGAAGAAAACAAAAACATTTAAGGAGACAACTTAAAACTTTTAAAGAAGGAGTCCAAATTTTGGGAAATAATTTTTATCCAAATACTTTCAACCATTCTTGATGCCATCATCGCCACCATCTATCTTTAGGGACTCTTTTTACTTTGAATAACACAGGTTTTCCAGAGCACATGGTCTTCATGCTACCTAAGTTGTTTGAAGTAAGTATTTGGGGTGGTGGTGGGGTGGTGGTGGGGGAACAACTTTATTGGGAAAGCCAACAGGCGAGAAGATGGCAGACTAATGTCCTAAAGAACCATCTTGCCTGGATTTGGATGCTAGTTTGAAATGAGCACTTTCTGAATTATATATGCTGTGATGCTGGGAATTTTTCAACAAGCCATGGGTATTTATTCACTATTCACAACCTCAACAACTCACTATGGTAATTTTTAAAGTGATCTTTAAATTGTATTTTTATAGCATCTTAACACTTGCCACTGGGTGATCATATACTTAGGAAAAATAATGTCTGTGTTAAATATACTTGCCCCTTTACCAGTTCTGACATGTTAACTAGAAGAATATAATATACTGACTGAGGCCACTTGAGGAAAATGTACCTTTCCCCCAAAAGTAGTATTACTCAAAACAGGTAACTGAGAGAATTACCTCAATTTGGGACATTTGGGGAGAATTTACAAAATAAGTGATTCCCTGCTTTTAGAGATAATTTTGGAAAAAAAAGTTGCGTGCTTATGTACGAAGTATCAAACTAGTAAAGACTAACTACTACAGTTAAGGTCAAAGACCTTTGTGGGGTATACCCTATACTAGGGGGTATAACCACAAAAATGTCTAGGAGGGTTCAGAAGATCTTTTACACAGTTTCAGTCATTCCTGTCAACTATACTCACAAAGAGATGAAGCACCAGGCACTACAAGGAAAATAACACCTCTCTATTGGTATCTTTCCCTGCTGTCTGTCCAAAATATTTATCATAATGGAATCGGAAGTAAAGAAAATATCGAGACTAAAATCTTAAAATAATATGCTAAAGATATGAAATCATGTACTTTAAAATGGTCTAGAAAAGATAAAGCAAACAAAACAAATTTAAAACTAAGCATATTGCTAAGAAATATTAATGTATAAATAGAAAGTTCATTTTAATGCAATTGTATTGGTAGCAATATGAAAAAATTACCTGCTGCACATATCTGTCAGTAGTTTTCCACATGTAATAATATTCAATGATGCTAGTCAATGATTTCCAAGGGAGCTGAAAAAAAATTTAACATGGTAATGAAAACAAGCTACCGTAGAAACTCTTTTCCTTTAAAACCACTTCTTAAAAATAAGGAGGTCATAATCCACATGGAAGATGCATTCTAGAAGAAATGTTTGAAAAACTGAAATTAATTCTGAGCAAAAGGGTCCCCAAACAAGTTCTATTCAGCTAGTGATGCACATTCCATTTCTCAACTCCCATTCTGTTAAAAATTATAAACCTTACGACTGAAAATATTTCATGACTTACTCAGTTTTTCTCGGGCTATAAGTGGGGTGGAAGTACAATTTTTAGAAATGATATTTTAAAGAATCTGGACTGAGTTCTTCAACTTCCAAAGATGCCACCTACAACTGGGGGTCATTGGTCTCTGGTATAATATTTCTCATCCTTTCCAAAACTGCTCTATTCTGATCTATTTTGTTGTAAATAAAATGAAAACCTAAATCTCTGAAAAAGAACATAGCCAAGTGTGGTACATATTAGAAAAATAGGAAGCTTGTCTGCTATGTTCCATAATTATTCAAAATGGCCAAATGAGCCTTTACTTATGAGACCCACAATGAAAGAATATATTTAATATGTCCCTCTGTAAAGGGAGATCTGTTAGTCTTCCAAGATGCAAATCAGGGCAGATCAAACAAAATGACTGATAACATTCGATTTTTAGCTGTCGTGGCAGATTTTACTGATAGATGACTCAGCACCCTCTGACTCCCAGCTTGCCCTAATGCACCACTGGGTTTAGAGTTAAAATAGTTCTTCCCAGACCCCAGTGCAGCTAGGGGTCTGTTTATGACCCACATGTACAACAACCATGCAATTCCTGTCATCTTCACATTTAACTCACCTGTTTGGTCTGAAGAGAAAAATAAATGGAGTTTAGAAAAAGGACGTTATTTTAAAACTTAACTGGGTGGCAACTTCAACAAATGTGGTCTCCTTACAGGAACAGATCGGCACAGCTGGCATTTGGATTGCAGTTAAAGCAAACATAATTTTCTCCCATTTAACAAGCAATCTAATGGAGCTGAAAGTGTCTGAGGGATGGCGTTAAGGAGCCAACTACAGCAACACCTCACAGGACAGCTGAGGCATAGTCTCCCAGGGTTTTAAGCAAGCCAAAACCTCTTATCCCCTTAATTATTCTTCTTCTGGGAAATAGGCCCAGGCATGCAATTTACCTGGAAGCCTGAGAAAAGAAAACCAAGTGACCCTGTAACCTGAGCTTCCTCACGAGCCAGATTTTATCTAAGCCATAAAGTCCTCATCAGCTGTGCTCAGCACCAGCACACGCTCATCAAGGAGCAGTGTAGGTCACACTCCTGAGGTAGCATCCTTTCTCCCTCAACCCTCACTCAGCTTTCATGGGAGTTCCAGCACGTCAACTGAAGAGGAAAAAATCCGAATGTGGCAGATGGCTCCGCATGATGTAGGGGCACCGACTGGAATTATACTGCTGCAGCATTTCAGCCCCAGGCAGGAGTGACTGTGAAGCCCAGTGAAGAAGGGAGATCCTTTTGGAGGGCAGAACGTTAGAGTGGACATCTGGTTTTCTACTTTGAGTTGCAAGAGAGATGGCCAGAGGTACTAATCCATACCCATCCATGGACAATGGTTATTTACTTGTCACAATGATCAGGGACTTGAAAGGAATGAGATTAGAGGACTGGTAACAATGATGCTTATAAAAGAGGTTTGTGGGTCAGACATCTGAGGGTGGGCCTGGCTGTGAGGATATTTGAGCCCCCATGGTCACAAAGCCTCCTCTGCAAAGGAGGTTTTTCACTCGTCTGCTGGATAAGATGATCCCTATGGCTATAAGCCAGTCTCTTTCCCTAGCCACCCAATGACTGCTCAAAGGACACGTAAACAAAATGGACACACCTGTGGATGCCACCACAGGGATGTCCTCTCACCCATTCTGATCTGATTACTCCAACTGTCTAATCTGCAAGGAACAGAGTACACTGGGCCTCCAACATGGAACCATTCCTGGTAACGTGTCAGTTAGATTAGACTCTCAGCAGTTACCTGTTTTCATTGAATGGACAATTATTCTAGATACGATTTGCCTTTTCTGTGCTATTGACTAGCAATAGCACACACAGACTTATGAATGACTTACTCCCACAAAACACTTCTTGTAACCCAGGGCCCACAACCTGCAAGAATGAAGGTTTGGGTCACCCCACCAGACTAAGAACTCTGGTCATCTAAGATACGGAGGGGAGAAGTGTGTGTGTGTGTGTGTGTGTGTGTGTGTGTGTGTGTGTGTGTGTGTGTGTGTGTGTGTGTGTGTGTGTGTGTGTGTGTGTGTGTGTGTGTGTGTGTGTGTGTGTGTGTGTGTGTGTGTGTGTGTGTGTGTGTGTGTGCGCGCGCGCGCGCGCGCTGTTCTATACAATGAAGGCATCAGGAAGAACGGAAGACTAACGAAGCTATCTGTGTTTTCTTCCTTGCTCAGTGTAATTATTTTCCTTCTGCACCCAATTCCCTTTCTATTTTTTACATAAGGTCTGTTGGTGGTGGTGTTTTTACCTTTATAATTTAATGCAGAAGTTACAAGCTATAAAGACAGGGTTGTGGCTAAAACCAGAAGAGGAATAAACAGCAACCAGAGATGGATGCTGTGACGTTAAATTTAAGCCTCCCCATTTAAGGAAATAGTACCATATTTTCTAATGATTCAGGGATAATTACTATTGTTTTAAAGTTGGTGTCTGGAAAGGAAGCATGTAGAGACGGCAAGGATGGATGTTAAGTAGTCAAAGAAGTGGGTGGTGGCATAAACTGTACACCCATTTCCAAACTACTTCCAGCTTACCTTCCTTGAAGCTCTAAATACATTTTCCCCAGATACTCTTGAACAAGGATGCAGACATACAGGCCAGGTTTAGCCAAGCTGACAAATGTGAATGACATTTAGGTACAGGAGTTAGCAACATCAGAATAAGGCTGCATGCAGGGAGACTGGATAGTTCGGCAAGAACAATGGCTGCGATACCACGTTCTTCTGGGGCATGTGTGTTGACTTTTCTGCCATCCATGTTTGACATCATGGATTCCAAGCAGCAGAGGGCATGGGTCTTTCCACTGTTTCTGGAAGTGCAGCATCCAAACCTGGTTCTCTAGTCTTCCCAGAGATTTTACGAGAACCTAATATCCTATATGCCTTTCGGTTTAAATTATAGAGAAATCTGTACTTACCAACTAAGAACCCTGACTAATATAACCAAAGTATCTATCCTTTATTCTAAACTAGATGAGGTTGAGTTTCTCTCACTTATAATCAAAAGTACTCTAATACAAAAATTGGTAAAAAGTGAAGCGTTCTAAGAATAGACCCTAGATACGTGGCACTTACTGACAGAGTCAAGGTAGAACAGAATCATGCAAGATTGCTGAGTAGAGGTAGCAGATGTTGTAGTGGGGCTCCTGCTAGAGCACTGCCATTGTGGGGTTAGATACTGCTCTTGGCTTCACAAGTCCTGTCTGTGAAGCATCGAAACGTGGATCCCTGGCTAACGTCTGTTAGCCTTCTGACAGCCTTTAATAAATTTCTGTCTCCTCATAATAGCTCACTCAAATGGATTCTGTCGTCTCTAATTATGACTTGCTCAGTATCCTTTCCAACTTCCCTCTAGTTCACTCGCTTATGCTACAAAGGCTAGAAATCCAACGTTATATTTCCAAGACCCCCTTGGATTTATCTCTGCCAATCAGATGTATGTGTATAAGACAAATTCAGAAGTGAATTAAGCAGGCATAGAGTGGATGGTGCACAAGGGATCCATTTTGCTGCAGCAGAAGTAGGAGGCACAAAATTGTTCTAGAGCCAATGACGCTGCTAGAGGTTTCCTGATCTCAAGATCACGGCTAAAGTAGTGTGATCCTGGCCCAGAAGTTAACCCAGCAGCTTCTCAATTTCCATATGGGGCAGAGGTTAAGAGCTCACTTGTGGAACCATTTCTGTGGGACTATTCTGAGGTCCAGCTTGAGCCTACTTCTCCAACCCTATCAATGATTTTAAGCATCTAATTTCTAAAGTTAAATCCCATTCTGTTTAAAACAGCTCCAATATTTTTGTCATCTGCAACTGAAGTCTAAATGATACAACAGCCAGGAAATGCCCTTTGCTAAAAGAGTTTCTATGGCAAAGGACTCACTCCACTGTATGAAGAGGGAAGGACTTTGCTGTTTTGCACTTCGAATTTTTCAGGTTCCTCTGCATATTTCAGGTTCTGTTTAGGATGTAGAAATCCACAAGAGAATGTCATCCCCACTCCAAAGATGAGGAAAGAAACAGATAATTTATAAAACCACACCAACTCTTTAGTCCATCAGAGAGCTAAGATTACAAGACAATCAACTGAACTAAATTCCCAAGTCACTCCAAGGACAGACAGGACTCTAAGCATTTTTACTTTGGCAGAGCATAAAAGAAACAGGTGATGAACAACAAAAAAGTTACCAGATTATTAAAGGTCAACAGTGGGCTAGGACAACTGTTTAGCATCTGTGGAAGCTCTAGACACAAGCAGAATCCAAACACATTTGCCAGAGATCTCTATCAGGTGTCCATCAGAAAGAACTGAGCCAGTGGAGGAGACCTGAGAAATCCATAGGTGGGGGTGGAAATTTGAATGTACACAAAGAAATGAAGAGGGGCAGAAATGGTAAATTTTTAAAAAATAAGTAACAATAAGTAAATAAACATGGGGGGGATTAAACTTTTTAAAAGATCACTGATTGCCTAAAGCAAGAAACATTAATAATGCACTGTGGGGCTTAGAACATGTACAGAAATAAAATGTATGACGACAAAAGCACAAGAATGGGAAGGAAGAACTAGAAGTGTACTGTTTCATGGTTCTTATAATCTATGTGATCTAAGCAGAATTTGATTGAAGGTAAACTGTGGTACATTAAAGATATATATTGTAAACCACTAAACAAAAGTTTAGTTAGTAAGCCACCAGGAGAGATGAAATGAGCATCATAAAAAATTAATCAAGAAAGGGGGTGGGGGGCTTCCCTGGTGGTGCAGTGGTTGAGAGTCTGCCTGCCGATGCAGGTGACACGGGTGCGTGCCCTGGTCCGGGAAGATCCCACATACCGCGGAGCGGCTGGGCCCGTGAGCCATGGCCGCTGAGCCTGCGCGTCCGGAGCCTGTGCTCCGCAACGGGAGAGGCCACAACAGTGAGAGGCCCGCGTACCGCCAAAAAAAAAAAAAAGGAAAAAAAAAGAAAGGGGGAAGAGGGGCTTCCCTGGTGACGCAGTGGTTAAGAATCCACCTGCCAAGGCAGGGGACACAAGTTTGAGCCCTGGTCCGGGAAGATCCCACATGCCGCGGAGCAACTAAGCCCGTGTGCCACAACTACTGAGCCTGCGCTCTAGAGCCTGCAAGCCACAACTACTGAGCCTGCCTGCCACAACTACTGAGTCCGCGTGCCACAACTACTGAAACCCGTATACCTAGAGCCCATGCTCCGCAACGAGAAGCCACCGCAATGAGAAGCCCGCGCACCACAACAAAGAGTAGCCCCTGTGCAGCAATGAAGACGCAACGCAGCCAAAAAAATAAAATAAATTTTTTTAAAAAGTGTGGGGGGAGGAATAAAGGACAATAGGACAAATGGAAAACTCAGGGTAAAATGATGGATTTAAACTGATAATTATATTATTAATAATTATATTAAAGGCAAGTGGTCTAAACACTCTAAGTAAAAGGCAGAGATTGTTAGATTGGTTGGGGGTGAAAAGAAAATTCAACTGTATTCTGTTTACAAAAAGCCCACTTTGGAAATAAATAAAAGTAAAAGGATGGAAACAAAATATATCATGTAAACAATAAATCCGGAGTGGTTATATTAATAGGAGAAAAATTAGACTTTGTCACAAGGTATATTACCCATGGATAAAGAAGCATGATGTGAAGATAAAAAGGTCGAATCATCACAAGAATATAACAATCCTAAATATGTACGTGTCCACCAACAGAGATTCAATATATTTAAAGCAAAAACCTAATATAATTGAAAAGAAAAATAGAAAAATCTACAATTATAAGCTAGAGACTTTTAATACTGCTCTCTCAACAAGTAACACAACAAGTGGGCAGAAAATCAGTAAGGCTCCAGAAGACTTGAACAACATTATCAATAAACTTGACCCAAGTAGCATTTATAGAATATTATACCTAACGGCAAAATATCTGTTCTTTTCAAGAGCACATGGTGCATTCACCAAACCAAACCATATACTACAGTAGAATCAATCAAGTCTTCAAAATGTAAAATTTATGTGTGTGTGTATGTGTGTGTGTATTTAACAAAGTATGTTTTCTGAACACAACAGAATTAAACCAGAATTCATAACCAAAAAATATATGGGGAAAAAACCCTACAAATATGTGGAACTTACTTCTAAATAATCCAAGGATCAAAAAGGAAACCATAAGGAAAAATCAAGGAATGAAAATGAACACACAACTTATCAACCTTGGTAAGAAGATGAAGCTAAATAAAGCAGTGCACAGAGGGCATCGACACACCCCCTTTCCTCCATCAGATGTTCAGCAGAAAGAATTGGGACGGGGCAAGAAACCTGCCCATTGGTGGTGGTGTGGGTGTGCACAACGGTGATCTGCTGCCACTGGGGACCAGGCCAGAAAACCGCTTCCCAGATCCTTCTCTTAGATCCTTCTCTCATACAAAGCAAAAGTGTCTGCCACTGGAGACGGACTAGAAACCATCCCACCCCCAAGTCCCAGGCAAAGTGCGGTGGCCAGTGGAGGGGGACAGGAAATTTGCTCACATCCAAAAAGCCCTGCTAATAAAAGGCTACACAAAGCAGAGACCGGTTGCCACAAGGGAGCTGGGGGAAGAACAGAACTGCTGTGGGAGCTCCACTGCTGAGACTCAGGCACACAAAGCCTACCAAAGTCTGGGGCAGGAACAGGACAGCTAAGAAACTCCCTGTGCCCTCACCGTGGACTTGCAACACCATACTACCACAGGGGGAAGGGCAAAATGTGGAGACAGGCTCTGCAGTGCAAGGCCTGCTAAGGATGGGACAGGAACACAAGAAAAAGACCCTTCTGCTTTTCAGGCCCTACATTAAGCATAGGTAAGTCTATGAAGTCTGTGGATGTTCAGTTCACCTCCTATTCATCCCACCAGTGAGGGAGGGACCCGCCCCTCAAGACAGTGGAAGGTGCTCAGACATACGACACATGACACTGGAGACAAACTAGATGAGACTGACAGCAGTTTATTAGTCACTTATACTCACGGTCTGGGGGAAGAGAACACTACACACCATGTAGGGCCACACAGGGGTTGTACTTGGGAATAGTGAGCCCAGTAGGGGCTGTGGAAGTGTGGCTTTGCGTAACAAGAGGGTGCGGTATGCCCTGGTTCCGGAAGAAGGTTCCCACAGGAGGATGTGATTGGCTTGTGAGAATAATTCTGCCTGCTGGCAAGGGAAGTGAAACCCATTAGGTTCAAGGCTGGGTGGGGGTGTAGGTGAATTAGCCAGGCAGGAAAGGATTTTGCATCTCCGGCAAAAATGGGGAGATTCAGTTAAGCTTTGGGGGCCCTGTGAGGCTCAAAGATATAAAGGTCGTACATGAAATATTAAGCCTTCCAGTACAGTGGTACACTGAAGGTAACCAGAACAACAATGAGATCCAAACCTGGCCAACTAGAGACTATATTAATATACTAAAGGATCTAGTTGAAAAGGCAGACAGTGCACATGAATAGATGGGAAATTTATACAGAGATAAAAAGCATAAAAATAAAATATGACTGTTAGGAAAATATATCCTATTTGAAGAATTCCTTTAACAAGTTTATTGGTATACTGGACATAGCCAAGAAAAGAGTTAGTGCACTAGAAGACAGATCAATACCAATTATACAAACTAACACATAAACAACAAATCTCAGCTCTAGGAGACTCAGTGAACTACAAGTAGAATAATTATAAAGAAAAGCCTGCCAGGGCTTTTGGTTTACTACTACAGGTTCATACTGTAGTAGTAAAACAAAAGTAAAGGGAAAATCTTGAGCACAAAGAAAAAGAAACATTTACATACATAGGAACTTCTCATCAGAAACTACGTAAGCCAGATAGAGAGACATCTTTAGAATACTCAAAGAGGAAAAAAATTTTTAGTAAATTCTATAAAGAATGAAATCTCTCTTCAAAGGGGACAGTAAAGTTTTTCGGACAAGGCAGAAGTCATTCTCAGTCAAAAGCTGAATTCATTGTCAGCCAAGAGTATTAACAATAAATGGTTACATGAGAAGCAAAGTTTCAAATTAATGATCTACGCTCCAACCTTAAAAAAATACTAGGAAAAGATAAAAGCACAGAAGCTCAGAGCAAGCTGAAGGAAAGAAACAATAAACATAAAAGCAGAAATCAATGGAATAGAAAACAGAAAAATCAATCAAATCAAAAACTGGTTCTTGGGATTTCCCCGGTGGCGTAGTGGTTAAGAATCCGCTTGCCAACGCAGGGGACACAGGTTCGATCCCTGGTCCGGGAAGGTCTCACATGCCGTGGAGCAACTAGGCCTGTGCGCCACAACTACTGAGCATGTGTGCAACAACTACTGAAGCCCACGCGCCTAGAGCCCGCCCTCCGCAACAAGAGAAGCCCCCGCTCACCACAACTAGAGAAAGCCCACGCGTAGCAACGAAGACCCAATGCAGCCAAAAATTAATTAATTAGTTATTTTTAAAATACTGGTTCTTTGCAAAGGTCAATAAAATTGATAAACCCTTAGCCAGACTAATGAGGAAAAAAGAAAAGCTAAATTACCAGTATCAGGAATATCTGAGGGGATATCACTACAAATCCATCCCACAGAACTTAAAAGTATAATGAGATTATGAACAACTTTATGACAACAAGCTAGACAAAATGGACAGGAAGAGATACGCCAGCAAGAGGAGGACATACCAGCCTTTGTAACCCCACAAAAAATGATAATTAGATAGCTATCAACAAATGAAAATTGCCCTGGGAAGATGCAAGAGTCAAAGAAGAACCTACAGCAACACAGTGCAGCAAAAAATGGAGAATAACTGCACAGAGAGTACACAGAGAGGATCACTGAGGAGACGGACTTCAGCTGAGACATCTGGAAACTGCTAAGAACAACGAAGGGTGGAGGCTATCAGTATAAGCCACACACTGGATACCACTGCAGTCACCAGTGGCCTGCTCTGCAGAGAAGCCTGGCAGCCCTGGTCACTGAGGACCTCAGGAGCACCCCAAGACAGCTGCTGAGGAATCCCTACAGCTTGTACAGTAGAGGACTCTGTAGTGTTTGTTGGAGTGCACCTCAGCAGGCTCCTGTGCAGAAGAAACCGGCAGCTCCTGCCACCGAGGTAATCAAGAGCCACTGCTGCTGCTGGCCTCCTAGAGAAGGAGACGCTGCTGTACTCCTTCCAGAAGATGTGCACACCCCAGACCCCAGAGCCCTGGCTGCTCGACATGCACTCACTTCACAGGCACCAGATCATATGCTTCAGTCACTCTGTGAGCACACACACTCCACTCCCGGCTCAGGGACTGACCCAAGCATGCCCACACCTCAGGCACCACTGCCACCATGAGGGCACTCCAAGCCAGACCCAGAGCCAAGAGACATCCCCTCGCCGATGACATACGCTGTGGGAGAAAGAGAGATCAGGAGGTCCCCAGCTGCCTTTGCCATTGAAGACCCCAACAGCCCTCTCTGTTGCAGCAGACACCTGCACCCTTGGCCGTTGCAATCTTTACTGACACTGACCTCGGCTGATAAAGCTGAATGTGCACTATGCCAATGGGCCTTCCCAGGAGCTAGAACCAGTGCACCCTACTTGCCTGGTACCCTTGCACCCACCTGCAGGTGAAGGTCTTTCCCCACTAAGACCAGTCTGTAATGTCTGCTCAGTCAAATGCACGGAAATTAACACGAGGTTATGAGAAACATGGAAAATTAAAGAAACATGACACCCGCAAAGGAACACAGTAATTTTCCAGGAACTGATCCCACAGAAATAGAGATCTAGGATTTCCCAAAGAATTCAGAATAATTGTTTTAACGAAGTTGAGTGAGCTACAAGAAAATGCAGATAGAAAACTCAATGAAATTAGGAAAACAATATACAAACAAAACAAGAAGTTCAACAGAGAGAAATCATTTTAGAAAACCCAAACAAATTCTAAAGCTGAAGAATACAATGAATTAAATGAAAAATACAAGGCAGATCATCAACAACAGACTTGATCAAGCAGAAAAATCTGTGAACTCAAAGACAGGTCCTTAGACATTATCCAGTCAGAGGAGGAAAGAATAAACAAAGACTGAAAAGACAGTGATTCCAATTGGCAGAAAAAGAAGATCACAGCAGAAATAAATGAAGTAGAAACAAGGAAAACAACAGAAAAGATCTATAGACTAAGAGCCGGTTTTTTGAAAAGATAAACAAAATTGACAAACCACTGGCTATACTAAGAAAAAAGAGAGAAGACTGAAATAAATAAAATCAGAAGTGAAAGAAGAGACATCACAAATGATATCGCTGAAATATAAAAGGATCCTAAGAGACTGCTATGAACAATTACATGCCAACAAATTGGATAATCTAGAAAAAATGGATAAATTCCTAGAAATATATAACCTATCCAGACTGAATCATGAAGAAATAGAAAATGTGAACAGAAGACTGAATCAGTAATCAAAAACCTTCCAACAAAGAAAAGCCCAGGACAAGATGACTTCACCAAACATTTAAAGAAGAATTAATGACAATGCTTCTCCACATCCTCACCAACGTCTGTTATCTCTCATTTTTAAAAAAATAATAGCCATCCTAAGAGGTATGAGGCAATATCTCATGGTGGTTTTCCCTGATGATTAGTGATGTTGAACACCTTTCTCGTTTGTTTGTTTTGACCACACCACGCAGCATACAGGACCTTAGTTTCCTGACCAGGGATCAAACCCATGACCCCCGCAGTGGAAGCAAGGAGTCTTAACACTGGACCACCAGGGAAGTCCCTTGAACACCTTTTCATGTACCTGCTTTTCACCCATGAGGATGATGTTAGCTGTAGGCTTAGCAGAAATTAACACTGTAAATCAACTATATTTCGATAAAAATAAATAAATAAACAAACAAAACAAAGCCTAAGGATCTCAAAAAACAAACAAACACCTAAAACGACACAAAACACAAACCCTCTGAAGCGTTAGCCTCCTGATGGTCTATCTAAGCTTTTTGACACTGGCGGCCAATACCAAGCTCCAAAATACAACAAACCTAATGTGGACTGGCTCATCAACAAGCATTCTAACCACCTTCAGAAAAACTTGATCATGCCACAGATTTACAAGAATTTTGTTAGATCATGAAGGTAACAAAAAACCATTTAACAGCATTATTGCTGTGATACTCGTTTTCACACCGTTATTTTACCTTCTATGAATGCCAGCCTCTATGTCCAAGTATATTGCACCAAGCTACTGTTCAGAGTTATTTCCTAGTCCTGTATTAAGTGCCCAGGAAGGCTGTCTAAAAGTTTCACAGCTCAGTGTATACCCGTCAATCTGCTGTTCTCTCCCGTTACCATCAGAGGTCCAGATCAAATGCCAGTTAACTCCGTGAAGACACTCCTGAGTTGACTGGCACAACTAACAGTTCCCTTCCCACCACTTCCATAATACTCGTTCTTACTACTGACGGAAGTAATTACATTATATTTTATTTGAGGGCTTATCTTTCAATCTCTTGATCTTCACTATGAATCATTCCCTAAAGTAAGGACCACATTACATTTCTGATGCATGTCTAGTGCACACTTAAGGGCCTGGTATGTTGCAGGTGCTTAATAAACATTTGCTGAATTGAACTGAGTTCAGAATGATGATCAGGACATAAAATGAGCATGTCACACTCAGTGCAGGGAAAACTAGTTTCACTTTAGTATTTCTCATCTTCTACTCTTTTATCAGGCCTGCAGCCTTTGTTCTTTAGGGGGTTTTGTTTTTGCAGTTTCTATTTAGTGGTGTAGCTATATTAGTAGCATTGCACTGCTGTGTTATTCTGACCACCTGAAGCTAAATGCCACCAATGCATTTTAAATTCCCAGCTGCACACCCTGTAAATTGAAACCATGACATATAACAATCTGGGTGTCAGTAAAGTTTTGCCAAAAAAAATGCCAGTGACACTAACAACTTTAATTATCATGTTTAGGATTTAGTACATCAACTCATATAGATAAGTAAAATTGTCCTTCAGAAATAATTTTAAAAAGATGCAACAACATAAAAGGCAGGATCCTAGCTCACATTAAATACTTCATAGGCTATAATGAGTCTATTTTCATAATTTTTAAAAAAGAATGGCTGCTGGGACTTCCCTGGTGGTCCAGTGGTTAAGAATCGGCCTTGCAATGCAGGGGATGCTGGTTTGATCCCAGGTCGGGGAACTAAGATCCTGCATGCCATGGGACAACTAAGCCGTGTGCTCTAGAGCCCGCTTGCCACAACTAGAGAGCCCACGTGCCAGAACCACTGAGCCCGCATGCTCTAGAGCCCATGCGCTGCAACTACTAAGCCCGTGCGCCACCAGAGAGAAGCCTGTGCACCGCAACAGAGAGCCTGCGTGCTGCAACTAAGATCTCACATGCTGCAACTAAGATCCCATGCACCACAATTAAGACCTGAGGCAGCCAAATAAATAAATGAATAAATAAATAAATATTTTTGAAAAAAAAGAATGGCTGTTATAGATAGCTATTTATGAACTTCTCAAATAGAAATTTCCCCATTTCAAAGAGACTATAAGGTTAATTAAAGACAGCAATTCCATAAATACAAAGACAAGGGAAGTACATAATAGTAGACAAGATTACCTAGTATTTAAAATGCAAGTAAGATCCTGCATATCATCAAGAAGAGTAAAGATCAAAAACCCATAAAGCAAATTCTTCTGCTCTGCTTGATACAGGTCGTTTCTATAATAGAGGTCTGTATCAAATTCCAGCTCAATGATTGGTAAGATAACTAGAAAAATACCGAAGTTCTAAAAGACAGCAACAAGCTTAAAAAGCAGAGATCGGGGGCTTCCCTGGTGGCACAGTGGTTGAGAGTCCGCCTGCCGATGCAGGGGACATGGGTTCGTGCCCCGGTCCGGGAAGATCCCACATGCCGCGAAGCGGCTGGGCCGGAGCCTGTGCTCCGCAACGGGAGAGGCCACAACAGTGAGAGGCCCGTGTACCGCAAAAAAAAAAAAAAAAGCAGAGATCAGAAATATTTAGTGCAAATGGTTAGAAAAGCTGTGCATATTTTTAACTTGGAACTCAGAGAGAGGTGAAGAGGATTAATTCATATTGCCAAAGTTTATAGCAAGAACTCAGGGCCTCCTGACCCTGGGTCTTACAATTACTGCTCAAGACAAATGTCAATTTCTCCCTCCACAACACTGGCCTGCATTCTACGTTGAGCAGATGAAAATTACTACGTCAGAGGCTTGCTAGATGAATAGTTTAAGATTTGCCAAATTTTTAAAACAGATAAAATATTCCCACCCCAACTTTTATTTAATTCACAATTTTCTACTTACAAAGTCTTGACGTATGTCGTTGAAGTCTTTGCCATATTTTTCCAGTGCCTCTTCAAATAAACTAGCTTCAGAGGCCGACCATTCTTCCATTTCATCTCTGCATAAAACAGGTCCCCCAAGTGGTACTAAGACACTAATTGCACTGCTCAAATCATAGCTGTGCCTATACAACGTATCCATAGCATGAAACTAAAAAAAAACAAAGAAAATGGAGAGAAAAGATCAGCCAGAAATGCAAACTTGCTAGATTATTTAAGAACAGAAATATTAAAATGCATGATGCACTTAATTAGCAACAATATACTTAGTATTTACTTTTTTAATAACACAAGAAAAAAATTTAAACAATGGATTTATGCAGTTATTTAAAACACCACGTATTGCTTTTAAGAACATGTTGATTTGTACCTTTTAAGGTTTTTCTTTTTTTTTTTTTAGAAGATGTTGGGGGTAGGAGTTTATTAATTAATTAATTTATTTTTGCTGTGTTGGGTCTTCGTTTCTGTGCGAGGGCTTTCTCTAGTTGTGGCAAGCGGGGGCCACTCTTCATCGTGGTGCACGGGCCTCTCACTATCACGGCCTCTCTTGTCGCGGAGCACAGGCTCCAGACGCGCAGGCTCAGTAGTTGTGGTTCACGGGCCTAGTTGCTCCGCGGCATGTGGGATCCTCCCAGACCAGGACTCGAACCCGTGTCCCCTGCATTAGCAGGCAGATTCTCAACCACTGCGCCACCAGGGAAGCCCTGTATTTTTTTTTAAATGCATTTGTTTGTTACAGCAACCTAACTATGAAGATCTAGGACCTCCAGGAATTAAAATGCGAACCCAGAAAGTTCCATCATCCTTTTGGTTAAAAGTGCCAGAGTCACTTCAGCTGTTGTATAAGGTTGGCACAGCCTTCCTTGACAAGGGAAAAATATGTAGACAGAGGATGTATCAGAGTGAGAAAAAATATTCTCAGGTTGGAGCGAGAGAATGATATACTAAGAACAAGAGATGGAGAAAAAACAATGAAACTGAGAATGGTGAAGACAAAATTACACATCCATGTTAAACAAAACAAAACAAACAAAATTATACATCCACGTAAAAACAGTAACTTGGTTGAAACTCTGTAAGACCAAGAATAGATGACCAGGCTTGCTTGGAACAGCTACCTGGGCCAGTGTGGATTTCATATATATTTCAAGGGTGAGTGATTTGAAAGGAGGAAAGATAGATTAGAATAATATAAGTGGCTTTTTTCAGAAGTACCTTGGGTCTAGCTAAAATTTTTAAAAGACCCATTCATAATATGCATGCGTATTTGTATGTGTAGCAGGAAAACTGATGAACAGGACAGTCAGTTGTGTCTGGATAAGCATATAGGTGTGGTACAGATTTGGTTGGTGATCAAATCCTTGCCAAGTGAGAACTAGTTCTGTTTAAACTTTCTAACATGTGAAAGCCAAGTTTTACACCTTTTACACAAAGTATCTTCTGATAATTATTAAAAATTTCATAAATGAGGATAGAGTCACATCTATGTTTCTTAAAAATTTAGCTTATAAATGATCCCAAAATATCTGGTAGGGGACAGTGGACAGTTCCCCACTGGTACAAAAGCATAAAATAAGCTCCAATATCAACTAACATCTATTAAAGAGAAAAAAATTATTAGCTAAAATACACATTAAAAGTATGTATTTATACTGTGATACATAAAGATGCTGAATATGAATTTGTTGACAGAGCTAAAGGCAGAATTTAGGACATGATTAGGAACAGTAACTAACTGCTTTAACAAGGGCTGACATCTCCCCTAAAATAAATCATTGGATTCCATAAAACAAAAGCAAGTAAGGATTTCATTATCAATTTCCTAGTTATAATCACAGCTAAGACCATACTGACCATGTGCGGTCTTTTGCTATATGTGTCACAGTCATGGAATAATAACTTCAACTTTCAAGTGAATTTCTTCTCACCCTTCTGCAGCAGGGGTTACAAAAATGTTAGAATTGATCTTGATTCTTCCTTTATGCTCTGCAAACTTCAGAATCAACTAAATTCCACGTCTGTAGCTAACCTCTCACTTGACAGATTCAGCAGTTTTAACTGTATGTTACAGTTACACACTCTTAACACCATCCCTGAAACTAAAAAACTATTGTTTCTAGATAACTGATCTATAAAAATGAACAGATCAACAGCAGTGAGGGGTCCCTTCAAATAATAATGTATTTCCATAAACAACTATTTTTAAAACTCCTAAATTTACACTGGATAACTAAAAAAACAAAAGTATTCAAAATCAATAATTATACAAATTAACTGCTGCTGAGATTCCTCAGGAGATACAAGTAATTTTTATATTGAACAGGTGCTCTGAAACCAAAAGTCACAGAATTAAATGAGCTTTTCTCAGCTGTTATTACACCAACCACTCAAAGCGTGAATGGATTTTCAGTCTTTTGTTCATGGTAGATGAATGCAAATGCCTTCCTTATAGGCACTTTTTAAAATGACGATGGGCTGTTATCTAATAAGGCTTTGGTACTTATTATCTAATAAGTACCAAAGTAATATCCTAGCCTCTATAAGTGACTGTAATCAAAATCCCAAGTGATCAGGTTGTTTTTAAAGGTTCTGTTCTTTACAGAGTGTGTTTGTGTTACTGAACACTGAAGTAAGCATTTGCTTTTGAAAACTAGCTCCTGCATTGTGTCACAGATCAAATGGAAAGAGTGAGTCGGACTAAGGCTGACCACAGCTATGAAACCTCCATAGCCCTCACATTTAGACCGCAGCCCAGGGGAGAGTGCAGTAATGATCAGTATGTGTAGAAAATAAACATCCCATGAGACACAGGTACTGTGGAATGCCTAAGGAATAATCCTGTTAAAAATCAATGGCCAGGTTTACAAAGGAAACCAGAGGATCACATTATTTGCTAGCAGTCCATATTAACTCTGTCTTTCTGACATACACAGAAGCTTCTTCTGAACGAACTTTTGTACAGTCTAATCCAACCACAAAAAGCTAATAAGTAAAACACAAAATATAGTTTCTAAAACAAAAGAGACAACATCCAGTGAAGACTCACAGAAATAAGCTAAGAAAAGATGTAGGAGTTTGACAATGTAACCAACAACTTACAGTTTATCAGTTAAGATAAAAACTCAAACAGCTAGACATATAAGAGAACATACTGGCTGATTCCATTTTTATGAATTTTGAGAAAAATAACAATTAATTTACGATGAGAGAAGTCAGAATAATGATTACCTCAGAAGAGGGGATCATTGACTGGGAAGAAGCATGAGGGAACCCTGTTCGTCATCTACATCTGGGTGGTGGTTATATGGATGTAGACATATGTAAAAATTTATAAGCTGTGCACCTAAGTGTACTTAATACACTTTATTATATGTATACCTCAATTTAAAATAAGATAAAGAACTTGAAACTGAAAATCCTCCCTCCAGATAAATACTTTGCAAAGATATCATCTTTTCAATAGAGATATAGATACACATAAATCCATTCAAATCTAAATTTTGAAAATCATAAGAACTCAGCACAAGCTGTTCTCTCTGCCAAATAGTGGTGAAGGTGTTGTCACATTTCATCTCATTCAAAACAGATGGAGATGACAAACAGAAGTATTTTAGGAGAAAGAGTGACAATGAAATCTTGGCAGTGGAATTCTTATCTTTTGTTCATTAAGCAGAATCACACTTTGGTAAACTGGACTATTGTTTGGCAAAAATTCACTCCCTCTCCTGGACCTCCAAGGGAGCATATTCTTCCACTCTGCTGAGGTTGGGCCTGGCCATGTGACTTGTGTGGCCAACTGGCTCTTAAGATGTGTGACATAACAGAGCCTTGACATGAGTCTGTGCATTTGGACTTTTGCTACTGACTTTTGTCAACAGAGGATGAGAGATACATGCACCAGATGTGGACCTAACCTGCAGCTTCTCACCCGAATCAGCACAGTACAGTTCAGCAGAATCCTAGACAATCTGTACAGGGGTGCATGAGAAATTAATGTTTGTTGTTTATAAGCCAATGAAATTCTGGGCATTGTAATAGATACTGCATTTTCCCTTTTGAGAATTAAGAGCTTATTCACCCAATGCTTAGAAGTGCTGTGAGCAAACAGCCTACAGCGCTGCTCCTCTTTGGAATGATCTCAAATTAAGAAAGGTTCATCACCCAAGGTCATGCCCTCTTCCTGGGGCAGCCAGCATCCAATGATGCAGGAGTGGAAAGGGTCAGGCTTTCATTCACACTGTATCAGAGCCTACCTTCTCCCTCTGTTCAATCCTGCCTCCTTCCCTTCTCTTCCACAGGTGTGTTGATCCCAAGAGTACTCCCTAATAAACTTCCAGCATGCAAATCTCATCTCAGAATGTGTTTCCCAGGAACCCAATCTGTAACATGTGACATTATTTTTGGCAATGGCTAACTGATACCCATATATATTCAATACTATTGATTTGCTCAGTTAAGAGTTTTACAAAAATTTTACATGTATAACTCCAGCACAAATTATAGCATTCAGACCATCAAATCTATTTTAAAATTAATGAGCATATGGTTTTTTCCAAGTAGAAATAGAAACTCTCATGAGTAAATCTCAAACCACGATCAAGGCAAAAATTTTTATATATGAGAAGTATGCCATCCAGTCAATTTTTGCTTCAATGCACAGTACTCAAAGCAAAATCCCTCACTCATAATCAGATTTGTTGACTTGGTTGTCATTCACTAAAATCAATCTATAAGACACCCAAGAGCTATGTTCTTATGTGTACTCATACCTTTTGATTATTATCACGAGAAAGCTCCAGGGGCAGCAGGCCATAGTAGCCCCATGGCCCTAATGTCACTTCCAAACCTACCCTGAGCATAACTGTAGGTTCTTCCCCCCCAGCTCTAAGCCCGGACACAAACCAGGCAAATATGAAATACAGCTATGTGGAGACACTGGAGAACAAGCAATGCAGGCAAGAAGGAGAGGCTAAGATAGTTCAGGAAGAGGAAGTATGAGAGATGAGCTTCCACACTGACCCGAGCTTTAACTTTGAGGTATTTTCTAAACTGCTACAAGAGAGAACAGACCAAACAGAAAGTTAGCTGTGACTAGGCTGAGGTGAAAGTGGGCAAGACCTAGGGAGCACAGTCCTCAGGAGGATTATATTCCAGGCCCTAAAGGAAATCACGATATGTTAAAATAATTGGTATCATACATGCTCTCTGATCACAACCCCCAAAGCAATTAAGATAGATTTATTTATTCAGACAGAACCACATTTCCTTGGAAATTAACTCTCAATCAAATGCAAAATTATAAAGTAAATTAGGAAATACTTAGAACCAAGTGATAAAGAAAATACTACATATAAAAATATGAGATACAGAGGGACATTTATAATCTTAATTACTAATAACAGAAAAGTAGATAAATGAAATTAATGGGCTAAAAATTGGTCTTGTAAAGCTGGTATAGTTAATATCAGGGTAAAGCCAAAGAAAAGTAGAAGGAAGAAAATAATAAAGAGCAAAAATAAACAGAAAACAGACATACAATAAAGAAGATCAACTAAACTAACATTTCATTCTTTTAGACAGTAAAAAAGAAATTTCTGGCAAAACTATCAAGGAAAAAAATGGGAAATGACACATAAACAATAACAGGAATAAAAAAGCTATTTATAACTACAGGCATCAAAAAATTTCCTAATTAAGAAATACTATCGGGGAATTCCCTGGTGGTCCAGTGGTCAGGACTCTGCGCTTTCACTGCTGCAGCCCAGGTTCAATCCCTGGTCAGGGAACTAAGATCCCACAAGCTGCACCATGTGGCCAAAAAAAAAAAAAAAAACACCTATGAAAAATTGGAAAACCTAAGGAAAAATGGAAAATCTCCTGATGTAACTGACCAAAAGGGACTTTAATAGAATAAAAACTTACTCTAATTATTAATCAAATTATAACCACAACCCAAACGGAGGGACATGGTACAAAATAAATGGCCTGTGCTCTTCAAAATGCCACAAAAGAGAGAAAGAATGGTCACAAAAGAGAGAAAGAATGAAGAACCGTTCAGGATTGAAGGAAATTAAAGAGATATGACAAGTAAATGCAGTAAGTGATTCTCAAGTAGATCCTGGATGAGAAAAAAGAATTTTTTTCTCTTATTCTAAAGGATGTTACTGAGACAACTACGCATCTGACTAAAGCCAGATTTATAGTACTATAAATTGTTAGTGATATTAAATCGTTACAGTACTATTGTTATAGTACTATAACAAAGTTCATTTCCTGAATCTGCAAATTGTATTGTGGTTCAGTGAGAAAATATCCTTGTTCTTTTAGGAAATACCTCCTCAAATAATACTTGGCAATAAAGGGACATCCATTCTGTAACTTACTCTCAAACTGTTCAGAAATAATAATAATATGTATACAGAGAAAGAATGATAAAGGAAACGTGGTAGATGTAAACATTTGGGGAATCTGGGTGAAGGGAATACAGGAAGTCTTAGTACTATTTTTGTATTATCTCAAAATACAAAAATAACAAGTTTTAAGAAATTATAACAATAAGCCTTCATTAACTCACACTTGTAAAATCCAAATCTCTTCACCCTAGACAAAGAAGTTAAAACAATTTTCATTGTATTTCTCCATAGTTCAATTCTATGGTGACTTTCTAATGTTTCTTATATTAGTTGTCAAATGCATGGGAGAAAAGTAAAGTAAAAGGCAACATACACCCAAAACAAAAAATAAAACAAAAACAAATTTAAGCTTAAATTTAAAAGAAAGAGATGGATAAACAGACCTTAACACAAGCAAACAATTCCCCCTAAGACAGTCTGCAGTGTCTCTAAGCCCATTTAATATCATTTTAAAATTCTTATCTACAATACATCATCAGACAAAAAGGAAATGTGCCTAATGTAGAATATTATTGCCTTAATGATGTATTTAGAAGGAAGGAAAATTTCACGCTTCATATTTTTTACTGCAGTGGTAGTCCATTAGTTCAAATTCTAATTTTACAGTCTTGGAAACATGGATAGTACTCATAAGTTTTAGCAAACTGTGGTTTTTGTTTGTTTGTTTGTTTGCTTTGCAGTACGCGGGTCTCTCACTGCTGTGGCCTCTCCTGTTGCGGAGCACAGGCTCCGAACGTGCAGGCTCAGCGGCCATGGCTCACGGGCCCAGCTGCTCTGCGGCATGTGGGATCTTCCCGGATCGGGGCACAAACCCGTGCTCCCTGCATCGGCAGGCGGACTCTCAACCACTGCACCACCAGGGAAGCCCAGCAAACTGAGTTTTAAAAATTATGTGAATTCTCATTTAATCAATTTTACATTCATTTTGAAGACTAGATTTTTTTTATGTTAGTTGATGCCTAAAATGTTAATCAAAAGATTCATATGTTCTGCTGAGTACAATTTATATAAACGATGTAATGACTATGATTTCCAAACTGTTCTAAATTCCTCAAAGCCCTAAATGAAGTGTGTGATTTGAATAGGAATCACAAAGAGATTGTGAAGTGCATGGTCAACAGCTGGCATTTTTACAAAGAGTATCTGAAGAATAAAACTACTGTTGGTTACATCAACTTTCTCTTATCAGAAAAATAAGTTAATTATCTTTTCTAAGTTCTTCTTGATGGGAAAATTTTTATTGTAAAAAGTGTAGCTTGTTTTAAGCAGAAGATTTTAAATTGTATAGTGATTTCCTTGTAACAATTATATTAATATGTATGGTTAATTATAGCCTAATGACCATATTCAAACTTGATAACCTACTACAATGATAATAAATATGGCATGAAAAACCACTTTCAGACAATCGATAATGCTATAAAATCAGAAGAAAGTAAATGAGACTCAACAAAGACGGGGGAGAGGGGAATGCATCATTGTCATCAGCTCAACAATAACAACTAATATTTACTGAGCTCTTACATTGTGCCAGATACTGTTCCAAATGATCTACAAGTATTATCTTGTTTAATCCTCAAGTTGATATCAAAAGGTAAGTCAGAGACAGACTTTTCCAGAGGCTGGAGGAGGACACTGAGGCACCACCTACTTTCTCTCCTAGTGAGGACAGGGCCTCAAGAGCCAGAAGAGCCCAGTGTTTGTAAACATTGCCTTCAATGAAGGTGCATAAACTGCTGAACGTAATTTCTTCTAGAATATTGATGGAAGCGCAAAAAGACTTGTGACGTAGCAATAAATCAGTTGTCTGCTACCCAACCTGGACAGCCAATGGCACAGGGAGCTCTACGCTGCTCCAGAGAACACAGGGGCCCAGGCCCAAGGCATGCTCTGGGGAGCCAATGCAGTCCCACCAAGTTCTATATGCTTGGATACATGTATCAGCAACTTATAGGGGTATGTCTGCATACCCTCTTCTTGTCAGTCCATAACCTCAGGGCAAATAGATTTTATTTCCACTGCAGATGAGGAAGCTCAGACACAGGGAGGTTAAGTAACTTGCATAAGGCTATATGGATCAAAAGCTATAGCTCTAAGGGGAAAAACAGAATCATAAAAGTAAATCCATTGGTACACCAAGGTCCATAGCAGCATTATTCACAATAGCCAAAAGGTAGAAGCAACCCAAGTTTCTACTGACAGACGAATGGATAAACAAAATGTAATATACACATACAAGGGATTATTATTCAGTCTTAAAAAGAAAGGAAATGCCGACATACGCTACAACATGGACGGCCTTTGAAGATGTTGTGCTGAGTGAAATAAGCAAGCCACAAAGGGGCAAATATTTTATGGTTCCACTTCTATGGGTACCTAGAGTAGTCAAATTCAGAGAGATGTAAAGTAGAATGGTGACTGCCAAGGCCTGGGGACTGTTTTAAGGATCTGGTTTTTTAAGGATCTTAGGTTTTTGCCCTAAGTGCAACTGAAAGCCACTAAGAGGATATAAGATAGGGGACAGCAAAATCAGAATTGCATTTTTAAAAGACCAGATATAATACAGAATTAGAGATGTTCCAGCATGCAATTTCCTCCCTACTACATCAACATAGCCTGACCTTTCTTAGAACCAGAATTTAGCATGAGGAAACCTAAGTTTCTAGTCTTATATAAGTTACTTAACCATTATCTCTAATATAGTCTATCCCAGAAGATTTCTAAGGCCCCCAAAAACTCAAAAAGCTTTTTATCTAGAATCGTACCCTCAGAGTCCTTTAGTCCTCAGAGTCCAGACAAAAGAGAAATCCAGTATCTCTGCAATTACCTATTCTCTGAGAGAGAGGCTTTGTTCCAGCAATAGCTCCCTAACAGTGCACATGGCACTTGGCCATTCCAGCCATGAACAGGAAGTAACAGGCTAGAAAGTCCAAGAACTACTACTTAAGTAACTACTTCAGGGTTTACTCTGTTCTAAGTAATTTTGTATCCATAATGCAGGGGGACAGGGGAGTGAATGTAAGGATTGCTGAACACTAATTTCTTTTTCTTTGCAAATTGCACTAAGTATACTTCCCATTTTACTGAAACAAAGGTGAAATCTATGAAGCCTCTGTGGCGTTAATGTTTTAACAATTATAAATCTATTATATGTCTTAGACTAGCCGTGTTTGAAATTCACAGCCTACCTACCTGAAAATGAGGACGTTATATCCAACAATCCTGCAGGCAGCTTAATTACCTGCTCCCAAAATATTACTGGTGATTTGATAAGTAGCATATATTGTCTTGGATAAACAGATATGTCAGATAGGAATGCTGAAAGCCGACTGCAGTCCTCACAGGAAAAGACACAGGGAAAATCACCTGTACAAGCTACCCAGGACCCAGCAGTTCCACAGCCCTGCCCTCTCCATGGTCTCCAGATCCATGGTCTGGTCACCTGATAGAGAAAGGTACTAACCTGACCTGTGCAGGCATGTGAACACTGAGAGAAAAATAAGACCCCAATTCTTCAAATTCAACTAAACAATGAATCCATTTTCATTTAATGGCACAAAACAACTTAGCAGCGTTTCATATGTTCTTCTTGGAAAACAATCTGCAAAACTCATCAACATATTACTAATTTTTAACCACTCCCATTCATTTTTACAGAAATGCCTCAATATCTTATATTTTAACATCAAAGTAGAAGGCATGATATCACCAGGCAAACAGGATTGAAGGTGTAGGTCATGGCATCTGAAATAACAAGAGACAATGACTTCTTCCTGCTTTTGACTTCTAAAAGATGTCAATTTTATGCAACTGAAAATAACATAATCTCAACACAATAACATACAGGAAGAGTCCAAGTGAAGTTGAACCTAGAATAGTTAGAGCAGGAAACCAAGACCCATAAATGGTGACTCCCCTGGTGGCACAGTGGATAAGATTCCACACTCCCAATGCAGGGGGCCTGGATTCAATCCCTGGTAAGGGAACTAGATCCCACATGCATGCTGCAACTAAGAGTTCACATACCACAACTGAGGAGCCCATCTGCCACAACTAAGAGCTGGTGCAAACAAATAAATAATATTTTTAAAAAGACACATAAATTTTGCAGACAAAAGAAGAAATCTTGTGGACTTCCCCGGCAGGCCAGTGGTTAAAACTCCACACTTCCACTGCAGGGGGTGTGGGTTCAATCCCTCGTCAGGAAACTAAGATCCTGCATGTCGTGCGGCGTGGCCAAAATAAAATAAAATAAAATGAATTTTTAAAACAGAATAACGGGATTAGGAACCAAGACAGCAGAGTAGAAGGACGAGCTCTCACTCCCTCTTGCGAGAACACCAGAATCACAACTAGTTGCTGGATAATCATGGACAGGAAGACACTGGAACTCACCAAAAAAGATACCCCACATCCAAAGACAAAGGAGAAGCCACAGTGAGATGGTAGGAAGGGCGCAACACAGTAAAATCAAATCCCGTAACTGCTGGGTGGGTGACTCACAGAATGGAGAACACTTATACCACATAAGTCCACCCACTGGAGTGAAGGTTCTGAGCCCCACGTCAGGCTTCCCAACCGAGGGGTCCAGCAACGGGAGGAGGAATTCCTAGAGAATCAGACTTTGAAGCCTAATGGGATTCAACTGCAGGACTTCGATGGGACTGGGGGAAACAGAGACTCCACTCTTGGAGGGCACACACAAAGTAGTTTGTGCATCGGGAGCCAGGTGAAGGAGCAGTGGCCCCCTAGGAGACTGAACCAGACTTACCTGCTAGTGTTGGAGGGTCACCTGCAGAGGCAGGGGGTGGCTGTGGCTCACCGTGGGGACAAGGACACTGGCAGCAGAAGTTCTGGGAAGTACTCCTTAGTGTGAGCCCTTCCAGAGTCCACCATTAGCCCCATAAAAGAGCCCACGTAGGCTCCAGTGTTGGGTCGCCTCAGGCCAAACAAGCAACAGGGAGGGAACGCAGTCCCACCCATCAGCAGACAAGTGGATTAAAGTATTACTGAGCTCTGCCCACCAGAGCAACAGTCAGCTCTACCCACCACCAGTCCCTCCCATCAGGAAACTTGCACAAGCCTCTTAGATAGCCTCATCCACCAGAGGACAGACAGCAGAAGCAAGAACTACAATCCTGCAGCCTTTGGAACAAAAACCACATTCACAGAAAGATATAGACAAGATGAAAAGGCAGAGGGCTATGTACCAGATGAAGGAACAAGATAAAACCTCAGGAGAACAACTAAATGAAGTGGAGATACGCAACCTTCCAGAAAAAGAATTCAGAATAATGATAGTCAAGATGATCCAGGACCTCGGAAAAAGAATGGAGGCAAAGATCGAGAAGATGCAAGAAATGTTTAACAAAGACCTAGAAGAATTAAAGAACAAACAAACAGAGATGAATACAATAACTGAAATGAAAACTACACTAGAAAGAATCAATAGCAGAATAACTGAGGCAGAAGACGGGTAAGTGATCTGGAAGTCAGAATGGTGGAATTCACTGCTGTGGAACGGGTTAAAGAAAAAAGAATGAAAAGAAATGAAGACAGCCTAAGAGACCTCTGGGACAACATTAAATGCAACAACATTCGCATTATAGGGGTCCCAGAAGGAGAAGAGAGAGAGAGGACCAGAGAAAATTTTTAAAGAGATTATAGTTGAAAACTTCCTAACATGGGAAAGGAAATAGCCACCCAAGTCCAGGAAGTGCAGAGAGTCCCATACAGGATAAACCCAAGGAGAAACACGCCGAGACACATAGTAATCAAACTTGCAAAAATTAAAGACAAAGAAAAATTATTGAAAGCAGCAAGAGAAAAATGACAAAGAACATACAAGGGAACTCCCATAAGGTTAACAGCTGATTTCTCAGCAGAAACTCTACAAGCCAGAAGGGAGTGGCATGATATACTTAAAGTGATGAAAGGGAAGAACCTACAACCAGGATTACTCTACCCGGCAAGGATCTCATTCAGATTCCATGGAGAAATCAAAAGCTTTACAGACAAGCAAAAGCTAAGAGAATTCAGCACCACCAAACCAGCTCTACAACAAATGCAAAAGGAACTTCTCTAAGTGGGAAACACAGAGAAGAAAAGGACCTACAAAAACAAACCCAAAACAATTAAGAATATGGTCATAGGAACATACATATCAAGAATTACCTTAAACATGAATGGATTAAACGCTCCGACCAAAAGACACAGGCTTGCTAAATGGATACAAAAACAAGACCCATCTATATGCTGCCTACAAGAGACCCACTTCAGACCTAGGGACACATACAGACTGAAAGTGAGGGCATGGAAAAAGATATTCCATGCAAATGGAAATCAAAAGAAAGCGGAGTAGCAATACTCATATCAGATAAAATAGACTTTAAAATAAAGAATGTTACAAGAGACAAGGAAGGACACTACATAATGATCAATGGATCAATCCAAGAAGAAGATATAACATTTATAACTATACATGCACCCAACATAGGAGCACCTCAATAAATAAGGCAACTGCTAACAGCTATAAAAGAGGAAATTGACAGTAACACAATAATAGTTGGGGACTTTAACACCTCACTCACACCAATGGACAGATCATCCAAAATAAAAATAAGTAAGGACACAGAAGCTTTAAATGACACAATAGACCAGATAGATTTAATTGATATTGATAGGACATTCCATCCAAAAACAGCAGATTACACTTTCTTCTCATGTGCACACGGAACATCCTCCAGGATAGATCACATCTTGGGTCACAAATCAAGTCACAGTAAATTTACGAAAACTGAAATCATATCAAGCATCTTTTCTGACCACAACACTATGAGATTAGAAATCAATTACAGGGAAAAAAACGTAAAAAACACAAACACGTGAGGGCTAAACAATACGTTACTAAATAACCAAGAGATCACTAAGGAAATCAAAAACTACCTGGAGACAAATGACAATGAAAACATGATGATCCAAAACCTATGGGATGCAGCCAAAGCAGTTCTAAGAGGGAAGTTTATAGCTATACAAGCCTACCTCAAGAAACAAGAAAAATCTCAAATAAACAATCTAACCTTACACCTAAAGGAACTAGAGAAAGAAGAACAAACAAAACCCAAAGTTAGTAGAAGGAAAGAAATCATAAAGATCAGAGCAGAAATAAATGAAATAGAAACAAAGAAAACAATAGCAAAGATCAATAAAACTAAAAGCTGGTTCTTTGAGAAGATAAACAAAATTGATAAACCATTAGCCAGACTCATCAAGAAAAAGAGGGAGAGGACTCAAATCAATAAAATTAGGAATGAAAAAGGAGAAGTTACAACAGACACCACAGAAATACAAAGCATCCTAAGAGACTACTACAAGCAACTCTATGCCAATAAAATGGACAACCTGGAAGAAATGGACAAATTCCTAGAAAGGTATAACCTTCCAAGACTTAACCAGGAAGAAATACAAAATAAGATCAGACCAATCACAAGTAATGAAATTGAAACTGTGATTAAAAATCTTCCAACAGGGCTTCCCTGGTGGCGCAGTGGTTGAGAGTCTGCCTGCCGATGCAGGGGACACGGGTTCGGGCCCTAGTCCGGGAAGATCCCACATGCCGCAGAGCGGCTGGGCCTGTGAGCTGTGGCTGCTGAGCCTGCGCATCCGGAGCCTGTGCTCCGCAATGGGAGAGGCCACAACAGTGAGAGGCCCACGTACCGCCAAAAAACAAACAAACAAACAAAAAAACAAACAAAAAAATCTTCCAACAAACAAAAGTCCAGGACCAGATGGCTTCACAGGTGAATTCTATCAAACATTTAGAGAAGAACTAACACCCATCCTTCTCAAACACTTCCAAAAAATTGCAGAGGAAGGAACACTCCCAAACTCATTCTATGAGGCCACCATCATCCTGATACCAAAACCACACAAAGATACTACAAAAAAAGAAAATTACAGACCAATATCACTGATGAATATAGATGCAAAAATCCTCAACAAAATATTAGCAAACAGAATCCAACAACACATTAAAAGGATCATACACCATGATCAGGTGGGATTTATCCCAGGGACGCAAGGATTCTTCAATATACACAAATCAATCAATGCGATAAACCATAATAACAAACTGGAGAATAAAAACCATATGATCATCTCAATAGATGCAGAAAAAGCTTATGACAAAATTTAACACCCATTTATGATAAAAACTCTCCAGAAAGTGGGCATAGAGGGAACTCACCTCAACATAATAAAGGCCATATACAACAAACCCACAGTAAGCGTCATTCTCAATGGTGAAAAACTGAAACCATTTCCTCTAAGATCAGGAACAAGACAAGGATGTCCACTCTCACCACTATCATTCAAAATAGTTTTGGGAGTCCTAGCCACGGCAATCAGAGAAGAAAAAGAAATAAAAGGAATACAAATTGGAAAAGAAGAAGTAAAACTGTCACTGTTTGCAGATGACATGATACTATACATAGAGAATCCTAAAGATGCCACCAGAAAACTACTAGAGCTAATCAATGAATTTGGTAAAGTAGCAGGATACAAAATTAATGCACAGAAATCTCTTGCATTCCTATACACTAATGATGAAAAATCTGAAAGAGAAATTAAGGAAACACTCCCATTTACCACTGCAACAAAAAAAATAAAATACCTAGGAATAAACCTACCTAGGGAGACAAAAGACCTGTAATGCAGAAAACTATAAGACACTGATGAAAGAAATTAAAGATGATACCAATAGATGAAGAGATATACCATGTTCTTGGATTGGAAGAATCAATATTGTGAAAATGACTATACTACCCAAAGCAATCTACAGATTCAATGCAATCCCTATCAAATTTCCAATGGCATTTTTTACAGAACTAGAACAAAAAATCTTAAAATTTGTATGGAGACACAAAAGACCCCAAATAGCCAAAGCAATTTTGAGGGAAAAAAACAGAGCTGGAGGAATCAGACTCCCTGACTTCAGACTATACTACAAAGCTACAGTAATTAAGACAACATGGTAGTGGCACAAAAACAGAAACATAGATCAATGGAACAAGATAGAAAGCCCAGAGATAAACGCACGCACCTATGGTCAACTAACCTATAACAAAGGAGGCAAGGATATACAATGGAGAAAAGACAGTCTCTTCAATAAGTGGTGCATGGAAAACTGGACAGTTACATATAAACGAATGAAATTAGAACACTCCCTAACACCATAAACAAAAATAAACTCTAAATGGATTAGAGACCTAAATGTAAGACCAGACACTATAAAACTCTTAGAGGAAAACATAGGAAAGAACAGTCTTGGACATAGATCACAGCAAGATCTTATTTGATCCACCTCCTAGAGTAATGGAAATAAAAACAAAAATAAACAAATGGGACCTAATGAAACTTCAAAGCTTCTGCACAGCAAAGGAAACCATAAACAAGATGAAAAGACAACCCTCAGAATGGGAGAAAATATTTGCCAACAAATCAACAGAAAAAGGATTAATCTCCAAAATATATATACAGCTAATGTGGCTCAATATTAAAAAAAACAAACAACCCAATCCTAAAATGAGCAGCAGACCTAAATAGACATTTCTCCAAAGAAGACGTACAGATGGCCAAGAAGCACATGAAAAGCTGCTCAACATCACTAATTATTAGAGAAATGCAAATCAAAACTACAATGAGGTATCACCTCACACCAGTTAGAATGGGCATCATCAGAAAATCTACAAACAACAAATGCTGGAGAGGGTGTGGAGAAAAGGGAACTCTCTTGCACTATTGGTGGGAATGTAAATTGATACAGCCGCTATGGAGAACAGTATGGAGGTTCCTTCAAAAACTAAAAATAGAATTACCATATGATCCACCAATCCCATTACTGGGCATATACCCAGAGAAAACCATAATTCAAAAAGACACCTGTACCCCAATGTTCATTCCAGCACTATTTAGAATAGCCGGGTCATGGAAGCAACCTAAATGCCCACTGACAGACAAATGGATAAAGAAGATGTGGTACATATATACAATGGAACATTACTCAGCCATAAAAAGGAACGAAACTGGGTCATTTGTAGAGACATGGATGGATCTAGAGACTGTCATACAGAGTGAGGTACATCATAAAAAGGAAAACAAATACCGTATATTAACACATATATGTGGAATCTAGAAAAATGGTGCAGATGAAGTGGTTTGCCAGGCAGAAATAGAGACACAAATGTAGAGAACAAACATGTGGACACCAAGGGGGGAAAGCCATGGGGGGGCTGGGGATGGTGGTGTGATGAATTGGGCGATTGGGATTGACTGTATACACTGATGTGTATAAAATGGATGACTAAAAAGAACCTGCTGTATAAAAAAAAAAATTAAATTAAAAGAAAAAAAGAATAAGGGACTTCCCTGGTGGTCTGGTGGGTAAGACTCTGTGCTCCCAATGCAGGGGGACCGGGTTCAATCCCTGGTTGGGGAACTAGATCCCACATGCATGCCGCAACTAAGAGTTCTCATGTGACATGCTGCAACTAAGAAGCCTGCATGCCACAACTAAAGATCCCACATGCCTCAACTAAGACCCAGCACAACCAAAGTAAATAAATAAATAAACAAATAAATATTTAAAAAACAAAAATAAATTAAAAAAACAAATCTTCAGTGCTGCCTGATCCAAGACAGACAACAATGATACTTAAACCCAAGCCATTTTAACAAGAATAAAACAGAAGAGGTAATCTAGTGGAGAAAACTCCTCAGCAGGAGTTAAGATCCAAATCCTATCTCTGAAACCAGGTGTACAAACAAGACAAAACAAAATTTCCTAAACCTGAGTATATTTTGGCTTAAAAAATTTATAATATAGTAAATAATTTAAGATAATGTAATTAAAAAGTGACTCCAAATTGCTAAGTACTAAAGGAACTAAAACAGAAGAGACGGAAACACTGGAGAGTGTGAAAGTACTAGAAGGAGCATAATAGGCAAGTATTACAAATAACACACACAAAATGATATTTAAACCAATTAAGGTATAAAGGTTGTATGCCCTTTAAAATGTTTCTTTCAGGGCTTCCCTGGTGGCGCAGTGGTTGAGAGTCCGCCTGCCGATGCAGGGGACACGGGTTCGTGCCCCAGTCCGGGAAGATCCCACATGCCGCGGAGCGGCTGGGCCCGTGAGTCATGGCCGCTGAGCCTGCGCGTCTGGAGCCTGTGCTCCGCAACGGGAGAGGTCACAACAGTGAGAGACCCGCATATCGGAAAAAAAAAAAAAAAGTTTCTTTTATAATGGCCTTCACTAACAAAAACAAACACTGCTTCTTGAAGACTCTGCCCTCTTCCAAAAGAAATTCATCCGCCGTCCCAGCAGTCACCAGCAGTGGGAAGCAGAGAGTCGCTGCAGCTGTGAACCAAGAGCAAACACACCTGCTCTTCACCTGTCAGACCCATCTTCAGGCAAATCCCAGCCCCAATTGTCACAAGAGCTCTATCCCATCTCAGGAACAGGCTTTGCACTCTACCTCCTCAGTGTAGAGGGAATTTGCTGGACTACAACAGAGATAGCACCCCCCTTTATAATCTGGGAAGCATTATCTCTTAAGAACAGTGTTAAGTCACAAGACACTGGCTACATAAGTAACAGTATATACAAGGCAAGATCATGCAACATTAGAAAAAAACTTTGCAGATTCTTCTATGAAAGAGTGTTTATGTTATACTGTTAGGAAAAACATGGGGTAGAGGGGAGACAAAATATAAAACTCTATTTTAAATAACTTCAACTATATATTAAAAATAAAGTGACGTGGAACTTGTCTTACCAGCTATCGGAATTTATTATACTGTGGTGCTTTCACAGGGACAAACAGATCAATGAAACAGAAGAGAATAGATTAAGAATCCTAAGCATATCTAGGACCATGAAATAAGATAGAAGGGGCATTACAAAATCATGAGGAAACAACAAATTCAATAAAAGGTGCTGGAATAATTAATTTTCCATATGGAGAAAAACAAAATTAGACCCCTACCTCACTCCATTCTTAAAAATAAAGTCCAGATATATTTACAGTCTGAAATATGAATAAAACTTTAAAACTATTAGACAAAAATAGAATAATGATGTAAGTGAAGAATGGACAAAGGATACATGAATCTAAACTACAAAGAAGAAAAAATCTGAAGAGCCAATATGAAAATATGCTTAGCCTCATTAAGTAATCAGGGAAATACAAATTAAAATGAGGCAGCATCAGGTTAGTGAAAAATTTTAGTCTGAACGTACCAAGTGTCCAAGTGTTGAAGACAATGTAAGAAAATAGATGCAGAAAGAAAAAGTCATTAACTGCTTGTGGGATTTTAAATTTCTAGTATGGTATATAACAGAATAATTTGGCAACACGTGGTCAAACTGAAAATGAGCACCACCCTACGAATAATTATTCCAATTCTAGTTACAGCCTAGAAAGCTCGCACACATGCTCAGAAAGGACATGTGTTAGAATTTCCACTCCAGCATTATGGGTAATAGCAAAGGAAAATGTTTTTAAATCACTCCAGATGTTCATTGGTAAGAGAATAATGTGGTGTAGTATTTTGTGACAGAATACTACAAATACTACCAAGGAGTTAAAAAGGAGTGAAAGAGGTACATATTTATTAACATAGCTACATCTCACTAATAAGCAAATAGCAAAATGTTACAAAGTAGATTTAAACACATGTAAAACAATGTTCATGTTGTTTTTTGGAAATATCAATACATAGTAAAACTAGAAAAACACAGACTAGATACACAGCAGATTTGATATAGTGGCTGCCTCTTGTCAGGAGACAAGGGATGATCAGGGCCAGGGGTACAGATGGAGGATGGGGAATAGGATTAGGGAGAGAATATTAGGGATTTCATCATTAATATACTGGTTGGGGGCTTCCCTGGTGGCGCAGTGGTTGAGAATCCGCCTGCCGATGCAGGGGACATGGGTTTGTGCCCCGGCCCGGGAAGATCCCACATGCCACAGAGCAGCTGGGCCCATGAACCATGGCCGCTGAGCCTGCACGTCCTGAGCCTGTGCTCCACAACAGGAGAGGCCACAACAGTGAGAGGCCCGTGTACCGCAAAGAAAAAAAAAAAAAAAAAAAAATATATATATATATATATATATATATATATATATAGTGGTTGAAAATCTGTTTAATCCAAAGAACTAAAATGTTAACATCTGCTTTAGGTGGCATTGCATACTATTTTATTATATCATCTTCTGTACTATTCTGTAATTTGCTAGTATATTGTTTGCAATGCACAAAAAGTGGCTGAAAGGAAACATAAAATGGTAAGAATATTCTACTCTGGGTAATGAGGACAAAACTTTTTTTTTTTGGCTGCTGCTGTACTTTACTTTTTAAATTTTTCATAATAAGAATACACTAATTTTAGAATTGGAAAAAAATTTTTTAAACAGGTAGTGATTAGATTCCATGTAGTTCTGGTTCACATAAGTATCTGTTGACAGGATTTAAGGTTGTTACAAAGTGACACGTGTACTCTTGCATCTTCAAAAAAACCACTCTAAAAGTGCTAAACAACCAAAATACAAACCTATTTTGAAACCCCTAAACTTTCATAAAATTTTAATGTACCAACGGAGAGAACAAAACTTGTTTCTATAAACAACATTCTAGTCTTTGAGAAAGGATAGAGAAAAGGGTTCCTTAAAGGCTATAGACTATTAATGCTTTCATCATCATCTATAACTGTACAAAAATACAAGAAAGAATTATAAGAAACAAATTTGTTGTGCATTCTACTATAAGTTTTTACACTGTCATGATAAATATTTTGTGGAAAACATTTCAAATTGGAATATAATGAGAAAGTAATAAAACCTATCATTGTATTCCATTCCATCAGAAAACAAAATGCTAACTTTTATTACGTGTAATGAATATCAAACAACTTAACCTTGCCATACATCAGTTTCCTCATTTGTAAAATGAGCATCCTACCATGCCTATCTCAGAGGGAGTGGCAATCAATACAGTTAAGGAACTTCAACAGGCAAAAACATGCATGTCTGCTTTGCTGGAGGGTGCAGAGAAGGAAGCAAGTGCCAAGCCCGATGCCCAGCCACAGCAGGCATCAGCGGTATAATTAAGCTGAACGTGGGAAGCCTCATGTGATCACCAAGGGAAGAAAGGAAATAGCCTTAAAAGATAGCAACCATAATACAATGAAATAATTTAAGAAAACAGAACCTCTTTCTAATGAACAGACAAAAAAAAAAACTTTAAATATTTAATACTGACTAATGGCATGACAACAGAATAACTCCTATAGCAATGGTTTCAAGAGATGGCTCCTTTCACTTAAAAAAATTGTGGAGCACTATGTGTGAGCTACAACTATTTATGTAGTTTGGTGTAGATGGAATATACCAAAAAAGCACCAAAGTGAAAACAGATGAATCAGAATATTGAATTGTTTTCCCCAAAATATTTTTTTATCATTTTGTACCTACTCTGTGATAGTCATTCTTACTTGTCCCAGCTCACAAACACAAGGGGTGACTTAGGAGTGAGACACTGCAGTTAATCAACCAGCCAAGCCGAATCAACCTAACGGTCAGCAGAGCTTAGAGCCAGGAAGTCCTCACGTCTACAACATTGCTATATTGGCTTTTAAATTAAACAAGTAGCAGAAGAAATAATAACCCCCAAATCTCAAAAAGCATCTTACCAGGGTGATGTCTCGAGAAGCTGCAGCTGCACTCATATGCAAACTAGGCTGCCGTACAGAACTGCTGCAATCAAGGGCTCGGGCGAATGTCCCGACAGCACTGGATAAACCACACAAACAAAGAGGAAAGATTAAGGCACTGCTGTTTTTTTATCTTTACAAAAAACACATTTGGGTAGCAAATGAACAGTTGTAAAAGTCAAGCAAGTTCTTTGATGTTTAAGAATCAAATATCAGACAAAAAGTATTTTCTTTACGATTTAAGAATTGACAAGCCAATTCACTACACATATGTGTCATTACAATTAAATTAAGAAAAAGAGGGACTTCCCTGGCAGTCCAGTGGGTAAGACTCCATGCTCCCAATGCAGGGGGCCTGGGTTCGATCCCTGGTCGGGGAACTAGATCCTGCATACATGCCGCAACTAAGAGTTCGCATGCCGCAACTAAGAAGTCTGCATGCCACAACTAACACCACTGCAGCCAAAATAAATAAATAAATATATTTTTTAAAACAATTAAGAAAAAGAGGCTTGTGTGGCATAAAGAAGGGAAAGATCTATAATGAAATGCCATGGAATAAAGAAGTTGGTTTCCAAATGTGCTTAAAAAATGAGAAATAAATTTGATGCAGAATTTCACTATTATTGCAAAGCAAGTTCTGACCACTTTTTTAGCCCAAACGGTGAAATCCCAATAACATTTTTTCCTTGAAATGAGATATCATCAACTGCAGCAACCTCTTCTTTCAAGGACTCAATATATAACAGATTTCCAAAAAAAAAACCCAAAAAACAATTACCACAACACTAATCTTCATTTAATGATTTAGAAGGCGTTCCCATACACAGAGAACCCTAACTTCAAGAAATAAAGTGTGGCCTCCGCTGGTGGCACAGTGGTTAAGAATCCACCTGCCAATGCAGGGGACACGGGTTCGAGCCCTGGTCTGGGAAGATCCCACATGCCGTGGAGCAACTAAGTCCATGAGTCACAACTACGAAGCCTGCACTCTAGAGCCCGTGAGCCACAGCTACTGAGCCCACGTGCCACAACTACTGAAGCCCGTGTGCCTAGAGCCTATGCTCCGCAACAAGAAGAGCCATCGTGATGAGAAGCCTGCGCACCGCAACGAACAGTAGCCCCCACTCGCCGCAACTAGAGCAAGTCCGTGTGCAGCAACGAAGACCCAACGCAGCCAAAAATAAAATAAAATAAATAAATAAATTAAAAAGAAAAAAAAAGAAATAAAGCGTGAAATGAAGGTAAGGCTTCCCGCTTGTTGTCTGGGTTTTAAACATGTTAGCTGAGGAAGAGATTTTTTTTTAAGGTTTTAATTAAAATATAAAAACACATGCAAAAAGCACACATTGTACAGCTATTCAGTTACCACAAAGTCAATGCATCCATGCCACCAGCATCCAGGTCAAGACACAGATCATGACAGCACCCAGAAGACTCTTCGGGTTCCTTCCCAATCACTACTTCCTAGTGGAAGGGAACCAGCATCCCAGATTCTAACATCAAAGATTAGTTTTGCTCAATTGAAAACTTAAACAGAATCACATGCTATACACACTTTTCATATCCAGTTTCTTTTATTCAAAACTATGTCTGTGGATTCACCTGTGCTGCCTGCTGTGAATGAGCTGCATTCGTTCATTTCCTTGCTGCGAGCATTACTTTGCATGATGCCCCACCCCCACCCTATTGTTGATGGACATGTGTTTCCAAGCTGGGGCAACTATGGATAGTGCCATTACTGCCACGTGTATATGTATCTTTTTGGCACACAGGTGTATGCATTTCTGCTGCATATATATTTAGGAGTGAAACTTAAGGGATATGTGTGTTAGATGACAGCAAACAGTTTTCTAAAGCAGCTGTACCAACTTGCACTACAACCAGCAGAATATGAGAGTGCTGGTTGTCCCACATCTTCACCAGTGCTTGGCACTGTCAGCCTTTTAAATTTTTTTTTTAATGTATTTATTTTTATTATTTATTTTATTTTTGGCTGCGTTGGGTCTTCGTTGCTGCACGTGGGCTTCTCTTGTTGCAGAGCATGGGATCTAGGCGCGTGGGCTTCAGTAGTTGTGGCATGCGGGCTCAGTAGCTGTGGCTCGCAGGCTCTAGAGCACAGGCTCAGCAGCTGTGGCACATGGGGCTTAGTTGCTCAGAGGCATGTGGGATCTTCCCGGACCAGGGCTCGAACCTGTGTCCCCTGCACTGGCAGGCGGATTCGTAACCACTGTGCCACCAGGGAAGCCCAGTCTTTTAAATTTTAACCATTCTGGTGGGATGTGCAGTGGTGCTTAACTGGGTTTAATTTGTATTTAGATTTTTTTTAAAAAAACAAAAATTGAAAAAGATACTAGGTGCTTCTCCTTGGTGCCTCTCATGCTGGCTTCAAGAAAAAAGAAAACATGGCCCGTCGTAATCAGGAAAAGGAAAAAAACAATGAAAATCGAATCTGAAACTGCAAAATCTACTAAATAATACAAAATCCAGATAACCTGTCTGGAGTCTCTAGGGCAGCAGTTCCACCAATGATTCATTTCCACTCCCAAATCTTCAGTCTCCTCTATTCCACTGACTGGCTCCTCCCCAACAATGTATATATATCAAGTCTCTTCATCTAATCAGTTAGTGGCTAGGCGTGTGGGCTCTGTAGTCTAAATGCCTACCCACCGATACGATGTATGACTTCCATGGTGACTGGCACTATGAACAGTGCTAAGGATGGGCTAAGACCCTTTAGTCCTTTGTATTATAAAAAACATACGACAAAAAATTAGAGAATATAATGAAGATGCTTGTAATCATGCCCAAATCTACCTCATTCTAATATTTTGCCATGTTTGAAGCAACAAGTATATATTGTACAGCACAGGGCAATATAGCCATTATTTTGTAATAACTTTAAATGGAGTATAATCTGTAAAAATATTGAATCACATTTTGCCACATTTGTTTTTTTCTTTTTTTTTTGGCTGCATCAGATCTTAGTTGCGGCACAAGGGATCTTTTGTTGCGGCTCACAGGCTATTTGTTGCGGTGCACGGACTTCTCTCTAGCTCTGGCACATGGCTCCAGAGCACACGGGCTCTGTAGTTTGCGGCACGCAGGCTCTCTAGTTGAGGCACATGGGCTCATTAGTTGTGGGACGTTCGGGCTTAGCTGCCCCGTGGCATGTGGGATCTCAGTTCCCCGAGCAGGATCAAACCCACGTCCCTTGCATGGGAAGGCGCATTCTTTACCACTGGACCCAGGAAGTCTCTTGGTTCATTTTTTTAAGGAAATAAATTTTATCAATACACATTCCCAGAACTCATACATATATGTATAATATGTGTATGCATATGCATACAATATGCATATGCATACATACATACATATGCATATGCATACATATATGTATAATGTGCATATGCATACATTAATGAAATAAGACAATTGTTTGCACATTGTAAAATGTTTTTATCAGTGACCATACTGTATGTATTCTTACTCAACACTGTTTTTGAGGTTTATCTCTTTGCTACATATAGCCCTAATTCATTCATTTTCATTGTAAAGTAATACTCCATTACTAAATATACCTCAATTCATTCATCAACTGCTTGCTGATGTACTTTTAGGTTTTTTCCAATTCTTCTGCTATTACAATGCTATGATAATCTCACTTACTTTCTGCTTTGCAGCAATTCCCCCATGAACATCATTTACTTTTATAATTCAAAAAATAAAAATAAACTTCTGTCCACTCATTTTCTCAAGAAAAGGGGTTGGAGGGGTGAGGGGGTGGGCAAGGCAGCTAGGGAGCCAGGCTTAGAACTCTCAAAGAACAGACTTACACCTAGCCAACAGACATTACTCACACGTGGGTGCAATTAGAGGAGCACAATATTACTGAATAATATTGTGAGTAGCTTAAAGAAGATCTGAATAATCCCTGAGTAGCTTAAAGGAGATCACTGCTTTAATTAAAGATATGGGATTTCGGGTGTTGAGTTTCTACTTTATACTTTTCTGTAGTGCTTACATTTTTACAAGGAGAATTTATTTTCTTAATCAGTAAAAATTAATAAATCTATTTTCATTTTTAAAACAGAAACTAATGATAATAAACCATATTATTTAGGAAGAGGTGTGATATATATTCGACTTTCTTACACAGTTAGAAAAAGAAAAATACAACCAATGAAAAATAGAACACAAAAAAAGGAAAATTCATAAAATTTCTATAAATTCTTTTATAAAAAGAAAAGACATCTCTTGACTCCACAGTGCCATACTCACCGTGCTACAACTAAAAATTGGTCAATCTGTCGATCTGTAAGTGGGCTATTTGGGTCCCAAACTTTCACTTCCAATTTTGACTGTTCCCTCTCATCTGATTCTCCTGTCCAAGAACAAAGAAAATGGAGTCTTGTTACTCACAAGGCACATACATTGTCACATATGATTGATGACTGAGGTCACCAAAGCATTAAAAGTATAAGGTAAATGTACATGGTTTGCATACATTCTATCAGACACCAGATGTAGAACACTCTGTAAAGTGAACGCTGATGATAACACAGCCAAACCGACCATATGATGTCTTCACTTAGTCATTAACATGTCTTTCCTGTGTATTTGTATGCGTGAGGCCCCAAGCCTCACTAAGGGATACAGAGACAGAAAAGAAAGATGCTCAAGTTATGATAAAACTTACTCATAAATAACTATGATACACATGAAAAGAAACAGATGTCACAGAGACGTATAGATATGACCATAAGATCCTGAAGATTAGAGAAATCATTTCAGGCTAGTTAGGGAAGGATGTCATGCACGAGGTGGCATTCCTGCTAAGAACTGAAGGGTATGAATGCACTGGCAGGGGGAGAGAACTTAAAGTAAGAAATGAGAATGGTGCTCGCTTTGGCAGCACATATACTAAAATTGGAATGATACAGAGAAGATTAGCATGGCCCCTGCGCAAGGATGACAACACGCAAATTCGTGAAGTGTTCCATATTTTTTTGTGACCACCTAGAGGGGTGGGATAAGGAGGGTGGGAGGGAGGGAGACGCAAGAGGGAAGAGATATGGGGACATATTTATATGTATAACTGATTCACTTCGTTATAAAGCAGAAACTAACACACCATTGTAAAGCAATTATACTGCAATAAAGATGTTTAAAAAAAGAATATATCAGAACAAATTTGGCAGAAATTATCAAAAGACTGTTGTAAATAATAAAATAATTGATTAAAATTTTAAAAAAAAGAAATGAGAATGTGAACAAAGTCATGGGGCTTTAAGATGTGGTAGAAAAGTAGCTAATTTTGTCAGGAGTACATCAAGGGGAATGAGAATAGATAGCTAAAAGAAGTGGGTTATGAAAATATTACTGAAGATTCTGCACAGATTTTCTGAATAGATTTTTATTTGGAGGTAATAAGCCCTTGCCTTTTTAGCAGTAGAGTGACAAAACCAGAAACAAATTTCACATCCAATACTTAGCAATGGAATAATTTTCTCTACAGAGATACATGATACAGACAGGGAGACATGGTATTGACAGTGACAATAAAGAGCTAAGAGAGAATATTTAGAAATGACAGTGACAGACTGGTATAATGGGTAGGTTTCCAGTCTTGAGAACTACATAGATAGTGATGGCATTAACAGAAAGAAGGAAACAATCAAGAGGTTGAGGAAAAGACTGAGGATAATACAGGATGCTTTGTTTTAGGAACATCTCAAGAGGAGATATAACCATCAGGCAAGACTCAAAGCTAGGATAAAAGATGGTAATGGAAAACAGACTTGGGAGTTGATTGGATTCAATTTACAGCTATGAATTTCCTATCAGGCTAGGAATTGGTTTGGGCTATGTTTTGGTTTTGATCACTGCATCTATAATATCAGGCAGAGAGTCTTGCACTGACTGACATACTAGGAGGCTGAACATCCCTTGGTGACTGATGAATCCAGGCTATAGGCTTATTAATGTGTTCCCTCCTAGAATGGGAGCAAGCAGGTATTGAGGCTCAAAAGGAGAAAGCGGGAGGGCAGAACCGGCCAGCCCAACTGCAGTCTCCTAAGTCAGCCACTGCCGTCAGGTAGGGGGCCTGCCCATCCTGCTCCTTGTTCAAAGACAGGTAGGTAACGAAAAAGTCAATTGCCACCCCCAACATAAAGAAGCACAAGCAGCCCAGAGTGAGTACTAGTCCAAAGACATACCAAGTGTTTAAAAGGATTTCGTTTTTCATTGTTTTTGCTTACAATGCATGTGACCACCTAGAGGGGTGGGATAGGGAGGATGGGAGGGAGACGCAAGAGGGAGGAGATATGGGGATATATGTATATGTATAGCTGATTCACTTTGTTATACAGCAGAAACTAACACACCATTGTAAAGCAATTATACTCCAATAAAGATGTTAAAAAAAAAGAATCAATTGGTTCATTTTTAAAAACTATTTACAAACCCAAACGTTTGTAAACTGCATGAAACTTTTGAAAGGAAAATGACACAATTATACTCCCCAGTATCTCCAAGAAATACATGTTAAGTAGGATAAATAGTAAAATAGAAAAGAAATATATAATAATTATCTGCATTTTTAAATAATACAAGATGAAATGATGACGCTATTCAGTATTAAGCCCCTTCCATTATATATTCTAGAATGTAAGGGTAAAACTGATATTTACTTTTCAAATTTAAGTCAGTTAAATTGATAAACTTCAATCCTGTCCATACATTCTGCAGCATACAGAGGAAAGATAATTCAGTATAAGAATGCTAAATAAATTTGCTATAAAAAATAATAAAACACTCCTGAATGCATTTCTACTAACAACTAAAACATACAATACCATGGGATGAGAACAAAAATAACAAGAACATAAAAAGAATACAGAATGTTCTATTCAGTCACTCTAGGGAATTCCCCATTTTGGATTCATCATATCATATAATTACATTTATATCAATTTAATCACTTTTTCACAAGGGAAAAACTTTTAAGAAGCTCTGGAATCTGTATAATGAAAGCCTCAACTAAGCTGTCAGCACTCTGTAGAATGGTCTTGGGAAATGTATGAGCCAGAGACTGAACCAAGAAGAATTCTAGGCTCTGGTCACATTCATTCCAGTCACTGCAATAATCTCACTTTCCTCCTCCATTTATGATAATCTGGGCAATTACAATCTGCTCTAGTCCCACACCAGCCCATGAAGCTCTCTCTCTCTGTGAATTCCTACCAAATGTATTTACCAACTACTTACACGATTATATAAAGCATCCGATTTTTTGCTTCATACGTTCCTCTTCATAATTTTGAAGAAATGTAGATTCAACAATGATTTTATATGTGTTAGCCCTAACCCTTCAGCTATACTTTAAGATTTCTAGAAAATAATGGCAAAGTACTTCTTCAGTATACCCTCAAAGAGCACAGACCATTGTTCAAAGATTGAAGAACTAGGGCTGGATGGATCTGTCATCCTATAGACCCTTTGCTGGACAACTAGAAATACTCTTTGTTCTAAATATAATTCATTTTCTCTGTAACAACCATCAGAGTATATTATATTTAATTCAGAAACACAGAAGGCTGCCATTTATCACCATTTTTATTAATGTTCTGAAAGTTCTGGGCAATGTTTTAAGTGATGCATCAAAGGATAATAGGTTACTAGAAACAAATACTGTATGATATCACTTTATGTGGAATCTTAAAAAGCCAAACTCATTAAAACAGAGCAGAATGGTGGTTACCAGGGGCTGGAAAGGGGGTGGGGTGGAGGGGGATGGGGAGAGGTTGTTTAAGGGTTGCTCCAACTGCTAGGTAAGTAAGTTCTGGAGAAGATCTAATGCACAGCACAGTGATTACAGACAATACTGTTATTATAAACTTCAAAGTTGATAAGAGACTAGATCTTTGTTCCCACCACAATAAAGAAGTGATAATTAGACACGATAGATAGCTAATGCTATGGTGGTAACCAACCTGCAATACCTAAATGTAATCAAATCAACAAATTAAACATACACAGTGTTATATGGCAATTATATCTCAATAAAAATAGATTTTAAAAATAAATTACAAGAAAGGCACAATAAAAAATGAATATATAAAACCCAATGGCATTCCAAAGAGAATGAAAACAAAAATGTAAAAAAAAAAAAAATCACATATACTATGGCAACAAAAATATAAAATACTAAGAAACACAACTGGAAGTATGTTTATATAAAGAAATTACAAAACTTTCAGAGAACATAACATGACTTAAATAAAGAAGATTTTTATCTTCTAAAGAAAATCTTAAGGCTGTCATTTTTGTACAAGTACTTGAAGTTAAATTTAACAAAATTTAGTTCTGAAAGCCCACAAAATAATTCAAATATTAATCTCTACAAATCAAAGAATATTACCATTATTAAAAGAGTAGTATAAGAGGATCCTCCAAACTGGGTGGGATTATAATATAGAGCAAGAGTAATCAAACAATGTGGCACTGGCACAAAAATAAACAGTCAAAACCACAGAAATAGACCAGGTAATATAATTCATATTTGAAAATATAAATATTACTATAACTATGTAAATATTAACTAACATTTATTTAGTGCTTACTATGTCCCCAAAACCCTTTACAGTAGGGTTCCTCTGTACACAGTGTGCACTGTTGACACTTTGGGCCAACAACTCCTTGTCATGGGGGCTGTCCTGTGCATTGTACTATGCTCAGCAGCAGTCCTGATCTCCACCCACTAGAAGCCAGTAGCATCTCCCCCTCCCCCCAGGTGTGGCAACCAAAAATGTCTACAGACATTGTCTAATGTCCCATGGAAGACAAAACTGCCCTGGGTTACGAACTACTGCGCTCACATGGTTGCAACCGATATCTGCTTACACTTACTTGTTATGGTCTGGTGTTTTTAAGTTAATTAACATCTACCACATTGCGGAAAACACATTCTGCAAAATTACACACTTGAAAATAATAGTGTCTACGGAAAAACAGGGCAAAAATTTTAAAACCTAAGAACCAGAGCACTTAAAAAAAAAAAAGTAACAATCATAACAAAAATACCAACACAGTTAAATCTCCACTGACATTTGCACCAAGCACAAAGGTCAGTCAATCCTTTATCTTCTAAAACCCTGGACTTATGCTTCCTCCACCGAGATGTAGGTCATTCTGTAGTTTCAACAAAATAAAAAATAAAATCTAGGGTATAGGCTTTTATAAACACTGGGGAAGATATTTTTCATTCCTTTATCTGTAACTCTAAGATGCGCCATATACTGTTTTTTTTTTCTTAAACGCTCTTCATCTGTGAGAATAACTGCTTAGAAAAGCCTCAGATGAACTGACAATTTCCACACTATACTGACATTTTTCTATTGACTGTATATGAGCTAATTCAAGTTTAAAAGGCATGTATTTTAGCATAAGAGACTATTCTAATTTAATTCTTTAACTTTCAAAGAGAGACACACCCTAAATTGCCAAATACAGACAGGAGTTACTTAATTAGGAGCAGTAGACAGTTGGTGGCCCGGGAGAAGCAACTGTAATAGCGAACACTGAGCAGCAGGTGCTGTGCTAAATGCTTTACAAGGGCTTCCCTGGTGGCACAGTGGTTAAGAATCCCCCTACCAATGCAGGGGACACAGGTTTGATCCCTGGTCTGGGAAGATCCCACATGGCACGAAGCAACTAAGCCCGTGCGCCACAACTACTGAGCCTCCACTCTAGAGCCCGCGAGCCACAACTACTGAGCCTGCGTGCCATAACTACTACTGAAGCCTGCTGCGTGCCTAGAGCCTGTGCTCCACAACAAGAGAAGCCACCGCAATGAGAAGCATGCGCACTGCAATGAAGAGTAGGCCCCGCTCGCCGCAACTAGAGAAAGCCCGCGTGTAGCAACGAAGACCCAACATAGCCAAAAATAAATAAATAAAAATAAAATAAATTTTAAAAAATAAAAAATGCCTTACAAGAATTACTTCATTTGATCATCACAACACTATGATGTATGCACATACATTATTACTCACTTTTTAAAGAGGAAGAAATGGGAACCTGGAGAAGTTAAATAATTTTCCCAAGGTAACTCAGCTAAAACATAGTACAGCCAGATTTTACCCAAAACTGTGAATCCAAAGTCATTTTTGTTTAATTTTTTTTTTTTTTTTTTGCAGTACGCGGGCCTCTCACTGCTGTGGCCTCTCCCGTTGTGGAGCACAGGCTCCGGACGCGCAGGCCCAGCTGCCATGGCTCACGGGCCCAGCCGCTCCACGGCACGTGGGATCCTCCCGGACTGGGGCACGAACCCGTGTCCCCTGCATCAGCAGGCGGACTCTCAACCACTGCACCACCAGGGAAGCCCCCTTGTTTAATAATTTAATGTTATAATACTTTTAACAGTTACAAAGTTTAATATGTATATAATTTCTTAAAATTCCAATTTTACAATACAGCTAAATAATAATTCAAAACTTACTACATATGACATCTTTTTTCTATGGAAAATTCTCTAGGTAGTTATTCAAACTCAATAAAGATTTAAAATCTAAAAAACAAACCTTCACCTTCGCTTGCAAGCTACATACTGATCTTTCCAGATCTCAAGGGTTTGCTAGATGGTGGGTAGCCATAAATGAATTTTAAAATTCTAAAGCCACAAAAAAGAAATATTCACTAGCAAGACAAATGCCACAACAATGTCTTAAATTCATCAGGACACATTCACAAAGAAAGCAAGCCTGTAATATATTCTGGCATGGAGCTGATGCTTCCACCTACTCAGGATATTAATTCAAGTTCTACATCCCATGCCAATGCAAATTGGAGTGGGTACTGGTCTAAACGTACCCACTCAAGAGTATCAAAAGGGTTAGTAAGCACAGACTGCATCAAGTCCTAAATATCTGTTCTTGAATATGATGTTTTCTATGATTTAATTCCCCTGCAAACAGGTACTGGCTGTGTATGAAAGTTTCTATGATGGCAGTGTCTGTGTTTTTCAAGTGTGGTTTAACTGCTGGAGTACCTATCTGCCACCCTACTCCTTCTTCCCAGATAATATACTAATTAGAAGAAGGGGTTCTTTAAATCTTGCATCTAGTTGGTTTCCTGATTACAAGTGAAAAAAACATTTTGGATACGCTAAATGCTTTAAGTTGAAATAAGAGTCCAAAGTGACTTTCATTTATGTTGAAAAACACAATGTTTTTCATTGCTAAAGATGAACACGTATAAATAAAGCTAACAAGTTATAAACTTGGGATTTCCCTGGTGGTGCAGTGGTTAAGAATCCGCCTGCCAGTGCAGGGGACACGGGTACGATCCTGGGAGGATCCCATATGCCGCGGAGCAACTAAGCCCATGTAGCACAACTACTGAGCCTGCGTTCTAGAGCCCGCGTGCCACAACTACTGAGCCCACGTGCTGCAACTACTGAAGCCCGTGCACCTAGAGCCTGTGCTCTGCAAGGAGAAGCCACCACAATGAGAAGCCCACGCACAACAAAGAGTAGTCCTTGCTCGTCGCAACTAAAGAAAGCCTGCACACAGCAACTAAGACCCAAAGCAGCCAGAAAAAAAATAATTAAATAAACTTAACAAGAAATATATAAAATCTGTATTAAAACAAAACAAACAAACAAAAAACTTCCACAAGACCCAAAAGTAGCCTTGAACAAAGAGAAAGAATCCCTTGTGTCTGGATAGGATGTTTCAAAATCATCAATATGTCTGTCTAACTTAAAAATTAACTGCATCCCCAATAAAAACAGGAAGGAAGATTTTTTTTTTTCTGGTGTTAGTCAAGCTTGGAAAAATAAGAGGGGAACTAGCCTCACCAGATATTAACACATACTACAAAGCCTCTATAATTAAAACATGGGCTACTAGAGCATGAACAGACAGACAGACCAGGGGAATAGAACAGAAACCTCAGAAGCAGACCCAATATTATAAAATAATCAATCACCTCCCAAAGTAATCTTAATATTAATACAATTTCAATCAGAATCCTAATGAAATCTGGAAAGGAAGACATTGACAAATTGATGATAAACTATGACAGTAAGAAAAAAAAATCTCATCAACATGAGAACCCTGCCACACCAAGAAATTTTAAAGAACAACTGAGGGGAAACTTGCCCGACCATTAAACACATAAATAGATAAAATAAGCTTGGATCTATCACACAATGGAATACTACAGAACATAATTTCATGGGTCTCTATACATATTTATATAACAAACAGTCTGGGAGAACATGTTAAATTAATAACAGTGGTTAATAGTGGGTTCGAAGGGATGATCTGAGGGACTACTTCTTTTTGTTTCCAATATAATTACATTTTCTACCACAATTCATACTGTTTGCAATAAAATAAATTTTAAGATTTAAAAAATGGGAAAAGGCAAAGGGAAAACAGTAGAGCCCCTTCGTTATACTATGTTACAAAGGGACTTCATCATAAGCGCTTCTAACTGCAAGGACTGGGGGTTTTCACTGTGCAACGAAGAGACAGGATTCTAATCGGCACGGTGGCCTTCAAGTTGATTCTCTGAATCCTAAGGTTCAGTAAGGTACCTCAAGAGACTCAACAGGGCCTTCTCTTCCACTTCACCCACAACAACCTGACTTTCTTATTTAAGGTCATACTGCGTAATAAGAAAGGGTTCTATTGCCTAAATAAAGTTTGTAAACCACCCACCCGGAAGACTACTAAGAGAAATGCAATGTTAAAGGCAATTAATACTTGTTAATGTATTATAAGATCTATTATATTAATGAATATTTAGTCACAACTGGTGTAACTGCCCAAATGCCACAAGCTGTTAAGAATCTTTCCTTTTACCTGGAAGAAGAACCTCAAGGTTCTTACCCTCAAGAATTCAAATCCTTATTGAGAAGTACTGTAGAATAAATTATTGCATTTTATATATGATTTTGTTTCCTAAAATAATTTTTTAAATTCTAAGCTAGGTAGATATGCTTTCCAAATTACTAACTCTAACCAGCTTTATGCTTTTCAGGGGCAATATCATACGTAAAAGTTTTGCAGATAAGTGGGAACTCATGAGATTCCATGATCTGATTTTTATGCCCCCCCATTACTTGAAATATCCCAACTTTATTACTTGGTTCAGCATTTATCTTTACATGAGCCATACACAAAATTTTCTAGGCTTTCTATACACCTAGGCTTATGCCAGTGCTCAAGAAAGAACCAAACATAAAAAAAATAAATTAGGGAGTTCCCCGGTGGTCTAGTGGTTAGGATTTGGAGCTTTCACCGCCATGGCCCAGGTTCAATCCCTGGTCAGGGAACTGAGATCATGCAAGCCACGGCGCACCCAAAATAAAAATAAATAAATTAAAATTAAAAAATAAATTAAAATACTTCAATAAAATATATATATAAATTTAAAAATCAAAAAAATTTAAAAGCACAACATTGTAAATCAACTATACTTCAATAAAATATATATATATATAAATTTTTTTCTTATGAAAAAGAGAGAGAGGACCACACAATCCACAGCTCAGGCAGTCCAAAATTTTAAAAGTCAAATAATAAAAATAGCACACAAGATTACATGAACGACACAGTCTGCAGAGTTTGACAAGGGGAGAGATCAAAGTTCAGGGAGGAGTAACAAAGGGCTGCTTATGGGATGTAGAACTTGGGTCAGGCGACAAGCACACATGAGCACCAGGGTCACTCCTGGCTTTTGGCCTGTGCATAGATGGACCTGCTGAACTATCTCACTAAGAGTGTATACATCTGCCCCAAACTCAAAGAACTGTCACAAAAGAGGATGAAAGGTACTACATATAAATTATACCTTAATTAAAACAAGGAAAAAAAATACCTGTAAATAATTACTTGAAAGACAATTACCATTTTGTATAAAATTTCAGAAACACATGCCTTATGACTTAGCAATTTCATTTCTGGGAACATATTTTCCAGTTATATCCAGAGTACAAAATTATGCATTATATAAAGGATACAATGCAGCACTATTTGTAAAACTTAAAAATCAAGTGTTTTTAAAAATAAAACAATAAATATTTAGTGAACACTTACACGTAGTGATAAAAGTCTAAGATCAAACATTAAGGACTATAAAACATCCAAAATTATTTCTGGAAGAAAAGATGGTTTGTACAGAACAGAATGCTAATAAACGCAATCTCTCAGCCTATAATAAACGGAGTCACTACTTACAATTTCTTCAAAAAAAACTTCTAAACACAGATGAGTGCAGACGTGGCATTCTGTTCTCAAAGCTTAGTCATTACTGACTGACCTTTCCTTGTAATGAATTCATGAAAATGCAGAAGTCTGCAACCTGTTATTATTCACAGCCACCTCACCTACCCACCACTGACAATGACAATAGAACTCTATCCTGAGTTGATTTAACTTTTCTGCATATACTTCCTATAGGTAAGGCAAGGTAAAGAATGCTAATTATATAAACCTTAAGGGATAAATTCTAAACTTCTGTATGACAAAAATTCTCAATTTCTGTATAACAAAAATAAATAAAACAAGTTTAAAATCATTAACATTTTTTAAGTGAGGAGGCAGGCAAAGGGCAAATACTTTTATATTTGTTTACCTTTAATATGCAAAATACTCTTGCCAATACATATAAATAACCAAATAGAAAATACACAAGAAATTTACAGAAGAGCAGTAACGGAAAGCATAAGTAACTTTTAAAAATTAAAGAAAAAGAAAAAAACAGCAACAACAAAAAAAATGAAAAGCCAAGACAATAGTATCACAAAATGGGCAAGGGGGGTTCTTTAATAATCTATTGGTGGAAGCATTTGGTTCACTCATATGAAAATTAACAGCCTTTTTGAAGGGCAAAGAAGCATTTTCAATATCTTCCAGGGAGCTATGCTTGAAAAATATTTACACAGCATAAGTATATGTAAAGCTTTTCTAGAAGCATCATTTGTAATATCAAAAAATGTAAACACCTGAAAGTCTGTCAATAGGGTACTGGTAAAGGAAATAAATTGTGGCACATCCATGCAGACTTAAGAACTCTACAGTCACTGAAAAGAATAAAGCCACTCTGCTCATCAGGAAAGATGCTAAAGATACACTATTAACTGAAAGAAGTAACTGCAGAGCAACGTTGCAACTTGCCATCCCACAAAGACCACACCTGAATGGATTACGAGCCAGACACTCTACCAAAAAAAAAAAATACCCTGAACAATATTAGTAATTAAATATGGGTTTGGAAAGAAGGAAAGGGGGTGGTGTTCATTTTCTATATTACACGTTTCTTTGTGTTTTATTTTTTAATGGTAAGAATGTTTTACTTTTGAAATCAGAAAATAAAGGTTTTAAGTATATAATTATGACAGAAGAAAGAAAAGTCTTGCTAGGAAGATCTGTGTTTAAAATGCAAAGCTCTGAATCTCTCTGGTATAGAAACTACGCAGATCTGCCAAAATTCCCACCAAAATGTAAATGTTCACTAGATTGCAAGGCTACCATAGATAGATGACATGAAGGCACTCAGGATCTCAAGGCGTTAGTGTGTCACATTGAAACACAAGTTCAACAACACTAACATTCTTAAAGTTGTATTTAAAAGAAAAACACAGGCAGAAAACTCATGAAAGTGTGAAATAAAAAATGAATAACTGATAGATTAAATTATTTTTCATTGCCGTTTGTTGTATTTCTAAAGTTGGAAGAGCCCGTTACTTTTAAACTTTAGCCTGAAAGTTGTTTCTTCCATATGAGGAAAATATTTGAGTTTCAAGGTACATTTGTTTTCATAGGATTTGCAACCCAAAGGAAAACATACCTTCTAAGAGCATTTCTGGAATGTCTGCTTGATATCTAGGTCCCACTCTGATTTCACCTTTGTCAGCTAACAGTGTTTTCACTGAGGGATCATAGACCAATGAATAGAAAAAAGTATCCTGGAAAAAAAAAAAAAGACAGAAAATACCTAGGTAAACATAATTCCTTCTACTTTTTATAAAGCAATAAATCCAATGTCACAATAATGAAACCATAAAACTACAGAGTAGGGCTTCCCTGGTGGCACAGTGGTTGAGAGTCCACCTGCCGATGCAGGGGACACGGGTTCGTGCCCCGGTCTGGGAAGATCCCACGTGCCGCGCAGCGGCTGGGCCCGTGAGCCATGGCCACTGAGCCTGCGCGTCTGGAGCCTGTGCTCCGCAATGGGAGAGGCCACGACAGTGAGAGGCCCGCGTACCGCAAACAAACAAAAAAAAAGAAAAAATGTCCCTTTAATTCTGTAAAAAAAAAACCTATGTGTAATAAAGATTTTGGGAAAACAAACACTATGTAATTATAAAGCTTAAATACTGAAACATTATCAATAGTAAAATATTTTCCCCACAACACAAATGATAAAAGTCACATAAAACTACAAAATGTGGAATAGCCTTGCTTACAAGAATTTCCTCCCTTCAATGAAGTGCTTGCTCTAATTCAACTTGTTAAAAATGTTTAAAATGTTTCTTGAAGTTTACAGAAAAAAATATTTTAGTTGACAAAGTTTATTAGGATTCCAGGGAAGAAAGCAGACCACCAATGGTAAAATCTCATCTGCAAACAGTCTAAAAGAAATGCTATTTATTTAAAAAGAAAAAAAAGGGAGGAGGACCAAGTATACTGAAGTCATTTATTTCATAAAGCCAAAAATAGTTCTTCCACTACCAACTAAATCACGTGCTATACTTTACAAGCTTTTCATTACCAAGCAAAAGAGACAGACAGACATGGGAGTTTTTGCCAACTTTTATCTCAGTTAACCAGAAAAATAAAATTAACTGAATGCAGTCCAGTCATTATACTTTTACCATAATACTGCTATCATTGTGCAATAATTTGTTAGAAGAAGAAATAATACAAAAGTATGGGCTTCTTATGAAATAGAGGGAAAACCAAAAACAAGTATAATTGTGAATTACCTCTTTATCAAGATATGACAATACAGACTCTGTCTCATTCAGAAGGGCAACACTGCATTTCCCCCTGTTGAAAGAGGAGAAAAGTGAATAAATAAAGGCCACCTCACCCTCACAGTGATGATATATACAAAGTTAGGAATATTCAAAATGTAAAGATGGTATTAAGAAACTAGATGGCTTTTAGGAAAATCTATATATGTATATACTTGGACTCTCTACCATCTTGGTTTTGTGTAACCTAAAAAATAAGGCTGTGTTTGTAGACATTTATTGAGAGGCTAATCTGGGGAAGGAACAATGTTAGGCAGTAAATCCTTGCAACATAAAACACTTTATAGGTATTTCCTACTTTTTCAAGAAAAAAAGAAGAGTACAATGCAATATTCAGACTAAGAGCTAGTTTTTGAATCTGTAAAGAGTTAATATGAGGTAATTTTATACAAGGGATTTTCAAAGACAACACCATGCAAACCAATGCCTGAAATAACCTTCACATTTTTAAAGTAGCCACTGCATATGAGAACCTAAAATAATATACATTCACATCAGGATTAAGTAACTTACCTTTATTGAAACTGTTCTAAAGACTAGTTAAAATTTAAATACAAGAAACTCCTGTAGAGCAAGGGGCAAATAAGATTCATGGACCTTGAAGTCTCATGGCATTTACCTTTGATAATAGCTGGGTGGGTGTGTGCTTGGAAAAGAAATGTCTATTTTAAAAAAGGCTTACAGGACATGGAAGCAACCTAAGTATCCATCGACAGATGAATGGATAAAGATGTGGCACCTATATACAATGGAATATTACTCAGCCATAAAAAGAAACGAAATTGAGTTATTTGTAGTGAGGTGGATGGACCTAGAGAGTCATACAGAGTGAAGTAAGGTCAGAGAGAGAAAAACAAATACCATATGCTAACACATATATATGAAATCTAAAAAAACCCCAAAAAAGTTCTGAAGAACCTAGGGGCAGGACAGGAATAAAGATGCAGACGTAGAGAATGGACTTGAGGACACAGGGAGGCGGAAGGGTAAGCTGGGACGAAGTGAGAGAGTGGCATGGACATATATACACTACCAAATGTAAAATAGCTAGCTAGTGGGAAGCAGCTGCATAGCACAGGGAGATCAGCTCAGTGCTTTGTGACCACCTAGAGGGGTGGGATAGGGAGGGTGGGAGGGACATGCAAGAGGGAGGAGCTATGGGGATATATGTATATGTATAACTGATTCACTTTGTTATAAAGCAGAAACTAACACAACACTGTAAAGCAAGTATACTCCAATAAAGATGTATGTATGTATGTATGAATAAACAAATAAATTTTTTAAAAAAGAGGTAAAAAAGGCTTATCTAGACCTGAGAAAAATCAGGGTTATTCAGGTAGTTGTATTTATTACCACTTTTAAAACTATCCTCCCAGCTTGAGAACTTCAATATAGCTACAAATTTGACAGGAGAATTTTGATAGACTATTCAAGTTACAGATATTGGTCAGGGCTCACAAAATATTTTTTAAGTGTCATAATATCATTTGATTTTCTAAACAAAAGTCACTACTTGCTCCCCATGAAATAGCCTGCAAAAACAAATGCATCAAATATACATTAAATAGGAAGCTTGTTGTTAGATTATCAAAGTGAAGTACAATTCAAAGGAAAAAATTACCAAAAGCAAAACTTTTGCAAAAGTAAAATATTAACACATAAGTAAAAAATTATAGTTTACTAAAAAAAAAAAATTATAGTTTACTAAACATTTTGCAACTGTATATTCCTTAAATCTAAAAAAAGATTTCCTCTCATCAAAACATCTTTCTCTGTTAATCATCTTAGGTTGTTATCACTTCAAAAGATTTCTCTCAGGGACTTCCCTGGTGGCGCCGTGGTTAAGAATCCACCTGCCAATGCAGGGGACATGGGTTCGAGCCTTGGTCCAGGAAGATCCCACAGGCTGCAGAGCAGCTAAGCCCGTGCACCACAACTACTGAGCCTGCGCTCTAGAGCCTGCGAGCCACAACTACTGAGCCCCGCGCCTAGAGTCCGTGCTCCGCAACAAGAGAAGCCACCACAATGAGAAGATCCTGCACCACAACGAAGAGTAGCCCCTGCTCACCGCAACTAGAGAAAGCCCGCTTGCAGCAAAGACGACCCAATGCAGCCAAAAATAAATAAATAAATTTATTTTTTAAAAAAATAAGATTTCTCTGTGAGCATGTGGTATTTCCATATTATCCTGTCAAATCTCTAATTTGATTACCAGGAGCTATAAAGGTTTTCTGCTTTTCTAATATATTTTATTCATGCATATTACTGAAGCAGAAAAATTAACATTATTACTTCAATGCATATGTAAAGTCAACAATTACATGACAAGCTCTTACAAAGGACAGAATTACGAGCAGGGAAATTGCTCTGTTGCTGTTACCGCATCTACAGCTGCCATAGAAGAACCTCTTATGACCTGTGAATACATGCTCATACATGCAAGAGTGCTTAAGCAACAAACGGGATTTCCAAAAATAGTTACATTTACTTCTCTTGCCTCAATAACTGCTGACAAAGCAGTATTTCTAACATTTAATACTTAATCACCTAGAAAAAATATTTTTTTAAGTTCTCTAAAGTCAGGTTTGTTTTTTTTTTAAATGGAGAGGAGCAGATGCTGTAAATGTTATTCTAACAGATATCACTTGAATTTTATAGGATAACAGACACTGAAAATTCATTAAAAGAATATAGCATAGGGCTTCCTTGGTGGCGCAGTGGTTGAGAGTCCGCCTGCCGATGCAGGGGACACAGGTTCGTGCCCTGGTCCGGGAAGATCCCACATGCTGCGGAGCGGCTGGGCCCATGAGTCATGGCCACTGAGCCTGCGCGTCTGGAGCCTGTGCTCCACAACAGGAGAGGCCACAACAGTGAGAGGCCTGCCTACCGCAAAAAAACCCCAAAAAACAACAACAAAAAAACAATATAGCAGAAAGTTGCCTCCATACTGTCTGAAATGACAAAAGAATTTAATAACTAAACCATTATTTTCATATTTATATCAGGAGATAAGGAAACACTGATTATACTGTTTCAGAGGCACAACATGATTATAAAACCAATAGAAGGATAGATATCCCAACCAATCTAAAATATAAGTTATTTTTGGAAATGCACATTTTATGCAAAGAGGAAAGGATAATAGGTAATTTTAGTTCTTAATTTCTCTTTAATGTAGTATATTGTACCTTTTCCCCCATTAAAAATGAAAATGTGACACTTAAATTTTCATGTACATATATTAACAGCTAACAAAGTAAGAGGTTCAGTCAGAATTATTTTATGAAGTAAATATGAATATGTAATTAACACATGTACCACCACGCCAAGAGTTGTTGATAAAAGTAGTTTAAAAAGAGATTTAAAGTGTTGGCTTCCTTTATGCTGAACAAATCTTGGCTCACAGGAAAAAGCATGATAAATTTTAAGCTAACAGCAAACTAAAGGAACTATTATCAACTTCTGAATATAGATAACCCAATTGTTTGACCCTGAACCTCAAGCAATGAACCTAATTGTAACTTTGTGTGGGGACAGATGATTACTAGACTTATTGTGATCATTTCATAATGTATGCAAATGTCAAGTAACTATTAGTACACCTGAAACTAACATAATGTTGTATGTCAACCATATTTCAATTTTTAACATATGCAAAAACAAACTATTTGCCAGCGTGGCGGGGGGAAGACGCTCAACATTCTCAGCCATTAGGAAAATGCAAACTCAAAACCACAGTGAGATACACTTCACAGAAAACCACAAGGATGCCTACAATGAAAAACACAGACAATAACTAGTGTTGACGTGGATGTGGAGAAACTGGAACCCTAATACTTTGCTGGTGAGGATATAAAACTGTGCAGTCACTTCTGAAATCAGTTTGGCCGTTCCTCAAAATGTTGAACAGAGTTGCCCTCTGACCCAGCAATTCCACTCCTAAGCGTGATACCAGAAAAGAAAACATACATCCACACAAAAACCTGTGCACGGATGTTCACAGCAGCATTATTCATAACAGCCAAGAAGTGGAAACAACCCAAATTTCCATCAGCTGATGAATGGGTAAACAAAATGTGTAGTTCTGGTCCAAGTCCAAAGGCCTGAGAACCAGGAGTGCTGATGCTGTAAATCCCAGTCCGAGGGCAGGAGACCGAGGTCGCAGCTTACTCAGTCACACAGAGAGAGAAGTCTCCCTTCCTCTACCTTTTTGCTCTTTTCAGATCTTCAACAGATTAGAAGAGGTTTCCCCCACACGGTGGGGGGGGGGATCTGCTTTACTCAGTCTACTGATTCTAATAATCTCTTCTGGAAACACCCTCACGGACACACCCAGAATGCTTAACCAGATATCTGGGCCTCACATAGCCCCAGTCAAGTTGACACATGAAATTGACCATCACAATATCTCAATAAAGTTATTATTAAAAATATATATAATATATATATATTATTCTTCAAAACTGTCAAGGTCATGAAAAACAAGGAAAGACTGGGATACACACCAAAGGAAACTATGGAGACATGATACCTAAATGAAATGCCAGAGTAAATCGTGAAACAAAAAAAGGACATCAGAAAAAGAATGGTACTATCTGAATAAAGTCTGGAGCTTAGTCAATAGTAATACATCTATGTCAATTTCTTGGCTTTGATAAAGATGTAATGATTCTATAAATCATCAACATTAGGGGAAACTGAGTGAAGAGTATACGGGAACTCTCTGTACCATCCTTGCAGCTTTGTTTGTAACTCTAAAAGTATCCCAAAATAAAATGCTTATTTTTTTAAGACCCCCCCAAAAACAGGGGCATTTGTGTCATTGGTCTTATGAGTCTTATATTAGCCACAAACTGAATTCTGAGCATTTTTTCATGTAAAGAACCATGCCTGGTTCTGTGACTGGAAATTCAGCAAACAGTTTTATACAGCATTTAATCCATGGAATACAATGAACAAATTTTTTAAAAATTAATGAAGTTCAAAGATCCAAAATGCTTTCATAAGATTACATTTCTCAACAGCAGCAATGTAAGATAGGTCAAATGAAAAGATTCAAAATTCTGAGGGAAATTATTTCCAAACCAGAAATATATGCCTAAACAAACATCAGTCAAGTGTGAAAAACATTTTCAGATAAGCAATAACTAAAATTTTTTACATTTTAGAAGACTAATCAAAAGGAAAAGGCAAAACAATTATTAACTCCAAGGAAAACATGAGATTGTACAACAATGAATTATGTGAGGAATATTTATGCGTTCATAAAATACAGATTATTAAGTTAAATAAAATTGTGATATACTGGAAATACAAAGGAAAGGGAATGGAGAAGAGAAAGTTAAGAGAGATTTCTAAAATTTTTAGAAATGAACAGTAGCAGTATCAGAGTAGTATAAATGCCAAGGTCAATGTCAGAGAAGTTGCGAGTAGGTAAGATAGGAATGAAAAGCCAAGAAGAGAAGTTTGAGCTTAATGTGATAGCTCAATGGATTCTGTGAAGAAGCATGACAAGCAGTGCTTTGGAAAGCCCCTTCCGTCTGTGGCATGTGGAAGAAAGCAAAGCAACAAGTTATTAACCCATGATCCTGGAAATCTGGTAACAAACATGAAAGAAACTATCAAAGAGGAATTCAAGGGGGAAAAAAATCCTCTCTTGGTGCCACTTTTCCCTTTTATAACTAGGAGAAAGTAGAATGTTCAAAAGAAGGTGCTAGGATTAGGAAGCTCCTCTTCTCCAAGACAGGATGACAAACAAATTGTTTTGATTACTAGGAAAATCTCAAGCATTTCTTTCCACAACCATGTGGAACACCAGTACTCGGGACAATATGTAGGTTATCCTGTGATACAGCCCAATGCATTTCTTTCTTTTTTTTTTAGTCTTTAAATTTATTTATTTATTTATGTCTGTGTTGGATCTTCGTTTCTGTGCGAGGGCCTTCTCTAGTTGTGGCAAGCGGGGGCCACTCTTCATCGCGGTGCGCGGGCCTCTCACTGTCGCGGCCTCTCTTGTTGCGGAGCACAGGCTCCAGACGCGCAGGCTCAGTAGTTGTGGCTCACGGGGCCCAGTTGCTCCGCGGCATATGGGATCCTCCCAGACCAGGGTTCGAACCCATGTCCGCTGCACTGACAGACAGATTCTCAACCACTGCGCCACCAGCGAAGCCCCAGCCCAATGCATTTCTGCATTATGACTTTAGTTGGAGAAGAAAACACTTCAACCCACAGGGTTGATCATTTCAAAGGAAAGATTATATAGTATAAACACAACATTCAAGAAAAGGTGTGCTAAACATGTAGACTTTAAAATGTTAAATTGTGATATGATTTTTCCCATTTCTATGTTCTTCCTCTAGTCCTCCTCTTCCTTAGCAATCCTAAGAGCCTAAGCGTACTAAGAAAATAACTATCTTTATGTTACATTCATCTCTTAAGTAGCACTACTTATAGTCTCAATAGCACTCTTCTGGCTAACTTAAATTTTGTTTACAGATACCAAGAAAATTGCAAAAATCTAACATCTTAAAATAAAAATACTGACACAATGAAATGTACAGGAAGAAAACTGCCTTTGTTTGAATTTTGTTTTAAAGATTCCAAGTAAGTTTCTTTAACGTTAGTAGCCAAACTGGAGACTGCTAATCCACAGTGGAGTTCTATTTTATTACTTGTATACTTAAAACTTAGCATTACTACTTATTTATCAATAAACATAAATCTGTAAAAATTGGTTTTCTCTGAAGATTTTTAAAAGGCCTCAACACAGACTTCCCTGGTGGTCTAGTGGGTAAGACTCCGTGCTCCCAATGCAGGGCCCGCCCCCCCCCGCCCCAGCCCCGTTTGATCCCCAGTCTGGGAACTAGATCCTGCAAGCATGCCACAACTAAGAAGCCTTCAGGAAGGGAGGGGGGAAGGGAGGGGGGAGGGAGGGAGGAAAGAAGGAAGGGAGGAATATTTTTTTTAACCTTTAAGCTTTAAAAATAAATAAATAAAATAGAATAAAATGGTCTACCAAATATCCTCACCATTGAGGCATCCCTGAAATTTCAGGATACAATGGATAAGAGAATTCTAAGATTTAAAAGCTGGAAAAAAACAGGTAATATGCAGAGTATGGAGAATCTATGTGATATAAAACTACTTTCAATGACAATAGATGTTTGAGGACAATGGGGTTAGTCATCTTCAACCCAAAATTAAATTCCAAGCCAAACTATGTATCGCATGTGTAGTAATAAATTATCTATGAATTTCATTCCAGAATAGCATAGGAAGTATTAAAAAATATGTAAAAGAGAGGTTGAGTCTGATAAAGTTGATAGCCTCTGCTGTAAGTTGTTATACACTAAAACATAAAACTAAAATTAAGAGTCATAACCAAAAAACACAGAAGCCTTCCAACTAGTATATGAAGAACAGTATAATTAGAATATCACCACTCTGTAACTGTGATTAATGGAACTCCAGGCAATAAGCATCAAGTAAGTGCCAGTAACATCCAGAAATGAGAGATTATATACCTCCTAATGTACAACACCGCCTATGAAGAAGTTTTTGTCTCTTGTACTTCACTCTTCCCCAAGGCAGGGCAGGAGGAATGAAGGAAACCACGTCCTCTATTACCAATTCACGAGAAATATGAGGGAGAGGGGAACGTGGTTGAACACAGGGGGATACAATCAGCAAAATCCAAACGGTGAGAAACAAAATCCTCAATTCATCAACAAAAAAATAGCGGGGGGGAGGAGGGGAGAGAGAGATAGGGAGAGACAAAGGGAAGCCTTCATTTATTTTCCCCTAGGGCCCCAACTGATTTGGCACCATATACTGAAAAGACCACCCTTTCTCCACAACACTGCAAAGGCACCTTCATCAAATATCAAGTTGTACTATATATGTGGGTCTGTTCTGGCTTTTCTATTCTGTTCCACTGGTTTATTTCACAATCCACTTACCTGTACTACCCTACATTAATTACTGTAGCTATACAAGTGTCTTAATATCGAATGATATAAACTTCTAACATTTTTGTTCTTCAAGACTGACTTTATCAATGGTTCTCAAACTTTTTGGTCTCAAGATCTCTATTTTTTTTATTTATTTAGGCTGCGTTGGGTCTTTGCTGCTGGGCACGGGCTTTCTCTAGTTGCAGTGAGCGGGGGCTACCCTTCATTGTGGTGCGCGGGCCTCTCATTGCAGTGGCCTCCCTTGTTGCACAGTGCAGGCTCTAGGGTGCTCGGGCTTCACTAGTGGTGGCATGCGGGCTCAGCAGCTGTGGCTCACGGGCTCCAGAGTGCAGGCTCAGCAGCTGTGGAACACAGGCTTAGCTGCTCCGCGGCACGTGGAATCCTCCCGGACCAGGGCTCGAACCCGTGTCCCCTGCACTGCCAGGTGGACTTGTAGCCACTGCACCACCAGGGAAGCCCCCTCAAGATCTCTTTTAAGTTCCTAAAAATTATTGAGAACCTCAATGAACTTTTGCCTTTGTGGGTTACATCTATCAATATTTACCATGATAGAAATTAAAACTAAAAATTTAACATTAATTAATTTAAAATAAAAATAAACACATTAGCAAATATTCGTTATTAATAATTACTATATTCCCCCCCCGAAAATTAATGAGAACAGTGGCGTTATTTTACATTTTTACAAATCTCTTCAATGTCTGACTTAACAGACAACTAGGTTTTCACATAAGTAACTAGTTTACTTCATTTTCAAAGAACATCCATCAAATACTCATGTCTCAATAACCACAGTTCGGGCTTCCCTGGTGGCGCAGTGGTTGAGAGTCCGCCTGCCGATGCAGGGGACGTGGGTTCGTGCCCTGGTCCGGGGAGATCCCACATGCCGCGGAGTGGCTGGGCCCATGAGCCGCGGTCGCTGAGCCTGCACGTCCGGAACCTGTGCTTCGCAATGGGAGAGGCCACAACAGTGAGAGGCCCGTGTACCGCAAAAAAATAAATTAATTAATTTAAAAAAAAAAAACCACAGTTCATCTCTCAGTGGTTATTTCAGGCAAAAATGGTGTTCCATGAAAAAGGCAGCTAGTTTAGCTCATATTTCAAACAAGCACATGAGTTTTTTCTCAAAATGATCATCACACTTTCATGTGCAGCAGAAACGATTTATGCATGCTTCCCATTTCAGCACATGGAACATTAAAAAGATGTGTAATCTCTTTTTTTCTTCCAGTTTTATTGAGGTATAATTGACATACAGCACCATGTAAGTTTAAGGGGTACAGCATAATGATTTGACTTACATACATCGGAAAATGAAGATGTATAATCTCTTGAAATAAGGGAGAGGTGATGGTTGCACAACGTTGTCAGTATACTGAATTTTTTATACTGAATGCCACTGAATTGTACCCTGTATACCATACAGTGGTTAACATGTGTGAATTTTTCCTCAATTTTTAAAAAAAGGCATTTGAGACTTATTAAAATTAATAAATGGTACTGTTTTGCCAAGAACATTCTTAAGTGGAACTTGTCTTTTTTTTTCTTTTCTTAATTGCAAATGCATACAGTACAGTGACGAATATAGCACAGTTTGGTGACACTGACGTGATTCCTGCTGACTTGGTGCCAGCAGTTTGCCCACCACTGCTTTTGCACATGATTTTGCTTTTTTAAAATCAACATGGAGAAAAGGCAAATAACATCTTACTGTTGTTATGAGAATAGTTTTGATCTCAAAAAGGCCCGCTTGAATGGGTCTACAGGGACATCCAGAAGTACAAGAACCATGATTTGAAATGTTCTTGGTCCTTTCGATTCCCAGAGATTTTGGACTCAGCTTCTCAATTTATACACACATACACATACACAGACACACACACACATACACACACAACCCTGCTAAGCTTTTCTTTGGAATTACGTTGAATCTTTGGATCAATTTGGGAAAAACAGACTTACTGTCATTTATTTACTTAATCTTTAATTCCTTTAGCAATACTCTGTAATTTCTGTGTGGAGTTTTTACACATCTTTCCCTTTTTTTAGACATCTTTTTTTTTTTAATTTATTTTTATCTTATTTTTGGCTGCGTTGGGGCTTCGTTGCAGCATGCAAGCTTCTCACTGAGGTGGCTTCTCTTGTTGCGGAGCACGGGCTCTAGGCATGTGGGCTTCAGTCGTTGTGGGATGCAGGCTCAGTAGTTGTGGCACACAGGCTTAGTTGCTCCGCGGCATATGAGATCTTCCCGGACCAGGGCTCGAACCCGTGTACCCTGCGTTGGCAGGCGGATTCTTAACCACTGTGCCACCAGTGAAGCCCTAGACGTCTTTAGATTTATTCCTAGGTGTTTGATGATACTGTAAATAGTATCTTTTTAAACTTAATTTTCTAACTGACCTCTCTTCGCACCATATGCATAAAACAGACCTAAATATAAAAGGTGGAATAGTAAAACTTCAAGAAAACATAGAAGAATATCTTCATGATCTTAATTAAGAAATCTCTGCCCATTATAAGATCGTGACACTTGGATTGGTTTTTGAATGAGCACTCTTTCTGAGTAACAAAATATTAATTTTTTGGTTTTTTGTTTGTTTGTTTTTCGCAGCTTACGGGATCTTAAGTCCTGTCCCATCCCCCTCCCCCCCCCCCGTCCCCCCCATCCCCCTACAGTGAAAGCATCGAGTCCTAACCACTGGACTGCCAGGGAGTTCCCCAAAGTATTCTTACTCTAGATTCATTCTGCTCCTTCACATATATCAAACCTATCAGGCATGTCTATTAATGTCTCAAGAATGGAATTTTTCCAGCCTTTATTTAACTGTCCTCCTCCCCTCCTCCTGCTGTTCCATCATTCATTTTCCTACCAAATTTCTCACATATTTAAAAACAAACCAACCAACCTAGAAAGAGCAAAGATGACAATAGCAGTACTGAAGAATAAGCACTGCTTAACGACAGGAAGCTGCACACAAGGAATGTAGCTCCTCTGCCATTGAGTAAACTCCAACAATGTGCAGCCCAAATCCAAAGAATACACATAAGATTAGGAATGAAAATGCACTGAAGATATACCAAAATGTCAGTGCTGCTTGGTGGAGGGATTACAGGGGTGTGTGTGTCTTTTTTGTGTGTTTTTCCCATTTCAACAATAAATTATAATTCTTCCATTATCATAAAATAAACAATAAAAGTTTACTTTTAAATTTTAATATGCAGTGATGTTGAGGAAACAGCAAAATGGGCATATTCATAATATACTGTGGTGGGAATATAAACCGACAGAATAATTCTTGAAGGAAACAGCATTTTGCAACAAAAACATTTGGAAAATGTACCCCTAAATTAGAAACAGGTCTGCTATCAAACAGTAACAGGAGCTAATGTTTCTATTGTACTTTACTACTACTGGGGAAGGGAGAATAAAGATGAGTTTAGTTTTTAGTAGATTCCCATCTATTCTGTCTTCATCAAAACCAGCCAGTTTGTCATGCAAGGCAGGGGATTAAAATGGATGCAAAACGGCATTTCCCCTCTCTAATGTCCAAATGTCCAAACTTTTTTTTTTTTCTCTAACATCTCTATTGGAGTATAATTGCTCCACAATGGTGTGCTAGTTTCTGCTTTACAACAAAATGAATTAGTTATATATATACATATGTTCCCATATCTCTTCCCTCTTGCGTCTCCCTCCCTCCCACCCTCCCTATCCCACCCCTCCAGGCAGTCACAAAGCACCAAGCTGATCTCCCTGTGCTATGCACTGAACTCCCTGTGCTATGCCGCTGCTTCCCACTAGCTATCTACCTTACGTTTGGTAGTGTATATATGTCCATGCCTCTCTCTCGCTTTGTCACAGCTTACCCTTCCCCCTCCCCATATCCTCAAGTCCATTCTCTAGTAGGTCTGTGTCTTTATTCCTGTCTTACCCCTAGGTTCTTCATGACATTTTTTTTTCTTAAATTCCATATTTATGTGTTAGCATACGGTATTTGTCTCTCTCTTTCTGACTTACTTCACTCTGTATGACAGACTCTAGGTCTATCCACCTCATTACAAATAGTTCAATTTCGTTTCTTTTTATGGCTGAGTAATATTCCACTGTATGTATGTGCCACATCTTCTTTATCCATTCATCCGATGATGGGCACTTAGGTTGTTTCCATCTCCGGGCTATTGTAAATAGAGCTGCAATGAACATTTTGGTACATGATTCTTTTTGAATTATGGTTTTCTCAGGGTATATGCCCAGTAGTGGGATTGCTGGGTCATATGGTAGTTCTATTTGTAGTTTTTTAAGGACCCTCCATACTGTTCTCCACAGTGGCTGTACCAATTCACATTCCCACCAGCAGTGCAAGAGGGTTCCCTTTTCTCCACACCCTTTCCAGCATTTATTGTTTCTAGATTTTTTGATGATGGCCATTCTGACTGGTGTGAGATGATATCTCATTGTAGTTTTGATTTGCATTTCTCTAATGATTAGTGATGTTGAGCATTTTTTCATGTGTTTGTTGGCAGTCCGTATATTTTCTTTAGAAAAATGTCTATTTAGGTCTTCTGCCCATTTTTGGATTGGGTTGTTTGTTTTTTTGTTATTAAGCTGCATGAGCTGCTTATAAATTTTGGAGATTAATCCTTTGTCAGTTGCTTCATTTGCAAATATTTTCTCCCATTCTGAGGGTTGTCTTTTGGTCTTGTTTATGGTTTCCTTTGCTGTGCAAAAGCTTTGCAGTTTCATTAGGTCCCATTTGTTTATTTTTGTTTTTATTTCCATTCCTCTAGGAGGTGGGTCAAAAAGGATCTTCCTGTGATTTATGTCATAGAGTGTCCTGCCTATGTTTTCCTCTAAGACAAACTTTTAAATAATACTTTTTCCATTATATATCTAATGTGCTTTCATTTCAGAGAAAAGTAGAAATATAGAAAAGAATAAATATGAAAGTTGCTTGCATTTTCTATAGTAGTGCAATCCTGAAATCTATCAAATACCAAGTTCCTACTTACATTTGTGATGCTGACTCCTATCTATGAATGAAAATGACCTCATTTATTTGCAAAAAAATCTTTAACTAAAAAAATAAAACAAAACAATGCTGCAATAAACATATCAGTATATATATTTCTACACACTTGCATGAGAACCTCTGTTAGATAAAATCAAAAAAGTGGAATTGCCGGGTCAAAGGATATTCACACATTAAAGTTTGATTTCTCTGATTATATTAACATTCGAATATAGAAGAGTTATCTATTTCCCCACCCTCATCAACACTGAGTGTTAAGACAAGAACTTCAGTATTCCATCCCCCAAATACCTCTTGTTGGCTAGAAACTTTTCCGTTTCTCCCTTTCTCATGGTTGCTATATATGCTTTATAAATTCATTTCGTTTGGTGACAAAAAATATGTACACAAAACAGATTTCCTATCCTCTGCTTAGCCCTCCATGTGAAAGCTTGATGTTGACTCTGCTTAGCCCTCCATGTGAAAGCTTGATATATCATAATATTGTATATTTGCCCCCACGTGATCTGAATTCAAGATCTGAATCTGCCATTTAAAAGCCGTGAGACTGACAACTTAACCTTTTTGCTTCAGTTTCCTCATCCGTAAAATGAGGATAATAAGAGGACCTACATTACAAAGTCATTGGGAAGATCAAATAAAATACATGTAAAGCAACTGAAATAACACCTATCACAAAGGTTCAATAAATGTTAGAATTTTTAAAAGCCAAGTTCAATAAACATGGGCTCTATATAACTGAACACAGTATTCTACACACACAAACACACACACACACACACAAAGTGACAGGTCTAGCACCTGGCATAACAATAAATTTTATAGTGCTTTATAGCCCACGCAGCATATAATCTATTATTAATGACCTAAGGCACTGTGCAAGAAGCATGCTGTCTCTCCCCTTCACCCCAAAAAGTGTTCCAGAGGAATTCTTATGTTCAAATCCTATGTATCCTAACAAGATAGATACAAACAAATCCTCAACAAGAGCTGAATCACTAACTCTACCCAGAAAAGTCCTGGTCCTATTCATTCTCTTCCAATGAAATCAGAAGGAAGGAAGAGTTGCCTCCCTGCCACTTTGGGAAGCTTGTAGCACCCAGTTAGTATTATAGCTCACAAACTACAAAGGACCTCAGGAATGCCTCAGTCAGGTTTTCTCCTCTGTTCCATACAGCACCAAGGAAATTCTGGGCACTTAATAATGCCCCTAAGAATAAAAAGCCAGTATTCATCAAATTACCCCTCTTTGCTGCCAAAGAACAATGGGACTTCAGTAATTTTCTCCTGTTAAAGCACAGATAAATAGGGCATGACTTCAACGTTAGCAAAATGTCAAGATCACTCCAATGTACACTTGTTCTACATCAGCATGAGGGCTGGTTAGCACAGCTTTGTGCTTTGGCTGGAGACTGCCCCTAAATCCATTCAGCTGTTTGAAAATGAGAGCCATAAATGAGAAAATATGCCTCCACACTACTCCCTCTCAGCTTGGAGAACAAAAAAATTAAAAAAAAAAATGCTTCAAATGTCTATATCTCTTCCTCATAATTCAAAATAATTGCCACCAGGTAAACTCCTTAAGTTTACAAGCTGGGGAACCTTGTCTTATTTATCAAGCAGTTAGCAAGCTCCCTAATTGAGAATATACTCAGGAAATGTGTGCAACATGACTGAATGATTGTATATTCTATGTAATTTCTATGTTCAACAAAGGGGTGTCTTGATAATTACATTTCAATATACTCTCTCAGTCCTTATGAAACATGAAAAATACTTCACTAGTTTTTCCATTCCAAGCAATCTGTTAAAGGAAACCAACATTACTTATAAACAGATTCCAAGCTATCAGGAGGGTAAATTAAAAATATACTTGCGTGTTTTGGATACATTTTTAAAACCATTTGTCAGATTCCTGTTCTGGCAAGAGTCTTATGACTGGCCACATAACTTCTTGAGCTTAAAATGAATCTTTATATTCTAGCTTCTTCCAATTAAATGATAAATGCATATGGCTCTTCAGCATTTATTAGTTACCTATATCTTTAAAACAATTTTCTTATTTCTTGAAATACCCCTATTTTTAGGTTAAATACTATTCCCACATTATCTGGCCTGATTATCTTTTCTAACACAGGACGTAAGTCACACAGAACATACTAACTCTAGCCAATCTAAACACAGTGTCCCCATTTTTACATACTTTCTTGAATTTGATTATTTTCTAGTTATCAACATACAACAGAATTTTTCTGTAACAACAGAAATCTAATATTCTGTTGTAGTTGCTGTATCATAATACATTTAACCAATTCCCTACTAATGGACATTTACTTTCAATTTTATACTACTAAAGGCAATTCTGAAACAAAGATAAACACAGTGTCCCCAAAAAAACCTAAATAAAGCAATGATATGATGTTAACTACTGAGGAAGATCAAGTTATCTCTGAAAAGATTTGGAGAAAGGTGATTCTGGTATCTTTGTGATACACTTCCTGCCTTAGAAGATCTCTGTGTCCATTTCTGAAAAGAGAAGTATAAGAATACACAAAGGTCCGGGGAGTTGCAGCATGTGTGTTTGTGTTACAAAGACCAAACTGGAGCTTCAGGAAGTCTCCAAACATGTCTGAGCCCAAAAAAGACAGACTTAGATACAATACCGACATTCACGGCTAAAGAAGAGGGGCCAATTTTTTTTTAATAAACAGTTAATATGTTTTATTTCCATATATAAACAGTTTTTAAGACAATAATAACTAGTGAGGAGTTGAATAAAAGAAGTAAAGATTGTGAACAACAGTTGAAGGAATTCCTTTAACGTTAGAGGATAAAAACACTGCATCCTGGACACAGGCTGTTCCCTGCACACACCCATGCTTACCTGTTCCCTTTATCTGAAACATGCCCCCCAATCTCTCGAAGGCTGAGTAGATGCCAACTCCTTCTGAAGTTTTTGAGTTCAGAAAGAGCTCAATTGTATCTATGCTTAAATCTTACCACTACCGGATCAAAAAGATCACCACCATTCTCCCAAAACTACAAACCAGGGACTGGATTTCACTTTTACATCCCATCATTACACAGATCAGATACAAGTGAGTGAGTAATAAAGAATATAAAGTTTTCACGGGCTTCCCTGGTGGCGCAGTGGTTGAGAGTCCGCCTGCCGATGCAGGGGACACGGGTTCTTGCCCCGGTCCGGGAAAATCCCACATGCCGCGGAGCGGCTGGGCCCGTGAGCCATGGCGACTGAGCCTGCGCGTCCGGAGCCAGTTGCTCCGCAACGGGAGAGGCCACAACAGTGAGAGGCCCGCGTACCGCAAAAAAAAAAAGAAAAAGAAAAAAAAAAAGAAAGAATATAAAGTTTTCATCCCAGAGGACCTCAAAAATAAATAAATAAATCAAAAGCCTTGTATCCTACAAGGTCAAGAGACAAGTGCCGGGAACCAGATCTAGAACCAGGTTCTAGTTCTTGGACTCCAATGACTATATTATTTTCTGGGAATCGGGAGAAGACCAGCATTTCCCAAAATGGTATCTGCTGGACACTGTTCTGCAAGATGCTAATACATACTTAAATAAACTGGAAAAGTCTGGACTAAAACAAAGCTAACATGGTTACTTTACTACAGAACATGCGCAGGGCTTTAAAATGCTAATATACACTATAAATTTCCAAGATAAGATTACATAATGAAGCCTTTAGTGAACTAATTTGAGCAAGATTGTTGGGGAGAGTTTGAAAAATGCTTCAAAAAGGTTGTTTTAGTTAGTTTGTTTGTTTTTCCCAATTGTCACAATATTACTGAGTACTTCAGATCAACTTCTAAAAAGTTCTTACCTGATATGTGTTGCAGGCAGGGATTCGTATTGGCGAGACAAAAAGAGCTCCCTATGTTTCAACTGATGTTTCTGTTTATCCGTCAAGTCAGCCTCAATTGTTGTTTCAGATTCTTCCTCAATTTCTTCTACACAAATAAAATTCAAAAAATGCATTATTACAAAGTACATTACCTATTTGGTTATTAAGATAGACTTAATCAGCCTTTCTTTCATTCAATATTTTTTTCAAACGAACTGATTTTAAATTTACACATTTAACCTGTCATTTGAATTACAACCATAAAATTAAGTTACCCAGGCCTCAAAGGAAGAACTCCAATTTTAAGATGGCAGATGGAACATATGCATCTATCTCCTCTTCCCCCATGAAACTACACCAAAATATCAATGAAAATGTATTAACATTTCAATGACAATAAAAAATGAAGCAACAGGGCTTCCCTGGTGGCGCAGTGGTTGAAAGTCCGCCTGCCGATGCAGAGGACACGGGTTTGTGCCCCGGTCTGGGAGGATCCCACATGCCGTGGAGTGGCTGGGACCGTGAGCCATGGCTCCTGAGTCTGTGCATCCGGAGGCTGTGCTCCGCAACGGGAGAGGCCACAACAGTGAGAGGCCCGTGTACCGCAAAAAAAAAAAAAAAAAGCAACAATGGAAGATTTTCAACAACAACAAAAAAAGATGGAAAATAGATTTTAAAAAAAAGAAAAGTACACACTTAGTCAAGAGAAGGAAGTGAAAATCTATGTGCGTACAGAGAGGGATGCCACGGAGAAGGTGGGCACCGGGCGAGTACTGACTTATCCCTTGAAGCTACCAAGTATTATGAGAAAGAAAGTAGGGTGAGAGCAAAAAAGCAGGAGAAACGGGTTGAAAATCTATAACACAATAACTTAATCCCAGAATACTCCAGTTAAAAAGAGTACAATCAGAAACAAATAGTATAACACATTTCAAATTTGATAACACAAATAAAAACTAATAGAAGGATTAGAGGATAATGTTAATGAAATCTCCTAGAAATTAAAACAAAGAGATAACAGAAAACCAAAAGATTAAAATAGTAAAGAAGAATGCATGAGGTCCAACATCTCACTAACAAAAGTTCCATAAAGAAACAACAGAGATAACAGATTCTTTTACCTCTTTGTTTGTTTGTTTCGGTGGGGGGGGGGATGAGGGAAGACCTATCAAAGAGATGATTCAAGAAAATTTCCCCTAAGTGTCCAGTGAGACTGAGTGTCCTGATTGAATTCGTGTCATACTTAACTTTTTTTTTTAAGTGACAGCATGAGAAGATTGCAACCATTTACAGGAAAGAAGTGTAGGCGCAAGCAAAGAAACCAGAATCCGAGTGGAATCACAGATGAACAGCAACATTCTGTGCTAAGACAGCACAGCAATGCCATCCAAGAGGAAAAATGACATTCAACCTAGAATTGCATAGTCAACTATCAAGTCTTAAAAGAGAATAAGGACAAACTTTTTGCATTCATTCAACCAAGATTTACAGTTCACCCTTGAACAATGTGAGTTTGAACTGCACGGGTCCACTTATATGTGAATTTTTTCAATAAATACAGTACATTGGAAAATTTTTAGAGGTTTGCAACAATTTGAAAAACTTCACAAATGCGGATTTCCCTGCCAGTCCAGTAGTTAAGACTCCGTGCTTCCAATGGAGGGGGCGCAAGTTCGAACTCTGGTCAGGGAACTGAGATCCCACATACTACACGGCTCCCCCCCAAAAAAAACAAAAGAAAAAGAAAGGAAAAGAATTCACAGATGAACCACGTAGCTTAGAAATATCAAAAACATTAAGAAAAAGGTATGTTGGGACTTCCCTGGTGGCACAGTGGTTAAGAATCCGCCTGCCAATGCAGGGGACATGGGTTCAATCTCTGGTCTGGGAAGATCCCACATGCCACGGAGCAACTAAGCCTGTGCACCACAACTACTGAGCCTGTGCTCTAGAGCCCGCGAGCCACAACTACTGAAGCCCACATGACTAGAACCCATGCTCCACAACAAGAGAAGCCTCCACAACGAGAAGCCCGCACACCGCAAGGAAGAGTAGTCCCTGCTTGCCACAACTAGAGAAAGCCCACGCGCAGCAACGAAGACCCAACGCAGCCAAAAATAAATAAATAAAATAAATTTATTTAAAAAGGGATTTTTCAGGGCTTCCCTGGTGGCGCAGTGGTTGAGAGTCCGCCTGCCGATGCAGGGGACACGGGTTCATGCCCCGGTCCGGGAAGATCCCACATGCTGCGGAGCGGCTGGGCCCGTGAGCCATGGCCGCTGAGCCTGCGCGTCCGGAGCCTGTGCTCCGCAACGGGAGAGGCCACAGCAGTGAGAGGCCCGCGTACCGCAAAAAAAAAAAAAAAAAAGGGATTTTTCACTTAAATGTTTATTAAAAAAAAGGTATGTCATGAATTCATAAAACATGTGGATAGTAGTCTATCCTTATATAGGCATAAGGTGAATGATATTTAATAAAAACTACTGTGTTAGATTTCTTACTGTTTTATAATTTTCCTTTCAAAGAATTACATTACCATTCATTATATTAAATTGCCTCTCTCTCTAGTAACTGGAAAAACTGCTTATCATCATATTATCACAGGTAGGTGGGTTTTTTTTTAAATTGTATCAATGTTTCCAATAGTGTACTATGAATATAACTGTAATACTCTATGCCATAAAACTTTTTAAATGATTCATTCATTATTGTATAGGCTAGGCTACTGTGAAGCAATCATATCAATTACACTAGGCTACCATAAAGAATCATATTGCTGGGCTTCCTTGGTGGCGCAGTGGTTAAGAATCCGCCTGCCAATGGAGGGGACACGGGTTCGAGCCCTGGTCTGGGAAGATCCCACATGCTGCGGAACAACTAAGCCTGTGCGCCACAACTACTGAGCCTGCGCTCTAGAGCCTGAGAGCCACAACTACCGAGCCCACGTGCCACAACTACTGAAGCCTGCGTGCCAGAGCCCATGCTCCACAACAAAGAAGCCACTCCAATGAGAAGCCCGCACACCACAACAGAGATAGCCCCCACTCGCCGAAACTAGAGAACGCCCGCGTGCAACAACAAAGACCCAACAGAGCCAAAAATAAATAAATAAATTTATTTATTTATTTTTTAAAAAAAAAGAATCATACTGCTGATTCTTCATTATCAATGAAGATCACTATAGCACGGATCACTATACCTGTAAATAAATATGAACTTCTTTTCACATTTTTTTTTCCTTTTTAATGTCTAGTGTTAGTAACACACATAACATCTACAGTGTTTTGTATTGTATAAGACAATACTGATGTAGGTACTGACAGACAATTCACCTTATAATTAGATTTATGGTATCAATAAATACAGCATAGTACTGTAAGTATATTTTCTCTTCCTTGTGATTTTCCTAACATTTTCTTTTCTCTGGCTTACTTTAAGAATACAGTATATATTCTGTATGACACACAAAATATGTGTTAATCAACTGTTTATGTTACGTATAAGGCTTCCAGTCAACAGTAGGCTATCAGTTAAGTTTTGGGGGGAGTCAAAAGTTTTATGAAGATTTTCACCTGTGCAGGGGGTTGGTGTCCCTAACTCCTGCATTACTCAAGGGTCAACTGTATTAGGCACCAAAAACAGGCACTAATCAAGGTGCTGGAGGCAATCAGTGAGCAAAAAAGTTGCTACTATGAAGAAATTATTCAAAGTGTTTGCCTCTGGGAAACAGAGTTGGAAGAAAAGGATGGAAAGGGAAGACAAAGTTTTGCCTGAGATTTTTTTTTAATGCTGTATTTAATATTCTTTTTAAAGAAAAAAATTACTAGATGTCATTTACAGATATAATTCCAAATAATTTTAGATATAAAGTTTTTAAAAATATAATACCTGTAGAGGCTCACAGATCCTCTGCAGCCTTACCTGGACCGGACCAGAAGAGACTGTGTAGCTATGGGAATAGCAGGAGTACTGAGAACTCAGAGTCAGGGAGGGGGTGACTGGATTCTCACACAAGAAGTAAAGCCCAAGGTTAGGCCTCAGAGCCTTCATTTCTGGACAGTGACAAAACACACACACACACGCACACAGCAACACATTTCTGTTCCTCACAATTCTCTCTTATAAATTTCTTACGTACGGACCCAGGACCACAAGAGATTTTATCATATGTGACCCCCTAGTTGTAGTTCTTCTGAGTTGTATGAGGGCAATTAATAGGCTAAGTATCAAATCTTTTCTACCTTCAAACTTTTAAAACTCTGAATTGAAAATGGACCTGTAAAAATTAGAAACTGATTTAGAAAAACATGCATCTAGCTCCAAAACAGAATAATGTGATTTAAAATTCTTTGATTGTTCTTTATAATGAACTACTCAAAGAGAAATGAAGCAATAAAAGAGCCATTTACTTGCAAGTCTAATAACATCTCACCAGTGGAAATCAATGAAGTTACTGCTGCATTGGCACTATTAGCACCAGCAAATATCACATACAAAATTATACTCTTTACCTGATTAGGATTTGATAAATTGTTGTTCCATAAAACACAGCTAACTGAATTCTAACGTGTACCCTATAGAGCTAAAACAGCAACAAGCTCTAAAAATAATGGTAACAACAGCAAATCTTATTTTCTTGTACAATCTCTTGATACTGGGTGAAAAGGAATAAAATCTCTCAAGTTTAATCTAACCAAACACAGAAATCACCACAACAGCATCTGAAACTCATTTTTTCACATTTACAAGTTAATTTCATTTACATATTTGTATAAATTTCTACTGGCTTCTGAACAAGAAATGATTCCCATGCCATTAACATCCTAAAAACATTAAACAACCGCAATGGCAAGAACTGGCATTTAGACAATGAAAAATTTGAAAGAATAGAACTATCATCAAAAATAACGGGGCTTCCCTGGTGGCACAGTGGTTAAGAATCTGCCTGCCAATGCAGGGGACATAGGTTCAAGCCCTGGTTGGGGAAGATCCTACATGCCGCAGAGCAGCTAAGCCCGTGCGCCACAACTACTGAGCCTGCGCTCTAGAGCCCGCACGCCACAACTACTGAGCCAGTGTGCCACAACTACTGAAGCCCGCACACCTAGAGCCTGTGCTCCGCAACAAGAGAAGCCACCACAATGAGTAGCCCCCTCACCACAACTAGAGACAGCCCACGTGCAGCAACGAAGACCCAACACCACCAAAAATAAAAATAAAAATAATTTTTTTAATAAAATTAAATTAAAAGGGCTTCCCTGGTGGCGCAGTGGTTGAGAATCTGCCTGCTAATGCAGAGGACACGGGTTCGAGCCCTGTTCTGGGAAGATCCCACATGCTGCGGAGCAACTAGGCCTGTGAGCCACAACTACTGAGTCTGCGCATCTGGAGCCTGTGCTCCGCAACAAGAGAGGCCACGATAGTGAAGAGGCCCACGCACCATGATGAAGAGTTGCTTGCCGCAACTAGAGAAAGCCCTCGCACAGAAACGAAGACCCACCACAGCCAAAAATAAATATATAAATAATTAAATAAATAAAAGATTACTATTAATTAAAGAAAGAAATAAATAAAATTTTAAAAAAAGAAATTAAAGAAGACTTAAGTAAATGGGAAAACTATGTTCACAGATTGGAAGATTTAACATTGTTAAGATGGCAGTACTGCCTAAGTTGATCAACAGATTCAATGCAACCCCTACCAAAATTCCAACTGTCTTTTTCACAAAAATTAGCAAACTATCCTAAAATTCATATGGACATGTAAGCAACCCAGAATAGCCAAAATAATTTGAAAAAGAACAAATTTAAGAGTACTCACACTAAAAAGAAAAAAAAAAGAGTACTCACACTTCCAGATTTCAAAGCATTCTTCAAAGCTACAACACTTAAGACGGTGGTACTGGCATAAGGATAGGCATAGATTAATTAGAATATAACTGGGAGTCCAGAAATAAGCCCATACATTTATGTTAAATGATTTTGGATAAGGATGCCAAGACAATTCACTGGGGGAATGAATAGTCTTTTCTACAAATGATGCTGAGAACAACTGGACATCCACATACAATGAATAAAGCTGGGCCCTCACACCACATACAAAAATTAATTCAAAATGGATCAAAGACCTAAATGTAAGACCTAAAACTTTTATAAAACACTTAGAATAAAACACAAGTGTAAATCTTCATGACCTTAGACTAGGCAATAGTTTCTTCACTATGGCACCCTAAATAAATCACAAGCAACCAAAGAAAAAACAGGTAAATTAGAATTAGTATTAAAATTTTTGTGCTTAAAAAGTACTCTCAAGAAAGCAAAGAGACAACCCATAGAATGGGAGAAAATGTTTTCAAATCATGTAACTCATAAGGTTCTAGTATCCAGAATATATAAAGAACTCTTATAACAATAAAAAGACAACCCAGGGCTTCCCTGGTGGCGCAGTGGTTAAGAATTCGCCTGCCAATGCAGGGGACATGGGTTCGAGCCCTGGTCTGGGAAGATCCCATATGCCGTGGAACAACTAAGTCCATGCACCACAACTACTGAGCCTGCACTCTAGAGCCCGTGAGCCACAACTACTGAGCCCACGTGCTGCAAATACTGAAGCCTGCGCACCTAGAGCCTGTGCTCCGCAACAAGAGAAGCCACCACAGTGAGAAGCCCGTGCACCACAAGGAAGAGTAGCCCCTGCTCGCCAAAACTAGAGAAAGCCCACACACAGCAACAAAGACCCAACGCAGCCAGAAACAAAATAAATTAAAATAAATAAATTTTTAAAAAACCATTCACAAAAAAAAAGAAGACAACCCAAGACAACCCAATTAAATAATTGGCAAAGGATCTGAATACATTTCTCCAAAAGATATACAAAGAGCCAATTAGTACATGAAAAGATGTTCAACATCATTAGTTACTAGGGAAATGCAAATCAAAATTACCATGAGAGGACTTCCCTGGTGGTGCAGTGGTTTGAGCCCTGGTGAGGGAAGATCCCACATGCTGCGGAGTAACAAGTCCCGTGCACCACAGCCCGTGTGCCACAACTACTGAGCCTGTGCTCTAGAGCCCATGTGCCCCAACTACTGAAGCCCACGTGCCTAGGACCCATTCTCCGCAAGAAGAGAAGCCACCGCAATGAGAAGCCCACGCGCTGCAATGAAGAGTAGCCCCTGCTCACTGCAACTAGAGGAAGCCCACGCGCAGCAGTAAACACCCAATGCAGCCAAAAAGAAAAATGAAATAAATTTTTTTTATTTTAAAATTAATTATTTAATTATTTAAAAACTACTATGAGATATTTCACATTGACCAGAATGACTATAATCAAAAAGATAACAAGCAAAAATGTGGAGAAATTGTAATCTTTGTACATTATCAGTAGAAATGTCAGATGGTGCAGTTACATTGTAAAACAGTTCAACAGTTCCTCAAATTGCTGAACAGAGTTGCCATGCAACCAAGCAATTCCATTCCTAGGTGTATACCCAGGAGAACAAAAAACATGTCAATACAAAACCTGTACATGAATGTTTATACAGCATTATTCATAACTGCCAAAAAGTGGAAGCAATCCAAATGTTTGATAAATGGATAAATAAATGTAGTATATCCATACAATGGGATATTTACCATTTAGCCATAAAGAGGAATGAAGTGCGGATTCATGCTACAACGTGGATGAACCTTGAGACATTGTATTAGGCTGTATTAGTTTGAACAAAGGAACTTTTTGGCCAACCCCATACTAAATGAAATATTACAAAAGTGAAAGACACAAAAGGTCACATATTATAGGATGCCATTTATATGAAAAATACAGAATAGACAAATCCACAGAGACAGGAAGTAGCTTGGTGGTTGCCAGAGGATTAGTGGAGGGAAACACAGGGACGGCTAATGGGTACGGGATTTCTTTTTGGAGTGATAAAAATGTCCTGGAATCAAATAATAGTTATAGTTGCATAAATTTATGAATATACTAAAAACCACTGAATTGTACACCTTTTAAAGTGGTAAGTTATATATGGCATGTAAATTACATCAAAAAGAGAACAAGCTAAACCTTAAAAAGGGCGGGGGGATGCAAATGAAATGCAAAAAGTCAAAGGAACAATGGATAAATTTCAGCATAGTCATGGAATGGGATTCTACTCAATAGCTAAAAGTTAATGAGTGAATCCACATATCAATATGGACAGATCACAAAAACTTGATATTGAGCGAGAAAGCAATCTGTAGAAGGACACATATGTAAAACACCATTTTTTAAGATGCAAAAACAATGCTCTAAATACATACATATGTAACAAAACTATAAATACACGAATGGGAAAAAAAAAAACCACACACTAAAGTTGAGATAGCAATTCACCTATGGGGAAACCAGGAAAGCAATGGAGTTGGGAAGGGATGCACACAGCACTAAAAGAATCTGAAGCAAATATGTATGTCACAATAAGGGAGGACAAAGTTGGTTGGTTCGTTCATAATTAGCACATTATTCTCTCTTTTCTGCTTCCTAAAAATACCTCAAATAAAAAGTGAATAGGACTCAAGAGAAGGAAAACTGTAACTAAACTTTAATCCATGTTAAACTGCTTTTTTCCTTAATGAGACAACCACCACAGTTGATCATTTTTATGTTTTAATTTTTTATTATTTATTTATTTTTTGGCTGCATTGGGACTTCATTGCTGTGCGTGGGCTTTCTCTAGTTGCGGCTAGCAGGTGCTACTCTTTCATTGCAGTGCACGGGCTTCTCATTGCAGTGGCTTCCCTTGTTGTGGAGCACGGGCTCTAGGCGCACAGGTTTCAGTAGTTGTGGCACGTGGGCTCAGTAGTTGTGGCTCACAGGCTCTAGAGCGCAGGCTCAGTAGTTGTGGCACATGGGCTCTGCGGCATGTGGGATCTTCCCGGACCAGGGCTCAAACCCATGTCCCCTGCATTGGCAGGCGGATTCTTAACCACTGCACCACCAGGGAAGTCCCGATAATCATTTATTTACCTATGTCTTCCTTCTCTCCATATCTTTGTATCATCTTGCCAAAATATTAATTTCAACTGGCATTCTGTATAACGTTAATTTCCGAAATATATACAAATAAATATACATAATTATAACTATACAACTAAATTTTGGGTTTGAAGATTAAAAAAGGAAGGGAACAAAATAGAAATGTGGCCCATCTTGGGAGATCAAAAACAGGTAAGCACCAAGAGTTGACTGCTTCTATAAAGAAATGCATGAGATAAACAGGGAGAATACTGGAGTGGATGAAAAGTTAATAGAAGAAGATCACATGTAAAGTTGAAAGGAGTCTCTGAGGTTCTGGTACCTAATCCATGAGACTTTCACCAACCTCCAGGTGGAAGAGTCCCCTCCTCTTTGCTATAAAGCAGTACCCACATAAGCTTAAGGTACTTACTTGTCACAGTATGCTTTGTGCAACAGTCATCTGATTCACAGAGTCCCTTGAGAACAAAGATGGGTCATTTATCTTTGTATCAATGCTGATTTTCTCATGGGGTAGAAGAGACAGAACCTCAAGAAATGTTCACAGCAGACCAGGTAAAAATTATCAGTAACACTCAAATCAGCTGCTGCGACGACAGACTCACAGAGTTATGACATAAAACACCGCAAAGAGTAACCATCAAAAGGTTACTGTTGGGGCTTCCCTGGTGGCGCAGTGGTTGAGAGTCCGCCTGCCGATGCAGGGGACGCAGGTTCGTGCCCCGGTCCGGGAAGATCCCACATGCCGCGGAGTGGCTGGGCCCGTGAGCCATGGCCGCTGAGCCTGCACGTCTGGAGCCTGTGCTCCGCAACGGGAGAGGCCACAACAGTGAGAGGCCAGCGTGCCACAAAAAAAATAAAAAATAAAAAATAAATAAAATAAAGGTTACTGTTCGGGCTTCCCCAGTGGCGCAGCTGTTGAGAGTCCACCTGCCGATGCAGGGGACACGGGTTCGTGCCTTGGTCCGGGAAGATACCACATGCCGCGGAGCGGCTACGCCCGTGAGCCATGGCCGCTGAGCCTGCGCGTCCGGAGCCTGTGCTCCGCAATGGGAGAGGCCACAACAGTGAGAGGCCCGCATAACGAAAAAAAAAAGTTACTGTTCAAGGGCTCTGTCACATCTCATCTCAGTGCTTTCCACAATTCTTCCCAGATCTAACACAAGGTGGATGGGATACCAGGCTTCAGAGTCACACTTGAAATCAAAGTCTAGTTCCATCCGTTCCTAGTCGGGGGCAAAATTATTTACTCTCTGTAATCCTCAGTTTCATCATCTGTAAAACGTGGACATAATTTCTCCCTTATAAGGTTATTGTGAGAATTAAGATAGTGCACATAATTTGCTTAGCACAGTGCCTAACACAGTGCTAAATTTTAAAACTTGCTATTACAATTTTTTAATGAATTCATGTAATTTTCTCTGACATTTGGGAAACAATTCTTATCTCCTAAGACAATGGTTCCTAATTAAGAAAGCAAACCATGTTAAAATTAAAACAAATTAAAAATTGCTTTCACTTTTTGTAAACAACCAAAAACAGATATCCAGACCCCACCCCTGGAAATACTGATTTAAAACTTCTAGGGTACAGTCACACCAGTTAAGCCTCAGTTAAGAATCATTATTATAAAACACTAATTTTAAAACATTTTTCTGGCAGAACACCTATGCCAGCAATTCTCAAGCTTTTTAGTCTCAGGACCCCTTATATTCTTCAATTCTATCAGGGGTTTCAAAGAAGTTTTGTTTTCATTGGTAACACATCTACCAATATTGTGTTATAAATTAAAACAAATAAATTTTGAAAATACTGGAAATCACAAGCACACAATGCATTATCATGAGTGATGAAGTCATCACATGTCATAAAGCCTGGAAAAACTCTGCTATACACTCCTGAGAGAATCAGAAAGACAATTAAATAACAGCTTAGTATTATCAAGAAAATTTCCACCACAGACACCCTGAAAGATATGCAGGAAAAACTGACTTATGCAAAAGAAATATTAACTCGAAGTCTAATTTGAAAAGAAAAACAAGAACTGGCTAAAGCAAGGTTTTTTTTACTCTATTGGGTTTAAGAAACCTGTCACAGAAATTTTATCTTCACATTGTGAGATACAATGACTCATAAGTTGTTATATAGCAAGTTAGGATCCCATCAGAAATTTAAGCTATTTCTGCTTTACATTTATTTATTCAAAGAACACTGCATCTGGCAAAGGCTGCCCAATCTTATAATATATTCAAAGTCCATCTGGAATGTTATGCAGCCTTAACATGCCACCATGCATTTTTCCGTTTGCTGTCAATTTCAAAACTTAAGAAACAAAACGATTTACAAGCAACCAAATTTCCCGGCACCACAAGACCACCACCCTTCTCCAATTCATTTCAGACACAGCAGCCAGCATCTTCCCACAATGCAACTCATTTCTCTTGCTTTGATTAATAAAGAGTCTCATGGTTTATAAATCTTCTAATGATCTGCCCTGCCATATGTTTTACCTACTTCCCCCACAACTACACCCCATTCCCAGGGCAAAAAAGAAGAGCGGCCCCCGCTCGCCACAACTAGAGAAAGCCCGTGCACAGCAATGAAGACCCAAAGCCACCAAAGTAAACAAATAAATTTATTTTAAAGAAAAGAATATAGCCCGGGACTTCCCTGGTGGTCCAGTTGTTGAGAATCCACCTTCCAATGCAGGGGAACTGGGTTAGAGCCCTGGCCGGGAAACTAGGATCCCACATGCTGCAGGGCAACTAAGCCCATGTGCCACAACAAAAGATCCTGCGTGCTGCAACTAGGACTCAATGCAGCCGAATAAACAAATAAAATAAATAAATAGTTTTTTTAAAAAAAAGAATACAGCCCGACTAGAATTCACATAAATTGACAGAGGAAGCGAAAATTGGTCAACCACTATGGAAACCTGTTTGCAATATTCTACTAAAGTATATTTATACCCACCCCATAAACCAACAATTTCCAATCCTTGGTATTTATCCAAGAGGAATGAGAGCTTAAGTATACCAAAAGAATGTTCTCAGCAATTTTATTCACAGGAGCCCAAACTGGAAACCATTTGAATGTCCATCAACAGGAGAATAAATACTGCTGGGCCAGAAAAAAGAACAAGTGATACAAGCAATAACATAGACGGATCCCACAGACACGGTGCTGACAAGCAATAACATAGACGAATCCCACAGACACGGTGCTGAGTGAAAAAAGTCAGACAAAAGGGTAAATACAATAGGTACTCCACTGCGATGAAGTCAGAAACCAGGCAAAACTAACGGGTGGTAGTAGACATCGGAGCAGTGGTTATCTGGGGAGGGGGGAGGAAGAGGGTACTAATGGGCACAAAGGAATCTGCTGAGGTATTAGAAAGTTTTTCTATCTTAATCTGAGTGGTAGTAATAGAAATGTATACGTCTGTGAAAATCTCTTGACCTGCACACTTTACCTATTACACTGTATTTTATACCTTGATTTTTAGATATTTTTTAAAAGGATTATGATTTCTCCTTCTAGACAACGTAATAGGGATCAGATCTACCCACCCGTATGAAACCATCAAAATTTACAAATTTTGGTTTTTACAAATTTACCCCCCAAAATCAAAACTTAATAAATAAGTTTAAAAGCAGAAAAAAATACATGAAGCATCAGGCCACGGGCACATCAGACAATGAAGAACAGTGATCCCTGAGAGACAGAAAACAAACAAGGTGAGCCCTAACACTGGCCCTTACTTATTGCCATGGCAGAGTTTCCAGGCAACAGTGAAGGAGGGGAAACTGAGGCAGAGCCTGGCAGACTCCCAGGTGAGGAGACGAAGGTGAGAGAACAGGGAGACCAAGGCAACTAGAGTTCAAAAGATAGAGTACCAGAGTACCAGAGTGAGAAAACCTGGAGATCTCATACGGTGATCCTCGAGCACAGCACCCATCAGTGAATACATGTGAGGAAACTGCCATAAAACAGGGGAAGAATCAGCGGGAACAGTGCACGGTGCTCACACGGGGCCACGAACAGTGTTTGTTTGCAAACAACCACACTGGTAAAACTGATAATTCACAGTGTATCGGGTAGAGTTCACAGAAAGGTCTTGCCTAAATAATTGGGAACAATTAAAGCCCTACACTGAGCACCGACTGCTCTGTACCCACTTAACCAATGTACATTAAGTCATAAATGCAACAACCAAAAGGACCAAACTGTTTCCAAGTAACTTAAGTGCATCACAGAACAAGGGTCAAGAAGATTTACAGGAGCATAAAAATACCCAGGACACAAGAAGGTAAAATTTACAATGACGGCTACATACCTATTAGGAGGCCTAAAATTAAAAAGACTTACCTTATGAAGTGCTGGCAATGATGTGAGGAAACCAGAACTCCCCTACACTGCAGATTAGAATGTAAAATGGTACAATCACTTTCGCAAACAGTTGCAGTTTCCTAAAAGGCTAAAAATATCCAGACCATATGATAAGGCCATGCCAGTACAAACCAAGAAGAAATGTATGTCTGTACAAAGACCGGCACCAACTGTTCAAAGCAACTTTGTCTGTAATAGCCCCAAAACTGCAAACAACTGAAATATCCATCAGCAGATGAGTAGACAAATTGTGATACATCCACACAAAGGGATACTACTCAACAATAAAAAGGAAGAAACCAGTGATCTGTGTGTTCAAGGATTAGAAGACTCAGTATTGTGAAGATGTCAATTCTGCCCCAAATTGATCAATGGATTTAATGCAATCCCAATCAAAATCCAATCCAACTGACAAGCTGATTCTAAAATTTATATAAAAATGCATAACATCTAGAATAGCCAAAACAACTCTAACAAAGAGAAATCAAAGTTGGAGGGCTAACATTACTTGATTTCAAGAAGTATTAGAAAGCTAAAATAATCCAAAGTGTGTTGATGGTGAAAAGAGTAACAGGTGGACCAATGGAACAGAACAGAAAGGCCAGAATAGAGCCACACATATATGACCAACTGATCTGACAAAGGCACAAAAGCAATGCAATGGAGAAAGGATAGTCTTTTCAACAAACAGTGCTGCAGCAACTGAATATGCATGCACCCCCCAAAGGAACTTAGCATGGACACCTTGTACCATAACACAAAAAGTAACTAAAGGCTTCCCTGGTGGCGCAGTGGTTGAGAGTCCGCCTGCCGATGCAGGGGACACGGGTTCGTGCCCCGGTGCAGGAGAATCCCACATGCTGCGGAGCGGCTGGGCCCGTGAGCCATGGCCGCTGGGCCTGCGTGTCCGGAGCCTGTGCTCCGCAATGGGAGAGGCCACAGCAGTGAGAGGCGCGTGTACCACCAAAAAAAAAAAAACTTCTACGAGAAAATATAGAAGACTAAATGATAGCAAAGTATGAAAGTAAAATGATTCATACTTTCTGGAAGACTCTTTAGGAACACTTATTAAAAATCTTAAAAACTGTACATGCACTCTGAGCTAATCATTCCACTAAGAAAAGACAGATAAATTCATGAAAATGTATTTGCTACACAGTAACTGAAGGATTTTTCTAATTTTTTCCTGTAAACTACTTAATAATCTAAAATAATTCTACAATGGTACATGCTATTTAAAGTTGTGAATTATGTGATATATGAATTACCAATATAAGAAACATGGGCCACCTCATACTACAGGATATCATATTTTTCAAAGCTTGGAACACTCAGGAAACCAAGGGTCAGAAAATTTATAGTCTACCATGGACAAAACAGAAATAAGAATGAATCACAGAATACAGGATTACAACATTTCTTACACACATTTTCTGCAGTATCTTCACTCTTGAGAGCCTTACACTAATGAGCTTCATAATTTCTAACAATTTCATTTAATTCTGTCATCCTTTGCTGTCCTGTTTATAGTAATTTATATGAAAAGGTATACAGCACTGAGCAAGTTTTTTAAAAGTCTTTTCAAAAAGGGAAGAATATGGAAAATATTTCTCCAACTGTAGAGGACTGAGTAATCTGAAAACAACCTAAACAAAAGAAAAAATGGATTTGCTCCTTGAACTATGAAAACACAACAAAGGAGTCAACCATATTACACCTTAAAGGCAAAAACAATTATTGAAAAAAACAGGAAATAAAATCTTTTATTTATTATCACAAGAGATGTCTTTCTAACACACAACCTTCAATAATTTTCTACCAGGTTGAAATTAATTCCTCTCAGGAGTTGCAGTTTCACCCTCATGAATTACCGATACTCTTAAATATAAAGCAAGTTGGGCTAACCAGCTATTTTTACAGCCTTGCCACACAAAGACTCACAAATCTCCACAATGTGAAAATATTCATGCAGCTTTAAAGACTATTGTAGGACTTCCCTGGTGGCCCAGCGGTTAAGAATCCACCTGCCGGAACTTCCCTGGTGGCGCAGTGATTAAGAAGCCGCCAACCAATACAGTGGACACAGGTTCAAGCCCTGGTCCGGGAAGATCCCACATGCCATGGAGCAACTGCGCCCGTGCGCCACAACTACTGAGCCGGCGCTCTGGAGCCCGTGAGGCACAACTACTGAAGCCCGCACGCCTAGAGCCCGTGCTCTGCGACAAGAGAAGCCACAGCAATGAGAAGCCCGCACACCGCAACGAGAAGTAGCTTCCGCTCGCCGCAACTGGAGAAAGCCTGCATGCAGCAACGAAGACCCAATGCAGCCAAAAATAATATAAATAAATAAATAAATTTTTAAAATAAATAAATTTAAAATAAAGACTATTATAAGTATTATACACTGGGTCCCTGAGGGGAAAAAAACACAAGACAAAGCAAGAGATCATGGGGAAAAAAACTATGTTAAGAAAGATGAATTTGGGACTTCCCTGGTGACACAGTGGTTAAGAATCTGCCTGCCAAAGCAGGGGACACGGGTTCAAGCCCTGGTACAGGAAGATCCCACATACCGTGGAACAACTAAGCCCGTGCGCCACAACTACTGAGCCTGCACTCTAGAGCTCATGTGCCACAACTACTGAGCCCGCATGCCACAACTACTGAAGCCTGCACGCCTAGAGTCCGTGCTCCTCAACAAGAGAAGCCACTGCAATGAGAAGCCTGTGCACCGCAACGAAGAGTAGCCCCCACTCGCCGCAACCAGAGAAAGCCCAGGCACAGCTACAAAGACCCAACGCAGCCAAAAATAAAAATAAAAAATAAATAAACTTATAAAGTCCCCTATTATGATGGTGTTACTGTCAATTTCCCCTTTTATGGCTGTTAGTATTTGCCTTATGTATTGAGGTGCTCCTATGTTGGGTGCACAAATATTTACAATTGTTATATCTTCTTCTTGGATTGATCCCTTGATCATTATGTAGTGTCCTTCTTTGTCTCTTCTAATAGTCTTTATTTTAAAGTCTTTTTTGTCTGATATGAGAATTGCTACTCCAGCTTTCTTTTGATTTCCATTTGCATGGAATATCTTTTTCCATCCCCTCACTTCCAGTCTGTATGCATCCGTAGGTCTGAAGTGGGTCTCTTGTAGACAGCACATAGATGGGTCTTGTTTTTGTATCCATTCAACCAGTCTACGTCTTTTGGTTGGAGCATTTAATCCATTTACATTTAAGGTAATTATCAATATGTATGTTCCTATTCCCATTTCTTAATTGTTTTGGGTTTGTTATTGTAGGTCTTTTTCTTCTCTGTGTTTCCTGCCTAGAGAAGTTCCTTTAGCATTTGTTGTACAGCTGGTTTGGTGGTGCTGAATTCTCTTAGCTTTTGCTTGTCTGTAAAGGTTTTTTTTGTTTGTTTGTTTTCATTTTATTTTTTTTAACATCTTTATTGGGGTATAATGCTATACAATGGTGTGTTAGTTTCTGCTTTATAACAAAGTGAATCAGTTATACATATACATATGTTCCCAAATCTCTTCCCTCTTGCATCTTCCTCCCTCCCACCCTCCCTCCAGGCGGTCACAAAGCACCGAGCTGATATCCCTGTGCTATGCGGCTGCTTCTCACTAGCTATCTACCTTACGTTTTGTAGTGTATATATGTCCATGCCTCTCTCTCGCTTTGTCACAGCTCACCCTTTCCCCTCCCCATATCCTCAAGTCCATTCTCCAGTAGGTCTCTGTCTTTATTCCTGTCTTACCCCTAGGTTCTTCATGACATTTATTTTTTCTTAAATTCCATATATATGTGTTAGCATACGGTATTTGTCTCTCTCTTTCTGACTTGCTTCACTCTGTATGACAGCCTCTAGGTCTATCCACCTCATTACAAATAGCTCAATTTCATTTCTTTTTATGGCTGAGTAATATTCCACTGTATGTATGTGCCACATCTTCTTTATCCATTCATCCAATGATGGGCACTTAGGTTGTTTCCATCTCTGAGCTATTGTAAATAGAGCTGCAATGAACATTTTGGTACATGATTATTTTTGAATTATGGTTTTCTCAGGGTATATGCCCAGTAGTGGGATTGCTGGGTCATATGGTAGTTCTATTTGTAGTTTTTTAAGGAACCTCCATACTGTTCTCCACAGTGGCTGTACCAATTCACATTCCCACCAGCAGTGCAGGAGAGTTCCCTTTTCTCCACACCCTCTCCAGCATTTATTGTTTCTAGATTTTTTGATGATGGCCATTCTGGCTGGTGTGAGATGATATCTCATTGTAGTTTTGATTTGCATTTCCCTAATGATTAATGATGTTGAGCATTCTTTCATGTGTTTGTTGGCAGTCTGTATATCTTCCTTGGAGAAATGTCTATTTAGATCTTCTGCCCATTTTTGGATTGGGTTGTCTGTTTTTTTGTTATTGAGCTGAGTCTGTAAAGGTTTTAATTTCTCCGTCAAATCTGAATGAGATCCTTGCTGGGTAGAGTAATCTTGGTTGTAGGTTTTTCCCTTTCATCACCTTAATATGTCCTGCCACTCCCTTCTAGCTTACAGAGTTTCTACTGAAAGATCAGCTGCTAACCTTATGGGGATTCCCTAACCTTATGGGGATTCCCTTGTATGTTATTTGTTGCTCTTCCCTTGCTGCTTTTAATATTTTTTCTTTGTATTTAATTTTTGATAGTTTGATTAATATGTGTCTTGGCACGTTTCTCCTTGGACTTATCCTGCCTGGGACACTGTGCTTCCTGGACTTGATTAACTATTTCCTTTCCCATATTAGGGAAGTTTTCAACTATAATCTCTTCAAATATTTTCTCAGTCCCTTTCTTTTTTTCTTCTTCTTCTGGGACCCACATAATTCAAATGCTGGTGCGTTTAATATTGTCCCAGAAGTCTCTGAGACTGTCCTCAATTCTGTTCATTCTTTTTTCTTTATTCTGCTCTGCGGTAGTTATTTCCACTATTTTATCTTCCAGGTCACTTATCTGTTCTTCTGCCTCAGCTATTCTGCTATTGGTTCCTTCTACAGAATTTTTATTTCATTTATTGTGTTGTTCATCATTGTTTGCTCTTTAGTTCTTCTAGGTCCTTGTTAGACATTTCTTATATTTTCTCCATTCTATTTCCAAGATTTTGGATCACCTTTACTATCATTATTCTGAATTCCTTTTCGGGTAGACTACCTATTTCCTCTGCATTTGTTTGGTCTGGTGGGTTTTTACCTTGCTCCTTCATCTGCTGTGTATTTCTCTGTCTTCTGATTTTGCTTAATTTACTGTGATTGGGGTCTTCCTTTTCGCAGGCTGCAGGTTCATAGTTCCCATTGTTTTTGGTGTCTGCCCCCAGTGGGTAAGGTTGGTTCAGTGGGTTGTGTAGGCTTCCTGGTGGAGGAGACTGGTGCTTGTGTTCTGGTGGATGAGGCTGGATCTTGTCTTTCTAGTGGGCAGGACCGCGTCCGGTGGTGTGTTTCGGGGTGTCTATGACCTTATCCTGATTTTAGGCAGCCTCTCTGCTAACGGGTGGGGTTGTGTTCCTATCTTGCTAGTTGTTTGGCATGGGGTGTCCGGCACTGGAGCTTGCTGGTCATTGAGTGGAGCTGGGTCTTAGCATTGAGACAGAGATCTCTGGGAGACCTCTCACCGACTGGTATTACGTGGAGCTGGGAGGTCTCTGGTGGACCAATGTCCTGAACTCGGCTCTCCCACCTCAGAGGCTCAGGCCTGACACCCAGCCAGAGCACCAAGATCCTGTGAGCCACATGGCCAGGTACGTGGAGAGTTTCTTCCCTTTTGGGAAGTCTGAGGTCTTCTGCCTTCAGTAGGTATTCTGTAGGAGTTGTTCCACATGTAGATGTATTTTTGATGTATTTGTGAGGAGGAAGGTGATCTCCACGTCTTACTCCTCCACCATCTTGAAGGTCTCCACTTGCAGTTCTTTTGACCCTGAGTTTAATTATAGGAGTTGAAATCTTCTTTGCAGTTTCTGTGATTACTTCTCCTAGAGGTTTCCCGATTTGAAATGTGTAGCAACCTGCAAATCCAAGAGCTGCAATACCCAGCCCCACAGCTATAGAACTCCTTGCCAGTCCCTGGTCAATGTCAGCATCCAACCACTTGGTCGGGGGCGGCGAGTACTCAGCGTAGCGCAGGCCCTCACCGGCGGTGGAAGAGTTCATATTCTAATTCCACTAAATGTTGCTATGACTTTTGGTAAGTTACTGACTTCTCTTTGGGCCACTGTAGAAATAGAGCTAATAACAACCTAAATTAACAAATTCTAGTAGTGACGATTAAAAGAACAAAATGAATATGTGTCTAGTGTACCATCTGAAACACAGAGTTCAAAATTGGTAGTTTTCAGGACTTCCCTTGTGGTCCAGTGGTTAAGAATCCACCTTCCAATGCAGGGAATGTGGGTTCGATCCCTGGTCAGGGAACTAAGATCCCACGTGCCATGGAGCAACTAAGCCTGCACGCCATAACTAGAAAGCCCACACATCACAACTGCTGAGCCCACATGCCACACCTAGAGAGCCTGCCCACTGCAACTACTGAACCCGTGTGCTCTGGAGCCCACGTGCCACACTACAGAGAAGCCCGCACGCTGCAACTAGAGAAACCTGCGCGCCACAATGAAGAGCCCATGCGCTGTAATGAAAGATCCCGTGTTGCAACGAATATACCATGAGCAGCAACTAAGGCCCAAAGCAGCCAAATTAATTAATTAATTAATTTTTTTAAATGTATTAAAAAACTGGGGGCTTCCCTGGTGGCGCAGTGGTTGAGAATCCGCCTGCCAATGCAGGGGACATGGGTTCGATCCCTGGTCCAGGAAGGTCCCACATGCCATGGAGCAACTAAGCCTGTGCACCACAACTACTGAGCCCACATGCCACAACTAGTGAAGCCCATGCACCTAGAGCCTGTGCTCCACAACAGGAGAAGCCACCGCAGTGAGAGGCCCACGCACCGAAGCGAAGAGTGGCCCCCGCTCACCGCAACCAGAGAAAGCCTGTGCACAGCAACCAAGACCCAACGCAGCCATAAATAAGTAAATAAATAAATAAACAATTTTTAAGAAAAATGTTAGTTTTCCTTCCTTCTCAAAGATAAAGTATTGATGGGTTGAAAGTGTTAAAATCTCTTTTGGTATACAATATAGGTTAGTATCACATTTACTGAAAAGCAAAGTCTGTGAACAAAAGGCCAGATAAAATAATACTGATTTACAACCAACAGAGCAAAGATATCTTAATTAAGCTTAAAGACTGCACAAAATTAGAACTACATTCAACATCCTGTAATAAACCATAATGGAAAAGAATGTGAAAAAGAATATAACATATATAACAATCATGTTGCTGTACACCAGAAACTAACACAACACTGTAAATCAACTATACTTCAGCAAAACAAATTTTAAAAAAATTTAAAACACTGCACAAAATTAAAATCAAACAAAACATTGTAAAAAAATGTACATTTACTAATGCTAAGAAAAATGGAAAATGAACAAATAAGGCCCTTTTCAGTGCCTTAAATTTTTGTTTATTACTTTTTATCCTATACGTGCAGTAAACACATAGAATAAATGCAAGGAGCCCCTTCTCACATCTTGGACAAAGAAACTGAAGATAATAGGGGAAAGGGTTAGAGAACATCTGAACATCTGGAGTGTAGGCCTAGAGTGTGAGTTATGCTATGGGTGCCTGCCTGAATCTCCAGGGAAGGAATATGGCCCCTGGAAGCCCTCCAGGTGAAGATGAAAAACAGGTGATGGAGGGGGCCATCAAAGATGCCTCCTACCTCAGCTCCACAACAAAACTGGCCAGATCCAAGAGGATGTTCTCCTCTTAAGTATCCTCTCCATCTCTTTACAAGAAGAATCTCCCATCTATACTGCCCTGTTATTACCAAAACTTGTTATGAAAACCGTTCTCTTTACTCTTTCATAAAATGTATAGGCAATTGGGGTACTTTAACTTGTGAATGATCACTTCCTAAAATGATCTGGTGTCACTTTAGAAGCCCCCTTGCTAGAGGTCAGGAGTCCTTCCTGGGTATGTCACCTCTACCACAGCATTTACTATGCTGCAGTAAAACAGCCTACATCTGTAACCTACAGGACTCAGCCTTTCTGAGAGCAGGGACAGTGTCTGGTCATTGTAAACATTCAGAGCATCCAGAACAGCCATCTGCTCATACTGAGATGCTCAGTGAATTATTTACTTAACGAATAAAGAATAAGATATTAGAGGGAGTATAGCCCACTGAAAAGAACTGGATTTGGAATTTCCAGTTCTAGTTCTAGAATATCACCCACTTGATATATAATTCTGAATGAGGTATACTGAACACAGCAATAATAATCCTTATCCACCACCATCACTACTATCCAGCTTAATACCACTACAGTAAATATTTGGATTTTCTCAACCTCCTTCCTTCCCTTTGCAGAGATCAGAAAGCTTAAAATTAGCTCCCAGCTTCCCAAGCACCCCGAGTTGTGCATGGGAACTGGCATGCAATGGACTGGGAGGCTATGAGACAGGGGCCATCTTCCTGAGACTATTAGCCATTAGCAAAGTTGAAAGTGAGGCTTTTATGCAGCAATGTCCATTCTCCAAGTTCCTAGGTGTCAAGAATGCGGCAGGCATCAGCAGCTTCTTGATATGACCTCTAAAAACCTGGACTGAGGCTTCAGGTGACCATTTTCCAACTTCCTGGCTGTGAGGGGCAACCAAAAAAGCATGGTGCTTGCTAGCTTGGCTCCAGAGGGACCAGCTTCCCACGTGGGTCAGTTCTTTGTACTGTTATGGGAGTCTTCCAGAGGCCCAGCCTAGGATATGTTCCTTCAACCATTCCACCATTTGGGAAGCACTTAATTCCCAGTAATAGACCAAATCCAGATTGGTTTCTGTTTCTTTCAGTGACACTGATTCAAAAAGCTACCATTTTCTGTACACCTCATGATCTGCCAGACACTTTATTCATTTAATTCCTACAACAACTCTCAAGACAGGGAGGGTAATAGGTAGAAAGTATTATTAAGCCCCTTGTAAAGATGAAGAAACTAAGGCTCAGCAAGGTTAACTAATGTGCCCAAGGCTACTAAATGATAGAACCAGCATTAATATCCAGGTCCGACTCCAAAACTCCTTTTTTCACAAGGCCAAATTGGACAAACATAAAATGAAGTACAGTCATATTTATCTCCTCCAAAATAAATTTTAGAGATAAATAAAAGAAAGTGTAGAAAAACAGGAATCAGAGGATAGATCATTAGTCCAGCTAGGTAACCTTGGGTCAAGAACTCAGCTATAGGGCTTCCCTGGTGGCGCAGTGGTTGAGAGTCCGCCTGCCGATGCAGGGGACACGGGTTCGTGCCCTGGTCCGGGAAGATCCCACATGCCGCGGAGTGGCTGGGCCCGTGAGCCATGGCTGCTGAGCCTGCGTGTCCGGAGGCTGTGCTCCCCAACGGGAGAGGCCACAACAGTGAGAGGCCCGCGTACCGCCAAAAAAAAAAAAAAAAAAAAAAAAAAAAGAACTCAGCTATAAAACAGAGAGTTTAAACAGATTATGTATAGAGTCCTTCCAGATTTAAAATTCTAGAGTCTGAAATGCCAATGAAAACATACTTTGGGCTATTCTAAATAAAGACAATATGTAAATGTAAAAGCACTAGCAGAAACAGAGGTAGTAGTAGGAAGCTACAGAATTCAATATCTATACTATACTTCAATGGAAAGATTTTTTTAATGATAACCTGTGGAAAATTTTAGATAAGCTACTCTGACTACAAAAATGATATTCATTCAACCAGTCATATGAAAATATAAAACATGAAGTCTGTATCGTTCCATCCCACAAATTAAGTAAAGCTAACACAAAGCCTTTAGAGAAGCTTAAGAATATCTAATTATTGGAATGCCTCATTTAATAATCAAAAAGCAATGTGACATCAATTTTAAAGTAGTAATATAGTACTTGCTTTGTTTAAAAAGATAATAGCAATCATTAACATTCAAAGTAACAGATCAATAAGAAAATGTGTATCATAAAACATAATTAACTTGCCAAATAATAAACCTCTGTAATATTTACAGTTGATAATAATCAGGTTAATGAGACATAAACTTGCCATAACTACTAACTGTAAAATGTCATTCACAAAAATAAAAACATTATAAAATAGCAAGAGAAAAATGTCCTTATAAATGAATGTTTATTACTTTTTTTTTTTTTGCGGTACACGGGCCTCTCACTGTTGTGGCCTCTCCCGTTGTGGAGCACAGGCTCCAGACGCGCAGGCTCAGCGGCCATGGCTCACGGGCCCAGCCGCTCCACGGCATGTGGGATCTTCCTGGACCGGGGCATGAACCCGCGTCCCCTGCATCGGCAGGCGGACTCTCAACCACTTCACCACCAGGGAAGCCCAATGTTTATTACTTTTAATGCAGTGACAGAAAATAGATCTTTGTGCCAACTCCAATCAACTGGTAGTAGCTGCCTGGAAAAGACTGAGAAGTTTCTCCAGGGGCAGAGTTAGGGCTCAGTGTCTCAGATTAGCCACATTTGGACCTGGATTCAAAAAAAGGAAAGTGTTGGGACTTCCCTGGCAGTCTAGTGGTTAAAACTCCACGCTTCTACTGCAAAGGGCGTGGGCTTGCTCCCTGGATGGTGAACTAAGATCCCACATGCTGTGCAGTGCAGCCAGAAAATAAAATAAATAAATTGTTAAAAATAAAATAGAGAGAGAGAGAAAGGCTGAGGTCTATGCACCTAAATACTTTATAGACTAAGATACAACAGATCTATGGGCTATGTTCTCATAATGTCAAAGTTCAGAAGAATACACAACAGATATCTAGAAATCAAATATGTTTAGCCTTATCCCTGCTAATAAAATTTGTGGTCAAAGCACAAAAAAAGGTTCTTCAAATACCAGGGTAACTTTCTGTTGTTGTCTGTGTTTCCCCTTCTCTCTTTAGTATTACTCTTGGAAGTATTACAGTTTCAACAACTGAGCTGAATAAATTCAGAATAGATACAGCTGTTGATCAAATAAGTGAGCTGGAGTATTAAATCGAAGAATTCTTCCAGTAAGCTACATAAAAGGCCTAAGAAATGAAAAGAATGAGATCAGTTAACAGAAGTCACAACTTTTGTTACTAGGAATTCCAGAAAGAGAGACAATAGAGGGACAACAAAGAAATAGAAATCCTAGAAGAAAACATCCCTGAACTGAAAACAAATTACAGGTCCTCCCTCACTCCAACACATTCACCAAAAACACATAGAATGGTTTACTGAAGTAAGTGCAACATGCAGACAATATTCTGGCATATTCTGGCAAGATTTCAGAATGCCAAATCTAAAGCTGTGTTTTTCCAGAGGGAAAAACATGTTAAGAATAAGAAGAGTTACAAGAATAAGAATTATATTGACATCAGAGTTGTTATCAACAACACTGGATTCCAGAAGACAATGGAGTTAATTGTTTCAAAGTTCTGAGAGGAAACTATTTTGAACCTAGAATTCTATAAAGAAACCAACTAGCATTAAGTATGACATGACGGTAAGATTTAGAAAGCTCACCACCCACAGACACTTTGTGAAAAAAATTTAGATAAGGGCAAAGCAAAACATAAATGTAGTCCAAAAATAAAGAGAGCTTGGATTCCAAAAAAACAAACAAACAAAACCGTATTTATTGAGTTAACTGAAGATTTTTTCCACTACACATTAATTTAGCAGAAGTTACTCAATATAAAAAAGGCAAATGATATAAACAGTTCACAGAAAAGGAAACAAAAGTGGCTTTTATAAGAAAGCCACATTTTCATAAGAAATGTAAAATAAAACTATACCAAGGTATCATTTTTTACCTATTAGGTTAAGTAAAGATCAAAGGCCTGATAGTAAACTATATTGGTACAGGTGGGAGGGAATAGACACTTATTTGTTGCTGATAGGTCTAAACTGACACCCTGGCTGAGGCAGGCAATTTGGCAATATCTATCAAGATTACAGGGCTTCCCTGGTGGCGCAGTGGTTGACAGTCTGCCTGCTGATGCAGGGGACACGGGTTCATGCCCCAGTCTGGGAAGATCCCACATGCCACGGAGCGGCTGGGCCCGTGAGCCATGACCACTGAGCCTGCGCATCCGGAGCCTGTGCTCCGCAATGGGAGAGGCCACAACAGTGAGAGGCCCGCGTACCGAAAAAAAAAAAAAATAATAATAATAATAATAAAATAATAATAAAAAAAATTACAATGCATAGTCTTTTGATCCCACAACTGCAATTCTAGGAATCTATCCTAAATATAGATGCTGTGCTCATAACATGTGCTAAATAATAATGTACTCTGCAGAACTATTTGACAGCAAAAGATAAAAAACGCAATCCTCCACCAGTACAGACTGGTTAAATTATAGTAAAAACATCAAACTGTGGAATACAATGCAGCCATTAAAGTACATACAGATATGGAAGGATCTCCAAGATAAGAAAAAAGCAAGGCCCAGGAAAAGTGGTATAGTGTTAACAGAAGTCTTCAAAAGGTGAGCCTGAACACTTCTAAGGGTACAGAAGACACTGTAAGGGATACACAGAAACACAGGTTTAAGGAAATCAACTTTTAGATCAAATTCCACATGTACTAGCCTGAGAACTAGCACAGGATCCTTCTTTTCTCATCTCTACCACTCTTCTCTTACCTCTCCACCACTCTAAATCTTAAAGTACAGCACAGTCCAAGGGAGTAAAAACCACCAGAGCACCAAACAAGGAGACCACTGGTGACAAAACAGGGACACGATAAAGATATCAGAAATTCGCAGAATACGGTTTTGTGTCTTACACATACTTTAGTCACAGCAAAGTGTGGTAATAGAATTGGGGTATTTTGGCCAATGTTAGCATGTTATGAATTCAGAAATATTTGAGACTATGGCATCAGATATCTACCTGTTGATCAACTGATAGATATATGAACAATTTATACTTAAAGACTTCACTTTTTCCAACCCCTGGATGGTAATAAAAAAATACACCACTCCTGGGCTTCCCTGGTGGCGCAGTGGTTAAGAATCCGCCTGCCAATGCAGGGAACACGGGTTCAAGCCCTGGTCCGGGAAGATCCCACATGCTGCGGAGCAATTAAGCCCGTGCGCCACAACTACTGAGCCTGTGCTCTAGAGCCCGTGAGCCACAACTACTGAAGCCCGCGCGCCTAGAGCCCATGCTCCGCAACGAGAAGCCACTGCAATGAGAAGCCCGTGCACTGCAGTGAAGAGTAGCCCCTGCTCACCACAACTAGAGAAAGCCCACGTGCAGCAACGAAGACCCAATGCAGTCAAAAATAAAATAAATTTATTAAAAAAAAAAAAAACCACTCCTGAACAGTCCCAAGATAAAAAAAAACAGAGTCTGCAAAAAATGCTGATGGCCTTAGTCCATCACAGCAAGGCTCTGAGCATTATCCAGGAATCTATCTTAGAATTCAGAAGGAGATGGTTGCCTTGGGGATGCACAGTACTCATTTATTAAAATTGGAAAAAGACTGACAGAAAGTATGATTTAGCTGCCTGGTTTTTGTCAATAAGGACTGGCTTTGTCATTAAAGTTTTACTGTTAGTCATTTTCCTTTGAATAAATGAAATCCACAGTTCCAACAATCTGATGTACATATATTTAAATACAGTTCATATTATACTTTATATATCAATTTACATGTCATATATATTTAAATATATAAGTACACAAATGGTATAAGATCCAAACATTTTATCAGACTTAAATTTAAAATGCAAAGGTTTATTTTTATATTTTTGGCTGTGTTGGGTCTTCGCTGTGGTGTGCGGGGTTCTCATTGTGGTGGCTTCTCCTGTTGCAGGGCATGGGCTCTAGGTGTGTGGGCTTCAGTAGCTGTGGCTCGCGGGCTCTAGAGCACAGGCTCAGTAGTTGTGGTGCATGGGTTTAGCTGCTCCGCGGCATGTGGGATCTTCCCGGACCAGGGCTTGAACCCCTGTCCCCTCCATTGGCAAGCGGATCCTTACCCACTGCGCCACCAGGGAAGTTCCGCAAAGGTATATTTAAATGAACATTATTTCAACTTTCCCAAACCTTTCTGAGTATACTGGTTTAAATAAGGTCCCTATGATGGTTAGTTTTATGTGTCAAACTGGCTAGGCTATAGTCCCTAGTTATTCAAATATTAACTAGGTGTTGCTGTGAAAGTATTTTGTAGATGGGATTACCATCAGCTGACTCTGAATAAAGGAGATTATCCTCAATAATCTGGGTGGGTCTCATCCAATCAAATGAAAGATCTCAGGAGCAAAACTGAGATTTCCCTGGGCTTCCCTGGTGGCACAGTGGTTGAGAATCAGCCTGCCGATGTAGGGGACACGGGTTCGTGCCCTGGTCCGGGAAGATCCCACATGCCGCGGAGCGGCTGGGCCCGTGAGCCATGGCCGCTGAGCCCGTGCGTCCAGAGCCTGTGCTCCGCAGCGGGAGAGGCCACAACAGTGAGAGGTCCAGCGTATCGCAAAAAACAAAAACAAAACAAAACAAAAAAAAAAACCTGAGATTTCCCTGAGGAATAAGAAATCCCACCTGGCCAGACCCACAATAATTTATTCGTTTTGCAATAAATAAATCTCTTTATATATTTATACAAACCAGTTGGAGATTACATACGTGTACAGGATATTATGTATTTATATATACACAAAATCTCCAACTAGTTGTTCATCTGGTAGACCCCTAAGTGATACAATCTACGTAGGTCAAAGAGTAGGAAGTAAAATTAACAGTCATTTGTTAGGTCTTGGTAAAGCCTTTTTATTCTGCTTCTCAAAAAATGAGATCATGAATGACTAATGACTGGGTAACAAACCTCTTCCAACTCTGGTGGTTTCAAATTCTCTGCTTTCAACAAGACTGAAGTAGGACATAATTGAATTGTCAGCTGCTAAATCATTAAAAATCACTTTTGATGAAAAACTGCTATATGATTTTTCACATACAACTCAGAAGAACAAAGAGACACTTGTAAACTCTGAGGGCAGGGACTTCTGCTTGTTCATTGCTTATCACCAGAACTTAGAGGAGTCTCCATAACACAGGAGGAGCTCAAAATATATTTGATAAACGAATAAATGAGGAAAACATCACCATTCTCATCTACTTAGATGAAAAAATTTTGTCAGAAACTACACCTATAAACACAAAAATCAGGAACAGAATCAATACCAAACCCTCTCATTCTAGCAACGAGTTACATTAATGCAAGAATTTGTTAACTAAATGAGGTGAGAAGAATCCCCATCCATCTTGTTAAGAGATGATTTCCAGTAAAAATGTATTTTTATGTTTAGTAATTATCAAACTTTTTACAGTAATTGTACTATAATTATAATAAATCCAAAAGAAATTAAGACTGAGCCTTATAAAGTCAAGAAATACAAAGTGTTTTAAAATTTTAATTTATGTTGAATTTTTGTTGCAGAGAGTAATATGATGATAAACAAAACTTTTCAAGCATAAAATACATTTAGGCTAGAATACTGCAGAGAAAGCAAAATGGAAAAGAGCTCAAGGAGAGAAAGGGATCGCGTAAAATTTCAAACTGTTCAACAGGAGCTTGTTCACGCTTTTTTTTTAACCTGTGATGGTAGGCAAATTGTTACAGTATTTCTTTTTTTTTTCTGGCTGTACTGCACCAAGCAGCTTTCTGGATCTTAGTTCCCTGACCAGGGATGAACCCCGGCCCCCAGTAGTGGAAACGCGGAGTCCTAACCACTGGATGGCCAAGGAATTCCATAGCCATTTATTTATTTTTAATTTTTGAATTTTATTTTATTTACTTTTTTATACAGTAGGTTCTTGTTAGTCATCAATTTTAAACACATCAGATGTCAACTTTCAAATGTATAAGGGAGGGACTTCCCTGGTGGCGCAGTGGTTAACAATCCGCCTGACAATGCAGGTGACATCGGTTCGATCCCTGGTCCGGGAAGATCCCACATGCCGCGGAGCAACTAGGCCTGTGTGCCACAGCTACTAAGCCTGCTCTCTAGAGCCCACGAGACTCAACTACTGAGCCCGTGTCCCCTGCATTGGCAGGCAGATCCCACATGCCGTGGAGCAACGAATCCTGTGCGCCACAACTACTGAAGCCCATGTGCCACAACTACTGAAGCCCGTGCACCTAGAGCCGGTGCTCCACAAGAGAAGCCACTGCAATAAGTCCACGCACTGCAATGAGGAGTAGTACCCACTCACCACAACTAGAGAAAGCCCGCATGCAGCAACAAAAACCCAACGCAGCCAAAAATAGACTAAATTAATTAATTATTTTAAAAAGCCCGTATCAATCCTAGCTGAATATAAATAACTTTTAACTTTTTTATTACTTGCAACTTTAATCTCTAATTTGGAGGAATTAGGTAAACTATTAAGAGGTTTTTTTTTGTTTAATTTGTACATACCGAGTAACTTCCATGTTCCCAAAGTTACAGTGAATGTCAGCAAATGTGTTAGTCAACAATACAGACATAGTTTTTGTTTTATTATACTGCATTTAGTGCCCTGGTTCTTAAATGGGTACTAGTCTACACCCCAAGGACTCCTTTGGAAAGGGTGAGGTGGTGGCAGTACTACCACAATGGGAGCAGTATTAACATTTCATAGATGGAAGACAAGGATGTTAGATATCCCATAGATATATAGGTAGATAGCAGAGGACAGTCCATGATTCATATGACTTTGAAATGTCCCTCTGGACATTTATGTAAGTGAAAAACATGATTCTGTTACCTGAGACTAGAACTAATTCCATTCTATGTATGAGAACACAAAATGGTTTTAATATAACTGACTTTTCCAGCAATGTAGCCATCATATAAAAAGAGAAAAGACTGTATTTTGTTTTGTTCAAAACTTACCAAAAGTACCATTTTGAAAAAAAATCTCAGGAAATATTAGAGTTCCTAGTACAAACTATCAGTCTAATTTATAACCGCTGCATTGCTAGTGATTCTATGCATATATGCAAACATTCCACAATTTCGTTACAGCTTCCACTATTGCCATGCCTCAGCATTTACACATACTGAAATACAGTATATATGATCCTATTATATATATTATAAACTTTTTCTCTTTTATATTGCAGTCAGAACATAATACTGAGTTTTAATTTTGTTTTTACATTATACGTATAAGTTATACTATCAATAAATTTCACTTCAGAATAATAAAGAGGGCATTTTTCCTGACTTGTGCTCAAAGTGACCAAAAATCATTTATAAGGAGTAAGGCATTGGGGCAAAAATCTCTTCATTTAATCAGTCTGTCAAAAGAAAATGAAGTTTACTTAAAGAAAGTTCATTAAATACTTTTAGTTGGCAGTCAGAAGCTTAAATATTGATTTTAAACTGTCACTGAAAATATCCCATTACAGAAAAACCTATTATGATCCTATTCCAGTTATATCGTCTACTGTTGAGTTACAAATCATCCCAAAACTTAGTGGCACAAAACAAACATTCTACTTTGCTGATTCAGTGGGTAAGGAATTCAGACAGGGCACAGCACAGAACTCTTGTCTTTGCTTCACAATAACTGGGGCCTCAAGAGGAACTCAAATGGCTGAGCCTGGATCAGCTGGTGGCTCGTTCAGGCATATGTCTGGCACCTGGGCTCACATAGGACAGACCACCAACCTTAGCACCTACAAAGGGCCTCACCATGTAGCCTGGTTTTCTCACAGTATAGTGGCTGAGTTCCAAGGAGAACTATCCTGAGAGCAAACATTCCAAGAAAACCAGGTAGAAGCTTCATGGCCTTTTCTGACCTAGCCTTGAAGAGTCAGACAGCATTACTTCCACAACACTGTTCTGGTCACAGCCCCACCCAGATCCAAGCGGAGAAGACATGGACTTCATCTATCAATGGAAGGAATGTCGAAGAAGTTGAGGACCATGTTTTAAAACACCACAGATAGAGAGATAGACAGACAGACAGACAGACACATAGATAGATAGATAGATAGACAGATAGATAAACACCACAGACTCTTTTCAGCCAACCAAGATGCTAAAACAAAACAACTGGTAGCCTGGCTGTTCTTCAAATTTGTTCCATTGGTAAATTTAAAGCTACAAACACTTGTGGAGCAAATATATATATATAATGAACAAGATACACGAAAGCTGTAAAGATGATCAAAACCATCGTTAAAGAACTTAACACTGGGCTTCCCTGGTGGTGCAGTGGCTAAGAATCCACCTGCCAGTGCAGGGGACACGGATTCAAGCCCTGGTCCGGGAAGATCCCACGTGCTACGGAGCAACTAACCCCATGTGCCACAACTACTGAGCCCGCGTGCCTAGAGACCATGCGCGGCAACGAGAGAAGCCACCACAATGAGAAGCCTGCGCACCGCAACAGAGTAGCCCCCGCTCGCCGCAACTGGAGAAAGCCCACGCGCAGCAACAAAGACCCAACGCAGCCAAAAATAAACAAACTAAATTTAAAAAAAAAATTTTTAATAATAAATAGAGAAACAGGCAATGATACATTACAGACCTCATGACAGAAGTACACAATGCTACCCATGAAGTGATCTTGTACCCACACCCCAGAAAAATAAACCTAGATTCGATCCTCTATAATCTGTATCTAACTATCCATCTACAGAGAAGCATGGTAAAGGACACAAGAGAGCTGCAATGAACAAACTCCAAGCCAAAAGAAACTCAACAGGATTAACCACCTGCTATCTTCAACAAAATACTGAGAGAGAGAATATGAAATAATATGTATCCAAAGATTAAAAGACTGGGCTTCCCTGGTGGCGCAGTGGCTGAGAGTCCGCCTGCCGATGCAGGGGACACGGGTTCGTGCCCCGGTCCGGGAAAATCCCACACGCCGCGGAGCGGCTGGGCCCGTGAGCCATGGCCGCTGAGCCTGCGCGTCCAGAACCTTGTGCTCCGCAACGGGGGAGGCCATGGCAGTAAGAGGCCCGCGTACCACAAAAAAAAAAAAAAAAAAAAAGAAAAAATGTTCTAAAAGAAAAAATGTGAAAACTAACTAGATATTCAAGGACAGTAATGTTTACACAGAATCCTAAATGATCAATGGATGCTAAAACAAGTGCATTAATGTTTGACCAAAAACAAGATGTTTACATAGTTGCCAGGTACCTCCCCCAAAATAACTTACTGGATACAAAGGAACACCACCTTTACAAAGTCATCAAACCTAACATCACCATTATTAAGACAAACCCAATTACATGGGTTTGTCCTAACGGATTCTGAAGGACACATCATCACCTCTATGGCATCCCTACAAAAAATACATAACCTGAATCTAATTATGAGGAAACACAAACTGAGCCACATTCAACAAAATAAATGGCCTGTTTTCTTCAAAAACGTTAAGGTCAAAAAACACCAAGGGGGGCTTCCCTGGTAGTGCAGTGGTTGAGAGTCCACCTGCCAATGCAGGGGATGCGGGTTTGTGCCCCAGTCCGGGAAGATCCCACATGCCGCGGAGCGGCTGGGCCCATGAGCCATGGCCACTGGGCCTGCGCGTCCAGAGCCTGTGCTCCACAACGGGAGAGGCCACAGCAGTGAGAGGCCGCGGGGGTGAAAAAGAAAAACAAAACAAAAAACACAAAGGGACTTTTCTGGCAGTCCAGTGGTTAAGACTCCACTCTTCCACTGCAGGGGGCACGGGTTTGATCCCTGGTCGGGGAACTAATCCCGCATGCCGCATGGCGCAGCCAAAAAAAAAAACAAACACAAAGACTGAGCTGGTTCCACATCAAGGATACATGACAATAAAATACAATGTGTGGGGACTTTCCTTGTGGCACAGTGGTTAAGAATCCACCTGCCAATACAGGGGACACGGGTTCGAGCCCTGGACCAGGAAGATCCCACATGCCATGAGCAGCTAAGCCCATGCACCACAACTACTGAGCCCGAGCTCTAGAGCTCGCGAGCCACAATTACTGAGCCCGCGTGCTGCAACTACTAAAACCTGAGTGCCTAGAGCCCGTGCTCCGTGACAAAAGAAGCCACCACAACGAGAAGCCTGCGCACTGCAACAAAGAGGAGCCTCTGCTGGCCACAAATAGAGAACGCCCACGTGCAGCAATGAAGACCCAACGCAGCCAAAAATAAATTAATTAATTAATTAAAATAAAATACAACATGTGATTCTGGATTTTATCCTAGACTAAGGAAAAAATACATAGCTACGCAGAACACTGCTGAGACACGAAATTTGAATAAGGATTGCGAATGAGACAATAGCTTTATGTAAATATTAGGGTTCCTGAGCTGTTTACTACACTGTGGTTATGTAAGAGAATTTTCGTACATTTAGGAAAAACACTCTAAAGTCTCCAATTTACTCTCCAATGGTTCAGGAAAAATATATATATAATAAAGAATATATATATTATATATATAAAAAATGACAAGATGTTAATTGTTGAATCTGGGTAAAGGGCATACTGGAGTTCCTTGTATATTCTTGGCATTTCCTGTAAGTCTGAATGAGGCCATACTTTCAGAAATACATTGTGAAATATTTACAAATGAAAAAGATTTCTCTGATGTGCTTCAAAATAATGGGACAAGTAGGGGTCTAGATGAAATAATTGGTCATGTAGTAATAACTGTTAAAGTAGAATAATGGAAACATCAGGTGTATTATACTATTCTCTGTACTTTTCTATGTTTGAAATTTTCTGCAATAAAAAGTTTTAAAGAAGTCCACAATGAGGGACATCCCTGGTGGCACAGTGGTTGAGAATCCGCCTGCCAATGCAGGGGACACGGGTTCTAGCCCTGGTCCGAAATATCCCACATGCCGCGGAGCAAGGCCCATGCGCCACAACTACTGAGCCTGCGCTCTAGAGCCCAAGAGACACAAATACTGAGCCCGTGAGCCACAACTACTGAGGCTATTGAAGCCCACACACATAGAGCCCATGCTTCGCAACAAGAGAAGCCACCTCAATGAGAAGCCCACGCTCCGCAACAAAGAGTAGCCCCCGCTCACTGCAACTAGAGAAAGCCCACACACAGCAACGAAGACTCAATGCAGCCAAAAATAAAAAGATAAAATAAATTTATTAAAAAAAAAAAAAGAGGCACCCACATCCAGGACTCTAGTTTTGAAATGTTTCTAATATATGACACTCTCTCCATTAATCCCCCTTAAAACCTCTTTATAAAGCATGAACCATTCAGGCATTTTTATTTGCCCCATGTGAAGTTTTATTCAATACAAAAACAGAAATACAGTTGATACCTCTAACTCTACTGTATATGGACATACAGTTACCGTTGAGAGTAAAATCAATAAATAATGGAAGAAAACAGGTAAATGTAGATAGAAGTAATCCACCCAAAGAGATGATCTACAAATCACAGAGAGAGAAAAACCAACTGACATTTGTTAAGCACCCATTATAAGCCATTCCTTAGGTCATTTAAGCTTCACATCAATGCTGGCATAATTTTTCCCTTAATTTTGTTTTTAATTTTTTTCCTTAAAGTATACAATTTTAGATTTTTTAAAAAAAAAAAAATTTTGGCCATGCTTCGTGGCCTGTGGGTTCTTAGTTCCCTGACCAGGGATCAAACCTGTGCCCTTGGTAGTGAACGCACAGAGTCCTGACCACTGGACCACCAGGGAATTCCCACCCTTAATTTTTTTTAACTGTGGTAAAATATATATGATTCAAAATGGGGACTTCCCTGGTGGTCCAGGGGGTAAGACTCCACGCTCCCAATGCAGGGAGCCCGGGTTCGATCCCTGGCTGGGAAACTAGATCCTGCATGCATGCTGCAATTAAGAAGCCCACATGCTGCAACTAAGAAGTCCGCACGTCCTGCACGTCACAACTAAAAAAGATACCGCATGCCGCAACGAAGATCCCACGTGCCACAACTAAGACCCAGCGCAGCCAAAATGAATAAATGAATAAATAATAAATATTTACTTTAAAAAAGAGGTGATTTTTTTCAACCTCATTTTACAAATGAGGAAAATGCAGATGAGTGAGAAGTTAAGACATTTTCCTAAGGCAAGCAGCAAGTCACCAACCAGAATCTGAACTCAGGTCTTTCTTTAAACTGCATGACTGCCATTATATAATTTCACTGGTTCTTAAGTTTCTTAAAATTTCATTTCTCTGAGTCAATACTAAGAGCCTCATTAATTCTAAAAAGCCTGATTTTCTACATTTACAAGCCTAAAATAGACAGCACCAAAAAAGGCAGCCATGCTGAGACCCTCCATGAACAGTCAACAGACGCCCAACCATCTTTACACCTCACTACCTTTGCAACAACAACTTTAGAAGCTATGTTAGAAGCTAAATTAAATCCAAAAGTACATGAATATAAATGAGACATTTTATCTTTAAGTTTATGTTGTAAATGGTGAATAAAATCCAAATAATTTTGCACAGATACTTTAATAACACACTGAATTTCTAGATTTCAGGTATAGCTAAAATAACTGATTAGTATGTCATTTTAAAAAGCAATACTTTGGTCTCATACATGAGGAGCAAATATGATTACCCTGAATCTGTGAATATACAATTTTTAAATACTACAGAATAACCCATATCATAATTAACACTTTCTCTACAAAAATGGAAAGAAACTGAAAAACTCTAGGAACTACAGCAGAAAATATAGTAGGAATTTAACTTCTGAGACAGACATCCAGTGGGGAAATCATTCTCAGGCAGACAAAAAACAAACCTGTGCGCCAACAGCCTCCCTTCCCCCATTACCAAAACATTTCAAAAGCTTCAGGAACCCCAAGACCAGAGTTTGAGACACTACGGTATTAAACTGAAAAATACATTTACATATGGTCCTAGTCTCATTACATATTTTGTAGGACAAAAATGGCTTTCAAAATAAAGTACTTATACTTCTTTCTTAAAATTTAGATCACTTTTTTATTGATTGTTTAAAAAAAAATCGAAGGGGCTAAAATATGTCAAAGCTGTTGACTGCGGAGGGAGAAGCACACAATGAAGATTAAACTACAAAGAAATGCTCAGAGTTGCTATCTGCAGGAATTTTTTTCCATATCTATCACATTGCACTTCTTTCTTTAGCAAACTTTTTTTTCCACACATACCTAATACTATAAATATATAATAAATACTCAGAATTTTAAAAACTGTAAATACAACCCAGTTGTTTTAGAGAGGAGGGAAAAAGAAGTCCTCCAAAATACCAGTGAAGTAAAAATTTCCTCATATTCAAACCTTCAAACCGCCATGGAAAACTGGAGATGGCAAAACACTGCTCCAATTTGTCCACTAAAGCCTATGTGCAAAGACTTCTATTTCAACATTTCGACTAACTAATAAACATATGTTGCATCCTAAAAAATATATACTAAAACCAAGAACCACCCAAAAACCTACTCCCATCTAAACTAAGAGGAAGACAAATGGGAAACCAAAAAGCTACAGGTAACATAAAGTACTTTTCCTCATATCATGGAAAACAAAAGGGTCAAAACACATTTTAATTTTCCAAGAAAAAGACAATTAACTTACTAGCATGCTTGTCTGCAAGCATTATAAGCGTGTTGGAAATATCTCGTCGTCTATAAAAGCACACTACTTTTGCTTCCACGTTGCCAGTTGCAGTCTAAGAAATAAGAAAAATAAAAGTCATCTATACTGAATATTAGATTCAAGTAGTTTATAAAACAAAACTAGAGACAGCATAATTGTAAGATCACTGTCATTTATTGTGCCAACCACAACTGCAGGATAATCAGAGAGCTTAAAAATTCAAATCAGGACGAGTAACGTCTGTAAAAGTTCCAAGTGAAACAAACGTCAAACATAAAATAACTCATTGGCATCAATTAAAAATTAAACTAAAGTGATCAGAGAGCTTTAATGACTAAAACCATACTTAACTCTGATTAACCTTAAGAAACTAATCCCCAAAATTTAAAAAGCCACAACATAACTTAAAAGACAGTTAAACATAGTCCTCCAAACCCTCTTCCTGAGGCACAGGCTAAGTGCAAAATCACCCAGCCCCGTCCTAAACACCCTCACGTTCGACTGATGGGGAAGCTCTGCAGGTGCAGGGCAGTCAACATGTGAGGTGGACCAGATAACTTGGAAATGCATTCTCAGCCCAAGGGAGTCCATGAATCCATAACGGTCAACATTCTTAGTAGTACTTACTTTACCTTCACATATGAAAGTATTAAAAACCTTGAGTTATGAACACTGAAGCTCTTATTTCTTTTTGACCACAGTCTAGAATACAATCAATATTCAGTTAGGCTGTAATTTACTGCAGCTGGGGCCCAGGCTCCTACCCTCCTATTCTTTATGAATTCTGAGAGATTTCAAGGTCAATTGTTCACTACAGAGCTCATTGTAAAAACACAGATTACAATAAAATGCTACTGTCATTTCCAATTTCAAACAAATTTGAGAACATATTTTCAAAATTTCTCTGGGCTTACAGATACACTCAGAGAAAAAGAAACAAGTATATGTGCTGCAGTAAAGTTGTCAGTTTTATGAAGTTCAGCGGCAGTATTTTAAAGTGAGAAATAGTCTTGTAGAAATATTGCCCCTTAAAACTGAAATCATATTACATCCTAACCAAAGTGCTTCTATATTTCACAATATTGTGATCAAATACATCCTCCAGAAGTAATGATCCAGCAATCTGCTAAATGAACAGTCCAATATTCATATGTAAATAAAATCTATCAATGACTTCAATTATCAGTGCTTTATCATTTTTGTCTTCTTGAGACAAAAGCATGTTAATGGACGACTAATAAGAAAATAAATAAATAAACATTTAAAAAAAAAATAAAAGCATGTTAAAAACCCAAAGCAAGAGTTTTAAGGCATACGTGTTTTTTTTCTACCTTACTGGTGAGTTCCTCCAATAGGGATACTCTGTAAAGCTAATTAAATTCTTATTTGAACCTGCTTGGGGTGGAGGGGCATAGTTCAAAATAAATATTCTCTTCTGAACCACGCACACACTTGGCTATTAGGCAGTGTACAGTATTACTCTTCTTCTCTACTGTACACACACACACCCTCCCTTCGAACATTCCTCTAAAGTTGAGCTACTAAAATTGTGGTCCAAGGCCCAGTCCACAGCTGGTACTATGTAATGAAATGAGTACAGAAATTAAATGAATTACAGTATTTGAGAGTTAATTTTATATCTATTGAATCTAATAATGAAAAATGGGGCTTGCATTTTTATAAGCCTACTTTAAATTTCATTTTTCTACTCTCATTTTTAAATTTTACAAAAGCAGTCTAAGATACTGAAAATTCTTAAAAATCCTCCACCACAAATAATTTAAGAAGTATAGCTCTGAAGACCTAAGTTAAATATTTTGTATATATAAAGTCACCAAATTTCTTGTGTGCGCTTCCTATGTGCCCCTGCACAAGCTAAGCACCACGGATGCATGGTGTCTGCCCTCACCGAGCCTCTGCTCCAGCAAAGATGCCTGTCCACGTGTCATCTCGTCTCCAACCTTCCAAAGCCCAGCTGTAATCATGTCCCTCACCCAGAAACCTTCACCGGTCCCCCACAACTGAAGCATAAGAGTAAAACATTCCTGACAAATTCCCAGCACTATTGTCTTTACTCCTTTCATTTCCCCTCCAGACTTCACTTCTCACTCATGGAGGCAGGAAGTAACACCTGTTGAGGAAGAACAGAAAAAGCTTCAAGGAGGAGGAAAGGGGGCACAAGGTCCCTAGCTAGCTAGGAAAGAAAGAAAGGAGTCCAACAGGTGAAGCCTGGAGGACTGAGTAGTCTTAAGAAAAAAGAAGGACCTGAACAAAACCCACAGGTGGGAAAAGTGGAGACAGGTATAAAGAAGAACCTACAATGAACAGCAATTTCTTTCCTGTGTTCTTTTCTCCATTTAGGTTGCAGCCTCTTAAATCTCTATTCTGTCAGACACGTTTAGTTAAACATCCTTCAGCAATAAGGGGCTTTTAGTCAACCTCATACTCACGCCCATTTCTAACCCAGACTTAGAAAGTACATTATTAAAAACCAAAAAACCAAACGCTTTCCATTTTGGAAAGTCTATGGTCTGCTCGAACTAAAGAACAGATGGAAAAGAACTTCCTTTTCCCAATTTCTGTCCTTCTTCCCAACAGATCCTAAACGTCAGGAGGGGTCTTAACTTGGGTTCTATAAAAGGGCTTTGAAGGGATCTCCTGAAATTATATGCAAAATCTTGTATGTGCAAATATAGATTGGGGTGGGGGACAAGATTAGATGCTCAAAGAAGTTAGTGGCTCCCTTCTCCCCACCAAAAAAAGACCCAAAACATTAAAATGAATTTCAGAGCAAACTGGATGGCTAATAAAACATACAGAATATGAAGAAACATATAAATTATACAACATAACACACCAAAAAAAAATCAATAGCAAATAACATTAAATTTATCCATAAGCATAACTTCCAAAACTTCCTGAGACTGTATCCTCATTATTATGTGCACAAAGCCTTTTTCCAACATGTGTGCAGACTAAATCTTTAGAAGAGCAACACCCAAGCTAGACAGTGACTAAATAAAATTTACCGTGAAGTTGTTTTCTATTTTAACTTTATATTCTTCCTCCAAAAGATCATCATCACTGTATCTGAGTACAGTTTAGAGGAGAGGAAAAGAGGGCATGTAAGATAAACAATGTCGGTGAGAAGCGGCTGCAGCTCTGGGCAGAGGGGGCAGGAACCCGAAGGCGAGCAGGGGCCGGGTGGGCACCACGGCCGGGGTCACCACCACGGAGGCGGTGAAGCGCTGAGACCCAGGTTCCGCAGCTGCAGGCCAGTGACGCGGAGGAGAGGGCCGAGTGCCTCCTGCGGAAGTGGAGGGAGAAAGGCGGCCCGGGAACAGGCTCAAGCTGACGCGGCCTCCTTGAACCGCAGGATGCAGCTGGTTGAAAAGGACCTGGACAGTGCCCAAGAGCACCTGGCCACTGCCCTGCAAAAGCTAGACGAAGCTGAGAAAGCTGCTGATGACAGCGAGAGAGGTCTGAAGGTTATTGAAAACCAATCCTTAAAAGAGGAAGAAAAAATGGAGCTCCAGGAAATCCAACTCAAAGAAGCTAAGCACACTGCAGAAGAGGCAGGTAGGAAGTACGAAGAGGTGGCTCTTAGGTTGGTGATTATTGAGGGAGACTTGGAAGGCAGAGGAGCGAGCTGAGCTGGCAGAGTCCCGTTGCCGAGAGACGGATGAGCAGGTCAGACTGATGGACCAGAAGCTGAAGTGTCTGAGTGCTGCTGAAGAAAAGTACTCTCAAAAAGAAGACAGGTATGAGGAAGAAAGATTCTCACTGATAAACTCAAGGAGGCAGAGACCCGTGCTGAGTTTGCCGAGAGATGGGCAGCCACGCTGGAAAAGACAACTGATGATTTGGAAGATGAACTGAAATGCACCAAAGAGGAGCACCTCTGTACACAAAGGATGCTGGACCAGACTCTGCTTGACCTGGATGAGATGCAGAGCGCCCCAGTCCCGCCCTGCGCTGACCCCGACTCCGCTGAGGCCAGAAGCTGACCTTTAACCTGACGGCTGATCTTTAACTGGAAGGCTGCTTTCTCCTTTCGCCACGTCTCCCACCCCCACCCCTGTGTCCTTTTTGCCAAACTGTCTCTGCCTCTCTCCAGAGATTCCATTTGGGCTAGAGGCTGAGCATCTTTGGGAACAACGTTTAAGGGAATGTGAGCACAATGTTAAGTGTCTTTAAAAGCATGCTGTGATGTACACATTTTGTAATTACCTTTTTTGTTGCTGTTGATGTAGCAGCCATTTGTAAAACATTCCAGATAATTCCATAGTTCTGAAGCAGCAGTCTAATCCCTTTCTCACTTTTGGAAGGTAACTTTTCAGCTTAATGCATACTGCCCTCTCCGTAGAGGAGGGGAAAAGGTATGGGCCTGCCTTCCTGAGAGCCAAACAGCCCAGAGAAGGACTCCATTTTGGGAAGCCTTATTGCTCTGTAAAAAGTACCTGCCAAACCAGAAAGGTGATTCCAGAAGGAGTTAGCCAAAAAAAAAAAAAAAAAAAAAAAGCGCTGTTCAGGTTTTCAGCTTTACGGTATCTTTGGGCAACTTTTTTTTTCCATCAGAAGTGACCAGATGAGATTAAGATGGTGAGACCTCTGAGACCAAATCCTTGTCCCAGCTCTACCCCATTCCCAATCACTCACAGAATGGATCATGTGCCCCTTATTTTGAGGTGACCACTTATTTGCTCTCCCGCCTCCTTGAAAGAAAGGAAAGAAAATTATGTTCTACCACTGATTTAGCCATATGAAACTCATCTCATCACCCTTTTCTGGGTCTGAAGCTGCTGTCTCTAAAACTGCCATCTCATTGTGTGTTGTAGCAGTTAGTCCTGGAGAAATCTTGAATAGCTTATACACAAAATTGTTTTTAAATTTTATATTACTTTGAAACTTCGCTTCTTTGGGGCTGGGGCACACTGGTCACCCCACCTGGCTGTGACAGCCCTCTACAGTCTGGGCTGGCAGTGTGCTGATCTTTCAAGTTTCTTTCCCTACCCAATCTCCTCTTTTTGGTGAGGGCTCAGTGAGGTCAGTTAGGTGTGCATCCTACAGCTTAATTGGCTTAAAATATACTCCCCTTTGGTGTGGTCTCCTTGGGGGCCAATTGGGGAAAGAAAAAACAATAGTGTAACTGTTTTGATACTGAACATTGATAAATGTCTTTTTGAAATAAAGAACCAGTCCCTCAAAAAAAAAAAAAAAAAGAGATAAAACAATGTCGAACTGTGTTTATCAACCAATATATTCAGTTTTGCACCTAAAAGTTCTGGGGAAGAAAAATTGAGACAAAAGTCTATTTCAGGACTTCCCTAGTGGTCCAATGGTTAAGAATCTGCCTTCCAATGCAGGGGATGTGGGTTCGATCCCCAGTCAGGGAACTAAGATCCCACACACCACAGGGCAACTAACCCTGCACACTCTAGAGCCTGCGTGCTGCACTACTAAGCCTGTGCGGCACAACTAGAGAGCCCGCTCACTGCAACTACTGAACCCATGCGCACCAGAGCCCACTCGCTGCACTAAAAGATCCCACATGCTGTGGAGCAGCTAAGCCCATGTGCCACAACTACTGAGCCTGCGCTCTAGAACCGGCGAGCCACAACTACTGAGCCCATGTGCCCCAACTGCTGAAGCCCGCGTGCCTAGAGCCCGTGCTCCACAACAGGAGAGGCCACCGCAATGAGAAGCCCACGCACCACAGTGAAGGGTAGCCCCTCGTTCACCACTAGAGTAAGCCTGCGTGCAGCAGCAAAGACCCAATGCAGCCAAAAATAAATTAATTAATTTTAAAAAATAATAATATATCAAGTGTTCTTAAATTCATTATTTGGATTTTCTAATCATGTTAAATTTCCCCACTTAGCCAACTTGACCTCTGACCCGCTCAAGGCCTTTCTAGAACTCCTGTGGCCCCTCTTCCTGAGGCTACCTCCTTCTCATCCTTTAGGCCTCAACTTCAATGTCCTTAAAGTCCTTCACTCCCTATCCAAAGGAAGCAACCTCTGTTATTCTCTATGTCAAGGGTCAAGGCTCTTGCTTATTTCCTTTCTAGAAGTTAACACCATTTATCGCTATTTCCTTTACACCTGTTAACTCATCTTTTCATGTGTCTCCCTCATGAGAACGGAGACCCTGTGTGGACAGAGACCATGTCCATATTGGTCACTGTTGTACCTGAGCCTAGCATAGTGCCTGCTACATAACAAGTGCTCGAGAAATATTTGTTTAATTAATTACTTAAAATGAGATCTCTCACATCCCTTTAGAAATAAAGGTCCTATGTAAATATTTAGTAATTAATTAGCCTATTGCAGTTCCTTTTTATCAATACTCCATCCAAACTGCCACTCTCTGAAATTACAGAGACTCTGATCTCTCACAGTTCAGTCACCCTCAGTCCCCTAAGGACTGCTCGTATATTAACCACTCTTTGAGAAAGCAGAGGCGCAGGGAGAAGGTGAGAATGTGGGGGAGGGGAGGGACTTTTGAAGTGAAGAGTAATATCATGATAAAGAAGTGTGAAATGATCCAGGTTCCAGCTAGATGTGTAACCCAGGCATTTAAGTTACTTAACCACAGTGTGCTTCACAACAATCCATGATCCATCTACCTTAAAGGTTTAAGGTACTGTGAGGCTCAAAAGAGGTGACAAACGTGAATCCCCAGATTATATGCTTCCAGAGCACCATGCTCTGATGTTTGTAAATTTAGCACAGATGCAATTTTCCTTCTGCCTGTGGAATTACTTAGCTGATGTCCATCTCCACTACTAGACCTATCTTGTTCATCTTTCAGTTCCTAAAAGTGCGTCTCTAAAAGCAGTAGGTCCCCAGAAATATTTGTAAAATGAATGAATCAAAGTACTTTGTAAACAGTAAAGCCATGTACAAGTATTAACATCAGACATCTGAGAAATTCATTAATTCAAAAACTGTTTACTTAACTATGTGCCAGCCACTACTCTAAGGCACTTCGGATGCATTAGTGAGCAGAAAAGATCACTACACACATAGAGCTTACATTCTAGTTTGGGAAAACAGGCAATGTAAATATAGGCACAACTCATTTTATTGCGCTTCGGTTCACTGCACTTCTCAGATATTGTGTTTTTTTTTTTACAAATCAATGGTTTATGGCAACACTCGGTGGAGCGAGTCTACGCCATTTTCCCAATAGCATTTGCTTACTTCGTGTCTGTCACATTTTGGTAAATCTTGCGGTATTTCAAACTTTTTCATTATTATGATATTTGTTATGGCAACCTATGATCAGTGATCTTTAATATTATTTTATGAAGGCTCACTGAAGGCTCAGATGATAGCTAGCAATTTTTAGCAATGAAGTATTTTTCAATTAGGCATGTACATCTTTTTTTAGACATAATGTACACTTAATAGACTACAGTATGGTATAAACACAACTTTTATATGCACTGGGAAACAAAAAAATTCATGTGACTCGTTTTACTGCAATATCTGCTTCATTGCAGTGGTCTGAACTGAACCCACAATATCTGAGGTATGCCTGTAAACACATTAATTAAGTATATTTGAAGGTGATAAATGATGTGGGGGAAAACAGCAAGGTATGGGGGGCTGGGAACAACCAGACAGTCCTAAGGTGGGTGCATATGAGAAACAGCCAAGAGGGTCCAGTGGTTAGGACTTGGTGCTTCACTGCCATGGCCCTGGGTTCAATCCCTGGTCAGGGAACTAAGATCCTGCAAGACAGGTGGCGCAGCCAAAAAAAAAAAGAGAGAGAGAGAGCAATAGGCAAGAAAGAGCTTACTGCACTTAGAGCCGAATGAACAAAGCAGGGAGCAGCCAGAGAATACAGGTCTCATAGGGCAATTTCTCCTCGAGTCCTAGTTAAGTTTCCAAGTAAGCTGATGCAGTGAACAGTGTGGAATTGCCTAAATTCTTTTTTTAAGCCTTTTATTTATTTATTTATTTGGCCATGCCGAGCGTGGCTTGCAGGATCTTACTTCCCCAACTAGGGATGGAACCTGGGCCCCAGCAGTGAAAGCACCGAGTCCTAACCACTGGACCACCAGGGAATTCCCTGGAATTGCCTAAATTCTTATACCTTACATCAATAATATAAAAGAGAAGCACACCAGGAAGACACCTCAACAGTTCCCACCCACAGACTGACCTAATCCTGAGGGCATTTTCTTCATTTGGGGGTGGTCTCAAATACTATGGAAATTTTTAAAATGCAAGGTCCCCAGGGTATCCCCAAAAGTGAACCAAGACCTCAACGCTCATAAGCCAGGCATGCCCTTGGCCAATCTGGTTTCCTGGGACTCAAAACGGGACCAGAGTCTCCAGATGGTATTTTGGGGGAACGGTATTAGCTAGACAGCCCCCAAAATTTTAACAATGTGAATTCTCACCAGCTATACAAGTAACCCTCAACCATCAGAAATCTATGGTCCATGTCATTTATGATTGTTTGAGTGCCTCCACTGAAAGCTCAGCTACTGCCAACACTCATAATGCTTCTGATGTCCTGGACACCTGCGATTAGGGACAAACCTTGATGTAAAAGTTTTATTTACTTGGGCCTAAGGTACAAAAAGTCACTTTATAATTATACCAAAACTGTCTTCTTATTAGTTAGCCTAGTCTAGAATTTTACAAATTCCCTTAAATATCATATTCCCTAACTTCCTCTTTCTCAAGCTGAAAGAGGAAAAAATTAATTTAAAATTAATTTTTAAAAATTTTAAAAATTAAATTAAATTAATTAAAAGATAACTAAAAAGGGAGAAACACAAATTATGACTTCAGATATAAACAGGGACTGAGTTACAGGAGTGACCTGCTCTGAGAAGCTCAAAGCAATTTGAAGAAATCTTACAGATGTTACATATTCAGTATCAACATTTAATATCAGAGGTAATTATAAAAAGCAAAAGAATATTCAGAATCCTGCATAATTCTCTAATCTGAAATCTCTACTTTCAAAGAGTCTGGAACTTAAAGTAAAATCACCTCTTATGCCCTTTACCCAATTACCCTTCAATGGGCAACAAATATTTCTTAATATTAGAATCAAGAACACTCAGCGTATACCTTGTTGAGTTCTTCTATCCTTCTGATGAGGTACGGATTGCTAGAGGAATTCTCAAAGTAGACATAATCTGTAATTAAAGGAAGTAAAGAGCTTAATCTTTTCAACATAAAGTTCACATTTGTCAATTTATGACTTTTTATATTAGGTAATTCACATTCAAAATGAAGCACGCCCATGATTCATTTCCTGGTAAAAGCAAACTGAGTAATGCAGCCTCAATATATTATCTTTCTTATGTGCTTACCATTCACAGACCCTTATTTTCCTGGCATTTTCATTTCAATTAATGTTTTATTCAAGTTCTCCTAGACTTCTGTCCCACATGTGTCATTTCTTTAATAATAAACAAAAAGACACCTCTTATCATTGAGTAGTCAGAGCTGACTAAACATGTGTCTTTCATACGATAACTGCTTCCACATCTTTTCACTCCAATCCAATTTGCCCTGGAGTAGGCTTCTCACATAAAACTATTGACCTAAGACAAATTCAGAGCATCTTGAAAGGCTTAGCAGCCCAAAGTACATTTCAATCACCAACTTAAAAAAAAATCAGGTGAGCAGAGCAGAAGCACATTGACAAACTTTTTCACAGCTCTTTCTAGGAAGATGAGGGGGCGAAAAAGGAGAGGGGTCACTTTTTGAGAGGCAGAGCTCTGTGGAGGTGATAACCAGCCTTTCTAATACCATATTTACCATATTTAATCCAGATCCATTTTGGGTCTCGTTATAAAGCAATTGCTGCAGCCTTTCAACAAAAAGGATATAAATTTTCAAGTGTGGTTTTTCCTCTCATCTAATAGGCTCACTGGAAACTTCCCACTGTGTGTTTATTTGAGAGGCTGGGCTGCAGTGTTATTGTCTATCTTAGTGGCTCTTTCCCGTCTCCCTTCTGCAAAGTGGCCTCATTTAGCCAGGCCATTCCCACCACCATCCATCAAGGAGCTCGGCTAATGAGCAGAGAAGAGCCAGTCTTACACACAAACACGTCACTTATCTGAATTATTATTTTACCAGGAAAAGAGGGAGGAGGGCGTCTTGAGTAGGGAGAAAGTTTGTTTGACCTTATTTCTCTCTTCTGCAGAAGGCTGGGAAGGAGGCAGACAGCAGAGCAAACGTCCAGGCAGAGCTCCACTCCCCACCCCAGGCTGCGGTGCCCCGGCCCCTCTAAGCCCCATTCCTGGGGGGGGCTGGACAAGAAACGTAAGGGAGAGGGACGAAGGAGAGGTGCAGGGCCCTGTCCCCGCAAACAGGCCTATCCAGCTGTGCCCCTGGCTGGGCCCCCATCGCCCCCACCCACACCCCCAATGAAGGGCAGCAATAGAGGAGAGATGTCCCTCCACTCTCTCCAAACCCCCAACGCCTAGAAGCCACGCGAGGAGAGACCACCCTCGTAGGCGGCTCGACGGCCCCTGACCCCCATGGGGGTTTCACGGGTTGAGGTGGGGTGGCATCTGATAATTCATACCCCCAAGTACAGGCCTGGTCTAAAACCCTGGTTGGGATGTGGGGGTGTGGATGGGCCCCGGCCCCTTGTGGGCCACGGTGGGGGAGGGGGGCAGCCCCGGCCCCCTCCGCAGGCCCCCAGCCCCATGAGCCCTCAGCCCGGGCGCCCGTGGCTCCCAGCGGTTAGGGTGAATTCGCCCCTACCCCCCACTCCCGGAGCCCGCTCCCAGACGGGCCGGGTCGGGCCGAGCCTTCCTACCTCCGACCCGGTACATGTTGGCCGCCATGTCCGCCCGCCCGCCCGCGGAGCCCGAGCCGAGCCCCGCCCGCTGCCGCCGCCACTGCCGCCGCCGCCGCCGCCGCCGCCGCCGCCGCCGCCGCCGCCTCAGCCCCGGCCGCCGCCGCCGCCGCCGCCGCGCCTAGCCGCGGGGGGGAGGGGAGGGAGGGAACAAGGGGAGGGGGAAGTGAAGGGGAGGGGGAAGTGAAGGGGAGGGGGAAGTGAAGGGGAGGGGGAAGTGAAGGGGAGGGGACGCCGAGGGGTGGGAGCAGGTGCCCGCCCCCAGCGCCGGGCTAGCGAGGCCGACTTCCCGGCCCCCCGGGAGGCCGGAGCGCTTGGGGCCAGCAGGGAATTGGGGAGGGGGGGCGGCCTGGGGGACCTAACTGGAAGTGGAGGGCGTACCAGCGTACCCCGGCACCTGCCCACCCCGAGACAGGGCTTCCTCCCCGCTTCTGTCCCTGGAGAGACCCAGTCTGTGTGACCTCGAGCACGTGAGCCCCTGTCTCGGTGCAAACACTTGGATGCAAATAAGTGCTCGCAGCAGGGCGCCTTCCTCGTGGTGATGTTAATGCGGCAGGCCTGGAGATGGCAGGCCCTGGAGCCAGGAGGACCCCAGGTGCCTGCAGCTTCTCCGGGCAGAGACTTATCTGGGGACAAGGCTAGAAAAACAGGCCCCTTCCAGGTCTACCGTAACTACGTTGTCAGGTCTATCCGCGTTCACCCCAAAACCGGGCTGAATAAAACCTATTTCCCCACACCTGGAGGCCTTGCCTCTAGACAGGCTTGCAGTGCAGCCCGGCTGGGAGAAGAGACCATTAGAGGAGGGGGGCTTCCTTTGCCCTTACGGGAACAGGGCCCTACAGTTCATCATCACCACAGACCCTCAAAAAAGAGATCGTGCCAATCAGCTTACTGTTGATGGACTGTTAACTGGTTATGTACCTAAAGCTTTTAAAGTTATTATTTTCCCATGCGAATTCTCTAGACAACCCCTGTTTTCTCAGCCTTCATACCCTCACAGAAACAAAGAACCAAGTAGAGTTGAATCTGAGCTGGCTCTCCCCCAAAATGAACACAAACAACTTTCTTTAGAGAAGCCAATCTATTCCAAGCTACTCCCAGACGTTGTTGTAAAATACACATGAAGATGATCCCTTACTGTCCTAGGTTGTTTGGAGTTTCTGGTGCTTTACAGCTGTGTGTTGTTGACTCTGGCTTTGGGGTCTGTGCAGGGATGGGAAGTGTCCCCAGAAAAGAAGATTGTGTTTTGTTTGTCTGGTGATGGCATTTGTGACGGTCCATTATCACAAATTACTGAGGTGAAAAAAATAATTTTCTAGATAGCTGAGGGAAAGTAAAAAATAAAATAAAAAATAAAGTACCTTTGCCTGAATTACCTTGATTGTGTGACCCAAGTTTCTTTAAGTATAAAATGGGGGCACACTAATTCCACTTCACAGATGGGGTAAGGATCAGTTGTGATATCTTAAAATGCTTTGTAAACCATTCAGCACAGAGCACTATGCAAATACAGGTGTCCGTTGCTTTTTTTTAACTCAAGAAAGTTTCAGATTCCCAAAGGTTTTATGCCATGAGTCAAATTGTGATCCTGCATCAGCTCTTTTGACCTAGAGAAAAAAGCAGAAGTGTTTTGTTATGCACACTGAATAACTGTTATTTCTCATAACCCTTTTACTGGAGATCCCACGGAAAACATATTGTGACGTATCTGGCATCACCCTCTCCGTTTCTGAGCTGACACCTAAATAGTTTGAATAATTTAGCTGGAGTCAAACCATAAACTGGCAGCAGTATTGGGATAATTCAGCCCTTTCCTTTGGCCTAGAAATCTCTTAACCAGGAAGAATTTCTCCAAGTGAAAAGGCCACCTGGAAACCATAAACCGCAAAGGAATAATAGATCACAAGCTCTTCTAAGGGGTTTTCCCATTATTTTTGAATAAATGAGCAATTTCTCCCCTTCAAAATATTTCTGTTTCTGTTAGTTCCTTGTCTCATCTCCACAATTTTGTGCACCTTACCAGGTACTAACCACAATAAATGGGCAAAAAGTGCCAAGAAAACTCCCTGCATCCGTACCTACCTCCTCCCCTTAGGAACAGCCTTATCCAGGATCCCCAACCCCATGCCCTCCATGAAAGGGCTCAGAGTTTGGGGGGAAGGGGATGAGTAGTAGGAGGTAATGATGGTGGCAGAACCCAGGCTCTTCCTTCCTCTAGATTCTGTGTAGTTTTTTTTTTTTTAATTTAATTTATTTATTTTGGGCTGCGTTGGGTCTTTGTTGCTGTGTGTGGGCTTTCTCTAGTTGCGGCGATCAGGGGCTCCTCTTCGTTGTGGTGCACAGGACTCTCATTGCGGTGGCGTCTCCTGTTGCAGAGCACGGGCTCTATAGCACAGGCTCAGTAGTTGTGGCACACAGGCTCAGTAGTTGTGACTCACAGGCTCTAGCGCGCAGGCTCAGTAGTTGTGGCGCACGGGCTTAGTTGCTCTGCGGCATGTGAGATCTTCCCAGACCAGGGCTCGAACCCGTGTCCCCTGCGTTGGCAGGCGGATTCTTTTTTTTTTTTTAATAAATTTGTTCATTTATTTATTTTTAGCTGCATTGGGTCTTCGTTGCTGTGCGTGGTCTTTCTCTAGTGGAGGCGAGCGGGGGCTACTCTTCGTTATGGCGCACGGGCTTCTTGTTTTGGTGGCTTCTCTCGTTGCAGAGCACGGGCTTTAGGCGTGTGGGCTTCAGTAGTTGTGGCATGCAGGCTCAGTAGTGTGGCTCACAGGCTCTAGAGCGCAGGCTCAGTAGTTGTGGCACATGGGCTTAGTTGCTCCACGGCATGTGGGACCTTCCCAGACCAGGGCTCGAACCTGGGTCCCCTGCACTGGCAGGTGGGTTCTTAACCACTGTGCAACCAGGGAAGCCCAGATTCTGTGTGTTTAACCTCTTTCATCTCCAGATCCTGGGCCAGTGTCTTCTACATAATAGGTGCTCAATATCTGAAAGAATAAGTGCCCGTGAATGATGGGCTCAACATAGAGAACGAGGTGCAGGGTTGAATGCAGGGACTTTGTCTAGGAAACTTTTATACCTCCTAATATCAAAGAGGTATGCACATAAGAGAGTTCAGCAAATGTCTCTAGATTGGAAAAAAAAAAACATACAAAGAAGGGTGGAAAAGCCTGAGCCTTCAAAGAAAGCAAAGGCACTTCTACCTCCTCAGGCTGCATGGCTCAGATCACAAACTTGTCATCAATCAGCCCAAACTTCACTCCTAGTTTGACTGTTCAGCTTTAACACCTTGAGCAAGTTGCTTAACCCCTCAGGTCCTCAAGTTCTACAAATCATGACTAGTGATTGACACCTATGGCGAATGCTTATGCTAAAAAGTGAAATATACAATGTGTTGGGCACATGTTAAACTTCATACTTACATGTCACTTCTCTCCATTCCAGCCATCCTCATTACTAAGAAAGAGGGGTCTCTCAGATCATGCCAGAAACCCCAGGGAAAATCCAGCCTCCGCAAGGGTAAAATTTCCTGGCATGGCCGTTGTGATTAAAGAACCACGATAAGGGATTGCCAAAAGGCCCAGAATCTTCCCTGTGCAGTCCCCAGCATCCCACAGCTTAGCTGGAAAAAAGTGGATGCTGCAAGAAAGCTATAGATAAGACAGAGGGTTGGTTTTTGTCTCAACATCAGGATGGAATTTTTATACATGCAAAAAAAATAAGGGCTGGCCAGAGTCTGGGAACTTTCTGATATTGAACTCAAGAAAGCAGCCTGGGGGTCTAGAATGTAATTAATCTGAAACCAGATGCCAGTCTTTAGATTAGTACCATATCTTGTCCTTTGTGTTTTCTTTGATTTCTCTCTCTCTTTCCCTTTTCTTTCATTAACTTATGTGTTATTTAGTAAAAATTCTTTTGGAAAAAGGCCAGTCTCCCTCAGCTATTCCAAGGTGGTCCTGGGTTTTACAAGCAGATGACTGTATTCCAGAAGAAAGCAAGAATCAAAGCAATGGAGCCCCTAAGGGAAAGGAAACCAGAGTTGGAGTTTCCTAGCTTCTTTAGCCATGGAGCTTCTCCTTCCATTGATCCCCTGTGCTAAAAACATGAAACCCAGGACCAGTCCCAGATCTTGATTTTTGGAAGTGTGTGTTTTAGGATTTCATGATTCTCTCATGCCCTCAAAGAGGAGTTAGCTCAGCCATTTGGCTGCATCCACAAGGAGGTTCCTTCTCTAGCGACAACATTGCCTCCAGATACTGGAAAAGGGACTGGAAATCACAACGTAGACAGGGATGAGCCCCTGGAAGGGTAACCTAATTGACCTAAGTGCTCTTATTTTTCTTAATCTATAAAGTGCTGGAGTGCTGTGGATTTGAATTGGCGATGATGACAGCACAGGGTGTGGGGTCAGGAAATAGAATCCTAAAAGGCAATGGGAAGTGTTGAAGGGATACAACAGGGAGTGTTTGTAGGAATGACTCAGATAGCAGCAAAGAAAGTTGATTGGAGAGGCTGGAGAGTCGAGTTGAGGCTGTGAGATCAGTCGGCAGGTTGGTGCAAAGGGATGATAACCTAGAGTAGAGGCAGTGGGATATGAGAGATGTAGATGTGTTTGAGAGAGACTTAGGGGGTGGGAGCTACAGAATCTGGTGCCTTTGGGGAAGTTTGGAGTAAAAGGGTAACATCTGGTTATCAGCAAGTGGGTGGAGAGAGATGTGATTCAGTGAGTAGAAAGTACAGGAGGGGAGGCAAGTTGTGGGGAAGAGGGATGGTTGACAGGTTCAGTTTTAGACAAGTTGTGTGCAAGGTGCCCTTTGAGCGACTTCCCTGGCGGTTCAGTGGTTAAGACTCCACACTTCCAATGTGCTTCCAATGCAGGGGGCGTGGGTTTGATCCCTGGTCCGGGAACTAAGAACCCACATGCCGTGCGGCACAGCCAACAAAAAAGAGGTGCCGGGCTTCCCTGGTGGCGCAGCGGTTGAGAGTCCGCCTGCCGATGCAGGGGACGCGGGTTCGTGCCCTGGTCCGGGAGGATCCCACATGCCGCGGCTGGGCACGTGAGCCATGGCCGCTGAGCCTGCGCATCTGGAGCCTGTGCTCCGCAACGGGAGAGGCCACGACAGTGAGAGGCCCGCGTACCGCAAAAAAAAAAAAAAGAATGATGTGGATGAACAGACCTGGAGTTTGAGAGATCTGGGCTAGAAATACCCTCTTCTGTGTCACCATCAGCTGAGAACCAGGTCTGTCTTGTCTGAGGAATAAACCAAACCCTGCCCCCAGGGGAAGAAGCAGGTTCCCTGAGTCCTTCAGCTTGGGAGAAAACAGGTTTAGCCGGTCTAGGTCCAGGAGATCAGAGTCCAGGTCCAAATGTGCAAACAGGCAGGGCACGGGCAAAGAGCCACGCAAGTCACTGACCAAGACAGATGGTGAAGACAAGGGGGAATGCCCAGGGCTGACCTCCCACAGGCAAAATTCTCAGCTGGAGAGAGTTCTGCTCCCAGGATGAAAAAGGCAGCTGGGGTAGGAGGGTGGGAGTGGGGGATGAAAAGAACAGGAAGAGAAGGGAAGGGACACAGCCTAATAAAGCAAATCTGCCTATTTCCTAACTTAACCCTCTTGCCTCTAAGATGGTGTAGTGGGTTGAATGGTGGTCCCCCAAAATATATATCCACCTGGAATCTGCAAATGTGACCTTATTTAGAAAAAAGGTATTTGCAGATGAAATTAATGATCTGCAGGTAAGATCATCCTGAATTAGGATTGTCCCTATATCCAAAGACAAGTGTCCTTGTGTGAAACAGAAGAAGAGAGGACACAGAGTGAAGAGGAGAAGGCATGTGAAGGTAGAGGCAAAGACTGGTGTTCTGAGCCATAAGCCAAGGCAATGCCAAAGACTGCCAGCAACCAACAGATACTGGAGAAGAGGCGTGGAATCGATTCCCCGTCAAAGCCCCCAGAAAGAACTAAGTTTTCTGGCACCTTCATTTCTGGCTTCTGGCCTTCAGAACCATGAGGGAATAAATATCTGTTGTTTGAAGCCACCCAGGTTGTGGTAATTTGTTGCGGCAGCCCTAGGAAACTCATACAGACGGTAACCACCCCTTGATTTTAAGTAAACATAGATTCAGCCAGAAAACACTGAGCACTATATACAGAGACGAAGGGACATACAGAGACCAAGCTGAATAAAAGAGAGAGACATAGAGAGAAGAGGGCCCAGCACCACTCCACTTAAGTCCTGCTCAGATCCTTTAGACAGAGCTCAATTTATCTCATCTTGGTTTGTCTCTCCTTCTGGCTGACATGGTTGGCTTAGTAGTGCTAAGAGAAAGGAACACCCAGATGCGATGCCCCTCAGCTAAGTGCCAGTGTAAGCATCCCCCCATTTTTTCTTCCCCAGCACACCTGTGAGCTATCACACATTCCCATGAGCAACAGCAGATTACCAATAAGGTAATGCACCTTTTAACCCCTTAATTGTGTTTGTCAGGAAGCACTCCGGCTCCTCAGATCCCAATCAATGCTTCTATGGTGGGGAGTAGGGTGGAGGCTACCAAGAATAGAAGTCTCGTCTACAAAAGTGCCCTTTTCATTCAACAAGTAGATAATGAGTACTGTTAAAGGCATTGAGGATACACCAGTGAACAAGATAGACAAAGCAAAAAAAAAAAAAAAAAAAAAAGATAGACAAAGCACCTGTCTCCCTGGAGCTTATATTCTAGTGGAGAAGACAGAGAATGACCAAGTAAATCAATCCATAGATATGCTAGTATACAATCATAAATGTCCTACAGAAAGTAAATCCGGATAAAGAAACAAAAAGTTATGATGGTGGTCAGGGAAGGCCTCTTGGACATAAGAACTCAAAAGAGACCTAATGATGGGATGAAGTGAACTACTGGGACATGTGGGGAGCAACATGCCAGGACAAAGGAACAGCAAGTGCCAAGTCCCCAAATCAAGACTCAGCCTGACCTGATCGTGACCTAGGAAGGCCAGTGGAGGTAGGAGATGAGATCAGGGAAGTGAGCAGGGTCCAATAATGTAGGGCCTAGGAGGCCACGGTAAAGTGTTTGAATTTTGTTCTAAGTATAATGGAAAGGTTTTTAACACAGGAGTAACAGGGATCTGATTTATGTTTTAAAAAGATCAACTGGAATATGAAGAACACAAAGTAGAAAGGGGCTAGTCTTGACTTCCATTTCAATAAAGGATGACTGGAGGGCTTCCCTGGTGGCGCAGTGGTTAAGAGTCCGCCTGCCGATGCAGGGGACACGGGTTCGTGCCCCAGTCCGGGAAGATCCCACGTGCCGCGGAGCGGCTGGGCCCGTGAGCCATGGCCGCTGAGCCTGTGCGTCCGGAGCCTGTGCTCCGCAACGGGAGAGGCCACAACGGTGAGAGGCCCGCGTACCGCAAAAAAAAAAAAAAAAGCATGACTGGGGACTTCCATGATAGTCCAGCGGTTAAGACTCTGCGCTTCCACTGCAGGGGGCTCGGGTTGATCCCTGGTCAGGGAACTAAGCTCCCTTGGCCAAAATAACAAAAAAGCATGACTGTGTTCTCTGGAGGCATCAAACCTCCCTGGGCACTAGGAATTCAAAACTTACCAATCCAAAGTTTATATGATGGAAAACCAAAACTCCTCCTGTGTTTCATTTGGCATAATAGTGAGAGAGACCCCTTCCAGCTCAAACTGTGGTACTGAGACCTGTACGTAATGGCAACATACACTGGCTACCTTTTAAAATCCTATACCAAATCATATTGGACAACATCTTGTCATGTAGGCTGTAGCTAGTTCCCCTTACACCCAATAGTGTCACTGAGTTTTTCCTAGGCCATTCACCTTTCTTTCAGCTACAAGAACCAAGTTCTTTTTTTTTTTTTTTTGCGGTACGCGGGCCTCTCACTGTTGTGGCCTCTCCCACCGTGGAGCGCAGGCTCCGGACGCGCAGGCTCATGGGCCATGGCTCACGGGCCCAGCTGCTCCGCGGCACGTGGGATCTTCCCGGACTGGGGCACGAACCCGTGTCCCCTGCATCGGCAGGCGGACCCTCAACCACTGCGCCACCAGGGAAGCCCAAGAACCACGTTCTGAACCAAGTTCAGACCAAGAACTACATCTTGGTCATGGGGAACATGGTAAGACCAGTGAATTCCATGAATATGAGCCACTTACTGCATTTTTTCATGTTAAATAAAGTGTCTTGGTTATAAGTGGTGCTGCATATAATATCATGACCTGAAATAAAGCCTCCTGAAAAGTTCACACAAAAAAATAAACCCCAAAGACACCAAACGTCACTTGGGCTGCTGTACAGAGGATGGACTGAGGGGAATGGAAACACAGAGGCTTGTTAGGAGGCTAACATACTTTGAGAGAGAGGTGACAAAGGCTTGGAATAGAACGATAGCCGTCGTGGCTAACAAAGATATATTTTTAAGATAGAGCCAATAGCCCTGGCTGAAGGGTTGGATGTAGGAGACGAGAGGGCAAAATCCATGAACATTAGTACTTTCAAGTGCTTGTAGATATCTGTTTCGAATAGACAGCTGGGTCTCGGCTCTGGAGCTCAGCAGAGAGGCCCAGGCTAAAAATGCAATCTGGGAGTCACCACTATGTAGAAACTCTGTGAAGCTGGGGACTGGTCAGATCACGTGGGAGAGAGTATAGATGGCAAAGAGCATAGAAGCCTGAACCCTGGGGCAAGCCAGCATTGAGGGCAGAGGTCAGTTCTGCACCTTGGCTGCACCAAGGAAACTGCTATTATAATACCCAGGCCCCACCTCCAGAGATCCTGATTTAATTAGCTTGGAGTTGACCATGATTTTCAGTTAAGAGAAAAAAATCCTCAGGTGACTTTTTTAATAAATTTATTTTTTAAAATTTATTTTTTAGTTTTGGCTGCGTTGGGTCTTCATTGCTGCACACAGGCTTTCTCTAGTTGCGGCAAGCAGGGGCTACTCTTCATTGCGGTGCGTGGGCTTCTCCTGTTGCGGAGCACGGGCTCTAGGTGCCGGGCTTCAGTAGTTGTGGTGCACGGGCTTAGTTGCTCTGTGGCATGTGGGATCTTCCCGGCCCAGGGCTCGAACCCGTGTTCGCTGCATTGGCAGGCAGATTCTTAACCACTGCACCACCAGGGAAGTCCCTCCTCAGGTGATTTTAATGGGCAGCCAAGATTGAGAACTATTCAAGTAGTGATAAGGAGAGGAGAGCCGCAAAGGGGGACTGAGGGAGCAATTAAGGAACTAGGAAAAAAGCCTGACGAGTAGAGTACAGGTTCCAGGAGCCATGTGACAAAGGGAGGGGCCCAACTGTGATAAACCAGAGCAACCAATCGACCACTGGATTTGGCAAGATGGTGGTCTTCAGAGACCGACTCCCCTGCCATCTTCTCTTTTGGTGGTTTCTGACTGTCGAAATCCTAGGCAGCTGGAAAAAAATTGGTAGGGTTCTGGCCTTAGACATCCTACGGTGTAGATGACTCCAAAAGCACAGAGGGGGGCTCACGAACCCCCCCAGACTGAGGGATGGAGACTAGAATTTGCTCCTTTCATCAGCTCCTTTTATCTTTATCCATAGGTTTGTAGCTGCTGCCCTTTCTAAAAGAGACTGAGGGACTTCCCTGGTGGTGCAGTGGTTAAGAGTCCACCTGCCAATGCAGGGGACACGGGTTCGATCCCTGCTCCGGGAAGATCCCACATGCCGCGGAGCAGCTAAGCCCGTGTGCCACAACTACTGAGCCCGTGTGCCACAATTACTGAAGCCCATGCACCACAACTACTGAAGCCCATGCGCCTAGAGCCCGTGCTCCGCAACAAGAGAAGCCATCGCAATGAGAAGCCTGTGCACTGCAACGAAGAGTAGCTCCCCCTCGCCGCAACTACAGAAAGCCCACACACAGCAACAAAGACCTAACACAGCCAAACATAAATAAAATAAATTAATTAATTAATTAAAAAAATAAAATAAAAGAGACTGAGGGAAGTTATGTGCATCTTAATTTCAAAAAGGATAGAAAATGTTGGAGGGCTCAAAGCAAAACTTTGAACTCCCGGATAAATAAATCGTTATTTATGTTTCCTTTTATCTCTGTGAAGTTTTGGAGGAAAAAACATGAGTAGTACAGAGTTGCCCCAAGGAGCTTCTTTTACAAAGCCAGGACAGGACCATATTATTAGTGGCAACTGATGCGATGTTTCCCGTTCAATTGCCCAGATCAGAGCGCTGAGGACCTGGCTCCAAAGAAAGGGCACCTAGAGGCAGTATAAGCTTTTTGAGGTTTTGGCAAAGGATGCCCAGGACCCATCCAGCCAAATCCTATCATTGGTTGTTTTCTGTAAGAGGAGACCAAGTGTCCATCCTCTGGAAGTCCTGACTCCCCTCCATCCCCGACAGGCTTCTGGTTTAGTGGGCGAAATTTAGACTGTGTTCATGGAATAGAGGGTGGAGCCCACATTAGGAGCCAGAATTCTGGAAGCCGAGGGAAGAGAGAAGCCTCCAGCATTTCACAGAGTCTCCTTCCTGTGCCCTTGAACCTGGCTGCTTCCTCACGTCAGGTGTCCCCAGTCTCTGCTCCACACTCACACAGAACCTATGTTGGACCCAGGTCAGAGCAACTTCAAAGGCAGAGTCTGAAGACTCTGTGGCCTTGGTGTTCCCACCTCTTCCACTCTCCCCACCAACACACAGCCCCTCGCACCTCCACAAGGCCCCTCACATCTGGGCTGGAGTGGGGGCTGCTTGCCTGTCACAATCACTGCCTCCAGGAGAAGATTTGAGGTGAAGCTTTCAAAGCTCCACTGACTTCTGCATGGTAGCCCAGCTTCTCCCAAAGCAGCTGCAGCAGAGGCCAGGCCCTGAGACTTGAGGGATGGAGCGACTCCCAGCCAGTGGCATGTTGCTGGGATCTGATGCATTTTTTATGATGCTGGTGTCAGCGTGGCTCCCAGGCACCAGGGGAAATGGAAAAGGCACTTGGGCCTGTGCTGATTAAACTAAATATTTAAACAGGAATCAGGAACTGAGGCAAAATCCATTTTTCTTCAGTAAAGCAGAGAGCACCACAAATGACTTCAAGGGTGAGGACTTGATAAACACCATGCAGATCATAGGGGAAGGTTGGGCGCCCCTGGTTTATGGCTTTCCTCTGCTGTCAGATCCCAGTTCCCTCTCCAGGGCAGATCTAAAGGGTTTGCAGGGGACTTCGGAGTCGAGAGGGAAAGGGGAGTTGGAGGACCAGAGGAATTGTTCCAGAGCCAATGTGGGAATGAAATTAGGAGACACCAGAACAAACTCTGGCTGGATTCATGCCTCTGGACCCTTTTGCGCCGTTCCTGTCTTGCGATATCTGTTCTTCCCGGTCTGGTCTGGAGAGATCTGTGCTACAGCATCTGCCCACAGGATCGCGCTTACCTTTTGATTAGCTGGAAGGAGGATGATGGGAAGTTGGGCAAACATGGACCAACCCTCTTGTCTTGATTCTTCTTATTCCACCTGAGACAGGTCCAAATTAGGAAGCTGTCCTCCACCCGCTGCACACAAACACAGAGGAAACCCTACACAGAGAAGACACAGGGGAAGAGGGCCCTCTATTTACAATATCCAGAAATCTCCAGATATGAGGAAAGAAAGATCTCAAAAGGTGATTTCCTGGTGGAAAGAAACAGTTGTCATTTGGCCTGGCTTCTTCCGCTGTGCTTTTTCCTCCCGGTGGTTTCCCTCACTTCTATTTCTACAGCAGTCACCATTCCTGGTTCCCAGGGACGTGCTTTTTTTCAGTCCCTGCATGAACAAACACCCTTACCCTCCTTTCCTCTAAAGATAGCCGAGACGGCTGACATTTTCAAAATTAACTTTTATAAGAACTTAGGCAAGAAAAGGAAGTAATTGCAGGAAGTACAAATGCAGAAGTTCAATTCAGTTCAAAATTTATTGAGAATGTGTGTTTAGTCGATGTGCTATACTCTGGGTTACCTTGATAGATGAAAATAGATTTCTGATCCTCAAGCAGTTCACTGTCTGATGGAAGAGGCAGGCAATTCGTGTATGATGAGTTACAATCTAATAAAGTAAAAGAAATAATTGCTCAGAATTGGTAGCAACTAATATGGCCTGCTGCAGGGGTAGGGCTGGTCAGAGAAGTCTTTGAGAGAAGGTGTTATTTGATCTGGACCATCAATTAAAATAAAAACTTTGCATGGTAAAGAGTCAAAAAGGACATTCCAGACAGAGGGAAGAGCATATAGGAAGTAGATGCATGACATATGAGAACCAACTAGAAACTTGGTTCAAAGCCAGATTGTAAAGGCATTAAATGCCAGGCTAAGGAGTTTGACATAATGCTGTAGGGCCTAGAGGCCATGGGGAGGTAACACTGTTATATTTGTATTAAGTAAGAAGGATAGCAGTGGCTAAAATTTAATAAATTGGCATTTTATTTTTATTTATTTATTTTTTGGCCACATTTTGGGGCTTGTGGGATCTTAGCTCCCCGACCAGGGATCGAACCCATGCCCCCTGCAGTGGACATACAGAGTCCTAAACACTGGACGGCCAGGGAATTCCCAGTAAATTGGCATTTTAGTTTTTGTAACTAACATGTGAGTTAGGTTAGTATAAATACATAAAATTTCTGGGCCTGCAGAGCTGACAATAGAGCACAGGCAGCCATGCTCCCTGTAAGACTTATCTTTAAATTCAACAGAGAAGTATTGGAAAAGACAAGGGGTAAATTAGAGCTCATCGTGTGAGTTCCATTTTCTTTTATCTTGGTATTATGGACTGAATATTTTTGTCCCCGCAAAATTCACATGTTGAAATCCTAACCCACAATGTAAAGGTATTAGGAGGTGGGGCTCTTTGGGAGATAATTAGGTCACAGAGTGGAGCCTTCATGAATGGGATTATGAAAGAGAGAGACCCCAGAGAGCTCTCTAGCCCTCTTCCTGCCATGTGAGGCTACAAGTCTGCAACCCAGAAGAGGGCCCTCACCAGAACCGGTTCCTATTGGCACCATGATCTCAGACTTCCAGTCTCCAGAACTGTGAGGAATAAATTTCAGTTGTTTATAAGATTCCAGTCTATGGTATTCAGTTATAGCAGCACAAACTATCTAAGAAAATTTGGAAAGGTGAAAATGACCCATATATGAGGAGAAATGGTATTATTGCCTGAAAACCCTTCCTATGTGTTGGCTCCCACTTCAAAAAATCCTAGCTGTCTGAGGTCTCAGGAGTCCTGGAGGATGAGGTCACCTATGCCCTAGAGAATTTTTGCGAGGGAGAAGCAAATGAAGGTTTTGGGGCTCCTATGAGAAGTGATTATTTAGGTTTAAGAACTGGAGAGAGGTGGTTATTCAGGCCTGGTGAGACTTCTGACGATAGGAACCTGGAGATGTTTAGGAACCAGGAATCATTCAAATTTGAGAAGTATGTGGACAGAGTTTGCCCAGGCCTTTGGAAAATTAACTGAAGAGATAACAGATGGCAAATTATAACAATTTTTAAAAATGTAAATATTAAGTAACTTGAGAAGAAATGCTGGCTGAGGAGTGACGGACATTTACACTAGTCCCAAGGATATGGCCCTGTGTTCCCTCTGCCATCTCTCTCTGGGCACTAAAGATGGATGAGTTTGCACCTTCAGGTAGAGGAGCCCTGATCCCCTTTCCTGAATCAAATATAGAAACACACATTTTAAAATTTATCTGTTCACAGAGACAAGGTTGGACATTTCCAAGATAATTTAAATGTCTAAGAAATTTAGGAAAATACCCACTCACCCCACCAAAAAAAAAGGTAAGAAATATATAATATTAAGTGAAAAAAAGCAAGCTGGATTAAAATACATATGGTACAATTGCATTTAGGAAAAAACAAAAATTATATATTTGTAGTGTAAATACATAGGCAAATAAATGTATAGAAGATGGGCTAGAAAGATCTGCAACCAACAGTAGTTACCTCTGGGGACAGGGTGTGGGAGGCGTGTGAAAATAACTCGATTTTCTTCTGTGTACTTCCATACTTTTCAAAGATTTTTACGATGAGAATGCATCACATTTTCATCAAATACATTTTAAATTTTATTTATTTATTTATGTACGTATGTATTTATTGGCTGCAGGGCATGCGGGATTGAACCCGTGCTCCCTGCATTGCAAGCACAGGTTCTTAACCACTGGACGGCCAGGGAAGTCCTGAAATACATTTTTTTTATTTAACAAAAAAATTTTAAAAACTAAAGACATAGACAGAAAATTATACAGTAGAACTTCCTGAAGCCAAGTTGATTAGTCAGTTCTCTTGGGTGCCCAGCCTGCACCCCTATTCCTTGCACCAAATCAATTTTCCTTTTTTTTTCTTAAATTAACTTAGTTTACGTAAACCAAAAACAAACAAACAAAAAGAAACTACTATAACTAAGAAGATGCCCGATCATGAGTGCCTGCGTACACCAGGCTAAGGTGAAACTTTATTATTATGTAGAGACCACAGGGAACTACCGAAGGGTTTTAAGCAAGGATGTGACAAGCATTTTAAAAATACCTCTCACAAGCATTAAAGAGGACCAATCTGAGAAGAGCCAGACTGAAGCAAGGAGGCCAGTTACAAAAAGCTTTTTCAGTAGTCCAAGTGAGAGGTGGTTTTAAGACAGGCTTCCTCATAGTCTGCTCTAAACTTGCTGATTGACTTAGATTCACTTGCATTCTGAATTATTCATTGATTTACCCATGAGAGAGAAGGAAAGAATAACTGAATCCCTAAAACAGCTGTAAGAACTTGCACTATTCTATCAAGGTCTGGGTGTGCATAAAAGTAACCTTCTCTGGTTCTCCAGTCTCTCTACGATCAAGTCCAGACTCCTTAGCACAACATTCAAGGCTAGCCCTTTACAATCTGGAACCAACTCCCCTTTCTCAGTCTTATGTCCCATCCGTCTTCCCGTACTCCACCACCTTGGAGCCACCCTCAGCCGCTTCAGCAGGGCAGAGGCTTGCCTTGGCTTCAACTTCTGCACCTGTGTTTCCATGACCTGGCCTTCCTTCCTTCTGCTCTGCTGGGCGAACCTCTTAGCTTAAATATAAGCTTCTCCCTAGAGCACTAACGCTCCCATAGCACCCCTCTATTATAATCCCCCCATGGTTATTTGGGCCTGTCCCCCCACTGTACCAATGGGCTCCAATGGCTGATCATCAGAAGCACAAGGCAGTTTGTTTCCTTGTTGTTGTGTTGTTGTTGTTTTTAAATTTATTTTATTGAAGTATAATTGATTTATAATGTGTTAATTTCTGCTGTAGAGCAAAGTCAGTTATACATATATATATATATATATATATATATACATTCTTTTTCATATTCTTTTCCATTATGGTTTATCACAGGATATTTAACATAGTTCCCTGTGCTATACAGTAGGACCTTGTTGTTTATTTATTCCGTATATCATAGCTTGCATCTGCTAATCCCAAATTCCTAAACCATCCCTCCCCGACCTTCCTCCCGCTTGGCAACCACAAGTCTGTTCTCTATGTCTGTGTTTGTTTCCGTTTTGTAGATAAGTTCATTTGTGTCATATTTTAGATTCTACATATAAGTAATCTCATATCAATTTCTCTTTATGACTTACTTCACTTAGTATGATATTCTCTAGGTCCATCCATGTTGCTATAAATGGCATTATTTCATTCTTTTTTTATGGCTGAGTAGTATTCTATTGTCCATTCAACTGTTGATGAACATTCAGGTTGTTTCCATGTCTTGGCTTTTGTGAATAGTGCTGCTATGAACATAGGGGTGCATGTATCTTTTTGAAGTAGCGTTTTGTCTGGATACGTGTCCCAGGAGTAGGATTGCTGGATCATACGGCAACTCACTTTTCAGGTTTTTGAGGAACCTCCATACTGTTTTCCACAGTGGCCGCACCAATTTACATTCTCACCAACAATGTAGGAGGATTCCCTTTTCTTGACACCCTCTCCAGCATTTGTTATCTGTAATTTTTTTTTTTTTAGCTGTGCCAAGTGGCACGCGGGATCTTAGTTCCCTGACCAGAGATCAAACCCATGCTCCCTGCATTGGGAGCATGGAGTCTTAACCACTGGACCACCAGGGAATTTCCTGTAGATTTTTTTTTTTTAAATTAATTTTGGTTGTGTTGGGTCTTCGTTACTGTGCTCGGGCTTTCTCTAGTTGTGGCGAGCGGGGGCTACTCTTTTGTTGCGGGTGTGCGGGCTTCTCGTTGAGGCAGCTTCTCTTGTTGCGGAGCACAGGCTCTACGCACCGGGCTTCAGTAATTGTGGCTCCAGGGCTTTAGAGCGCAGGCTCAGTAGTTGTGGCACATGGGCTTAGTTGCTCCGCGGCATGTGGGATCTTCCCGGACCAGGGCTCGAACCCGTGTCTCCTGAATTGGCAGGCGGATTCTTAACCACTGTGCCACCAGGGAAGTCCCCCTGTAGATTTTTTTTTAATGATGACCATTCTGACCTGTGTGAGGGTGGTGTTGTGTTGTTGTTTTTCCGTAGACTTGCAGGGCCCACCCTAGAACTAAAAATTCTGATTCTCTGGGGGAGGAGCCAGAGAATCTGTATTTTTTTTTAATTAATTTATTTTTTTGGTTGCACCAGATCTTAGTTGCGGCAGGCATGATGGGATCTAGTTCCCCAGCCAGGGATCAAACCCAGGCCCCCTGCATTGGGAGCATGAAGTCTTAACCACTGTGCCACCAGGAAAGTCCCAAGAATCTGTATTTTTAAAAAAAGTCCTCCATTGACTGTAGTCATCACTGAGAAGTGTTGGGGGGGGTGTTGGGGGCGTCTCTACAGCTTATAAAACTGTTGACTGAAAAAAATGCACAACCCAGAAGTTGAAAATTATGTTTTATTTGGCAGACAAAACTGAGGCCTGAAGCCCAGGACGCAGCCTCTCAGTTGACAGAACACGACACTGTGAAGCCTCCCAGACCAGCCCCACTGGTTCCCATAGCACTTTGCTCCCATTTTTGTACAACTCTTGCTGTGGGATCCATGTGACACGTGCCCCATTCTGCCGTATTGTATATTTCTTTGTCTACCATGTCCCACCCTGATTACATTCTGCCTCCCGTCTTTCCACAGTCTATCTCCCATCCAAACGTGAGCCTTTGACAGCAGGGAACCCATCAGGTACCACAGATTCCATGCACATGGATGCTTGGGGAAGACTTGCAATACGCATAAGGAATGAAAGCAGGAAAAACTTCTAAGTACAGTACAGCCCATGTAAGAAACTACAAATAATTGTTTTCAAGTCTTTCTGGTTTGACTAGGAAAAAAACATGATCAACAGTCTAGTTGCCAAGCTGGACTGTAGGCGTCAGCCACTCCTAGAGTTGATTATATACATTTTACTTAAAACAACAACAACAACAACAAAAAACCCCACAGAGGTCCAGGAAAGTGCAGGCTCTTGCTCCGAGTCACAAAGCTGAGTAGGACAGAGGAACACATTCTAAGTCAGGGCCCAGGACTGCCACAGACTTCTGACCCAAAGTGGGACCAGGCCACACCCTCCACTAACCTCCCTGTGGCCCTTGAGTGAAGCCACTTCGTTAGCATATAACAATGGAGACCACCAAGGTGCCCTCCCATTTCATTTACATTTAAGTGCCCAAAGCAGTCACCAGGTGCCTCTATTATCATTGCTATTAGCTGAAGTTAAAGGGTTTTTATTAAGACTCTAAGACCCTCCTTCTCTCCCTCCCTTCCCCCCACCAGGTTAGCTACAGAATGAATTTCCAAAACAGTCAATCACTAGTACTATTATCATGGTGATCAGCATTATACTGAGCCCTTCTTTTATATCTTGGAATCTTTCTGAGAAGGCAAGTTCAAGATGCCCTGCTTAAAAGAATTTCAAAAACCAGAATTTTCAGCTGGAAGTACTTCCAAAGGTGTAGAGGTCTCAGGCAGAAGGCCTGGTCTGGGATCTCAACCCCACCCACCACTGACTTGGGGGAGCTGGAACCTCTGGGCCTCCATTTTTAGATCTGAAAGCCCTCTGCCCTTGTATTCAACACTTCTGAGGATCGTATGATGCAGTCTCTGGAAAACGGTTTATCAACTTTAAACCCTCTCGAAAATCTGCCAAGCACCAGCCCCAAAACTAGAAGTCTGACATATTTTATAGAATGAGTGAGGAATTATACTATATTCTTACCTTACATATAGGAAGCTAGATTCCTCCTTGACACTCCTCCCCATGCACGAGTTCCCCCCTCCCATTTTTTATTTTTATTTTTTTGCGGTAAGCGGGCCTCTCACTGCTGTGGCTTCTCCCGTTGCGGAGCACAGGCTCCGGACACGCAGGCTCAGCGGCCATGGCTCACGGGCCCAGCCGCTCCGCGGCATGTGGGATCTTCCCGCACCGGGGCACGAACCCGTGTCCCCTGCATCGGCAGGCGGACTCTCAACCTCTGCGCCACCAGGGAAGCCCTAAAAATCTTGATGGTCTCATGACCAAGCTGTTTTCTGTTGCTGCCATCACTGGGACCTGGAGTGCTAGAGGCCTCTGATCTCTGAGACTTAAAGCATTCTGCTGATCAAAGAACGGTGGTTCAACGTCAGATATCAGTTGGTCGTCAAATACAGGCTGTTGCCAGATAGTTAGGCAAGAAATGGAGGGAGTGGTCCTTGGTATTCAGTGCTACTCTCTTCACACTTGGGGATCTGTAACAGGAAGTTCTCAGGAAGATTCTAACAATGTAAGCCCAAGACCTGCATTCTCTAAGAAGCCACTCACGTTCCCAGCCGCCACACAGAGCTGGGCCATGTTTATCATTTGAGACTCTGTTCCCCTGACCATAGATGACTGACGTAGGGAGAAGAACACTGACTCAAGTGGGCCAGTTACTCAGGAACCTCTGGATGGGACAGGTACTTGGGAGTCGGTGTACTTGATCGAGGAGTACATACACATTTTGGAATAATGGGGTGGGGGGCAACTATTTCCCCCATGAGCACAGAGAAAGTTCATCTGCAGGGAAAGCAGAATAAGGCAGGGTCATCAGTGTAGAAAGGAAGAAGGGAAGAAAAGAAGAAAGAAAGAAAGAGAGAGACAGAGACAAAGAGAAAGAAAGAAAAAGAAAAAAGGGAGCACACACTGAAAAACTGAAAAAAATGGCTGCCTTGCACCTCACAGTTCCCCCATTTCCAGATTTCAATCCCTCCTAAGCCCAGTTTTTATAACTTATGAGTTCTGTCTTCCTTTTTGCCTAAGTTGATCTGAACAGGGTTCTGTTATTTACAAGCAAGGAGCCGTCATTAATTGACAGGTCCTGGGTAAGGGCCTCAGTGGGAGAAGTGACTAGAATAGATATTACTGAGAAGACTTCGGAAATACCTAAATCCTATCAAGAGGCTGAAGTATATCCTTAGGATTGAAATGGATTTAGTGAAAACTGTAACCTAATCAACTGTTACTGTGACCAAAGAAGGGATTCCGAAGGACACAGGAGTCTTATGCAAAATGAGTGCTTTGCAGTGTTTATTAAATGACTAAAACTAAAAGGCAAACATCAAATTGGGGAAAAAAACTCACAACAAAGGGAAAAGACTTTTTCTACCTATATCATTTTTACCTCTCATTTTACCAAATATTTCTACAAAGTTAACACCTAATATTGGCTGTAATATTGTTTTGTCCATCCACAGTTGGACCCCTTTTCCTCCTTCACCAGACTCAACCCTTGATGACTGAATACGGCACGTGATGTACACCAGAGCCCTCCCCTGGTGTTTTTTGTTTTTTTTTAAATTCCAGCCAGAGAAAGGGAGGAGAGTGGTAGATGTGAGGCTCTGAGGCTGATACGACAGACAAATTTCCAGTTGAGCAGAAGAAGCCATTCCTCCGCAGGAAGCAAAGATGCAGACAATGCAGAGAGAAAGTGGCATTTGAGTATCTGATTCCAGTTGTCTCTGAGGCCAGCTGCCCCTGCCCTTCTCACAGTTTGGTTACATGAGCCAATAAAGCCTCTGGTTGGGACACCTGTGCTCTGGTCAAGCCTGAGCCATAAGGGACCCCTATAAATTCCTAATCATCTAATTGCCTCTGAGGCAGGAGTGCTGTAGAGATGGTCTACAACCTGCCCCTGTGCACAGACATGGTTCACTCTATGCCCTGTCTATTGTATGAGGCCCAGGGGGAGATCTTTGGAGGGCCAATGCTCCTATGGTTTATCTTTTGTCTACATGCTCATGCTGAAAGCTGCAGGACCACTCTGTGGGTCCTTTCAGAGGGATGCAGATCATCAACATGGACCCAAAAGGTACAAATGTATTGCTTATGCCAACATTTATTTTCTCTTCCTTCTTAGTTGCAGAACTCTGATTTTATTCAAGACAGCAATTCACCTATCTAAAGGTATTTCCAGGAGGAGGGATAAATCGGGAGATTGGGACTGACATATTTACACCACTATATATAAAATAGATAACTAATAAGGACCTACTGTATAGCACAGGGAACTCTACTCAATACTCTGTAATGGCCTACGTGGGAAAAGAATCTAAAAAAAGAGTCGATATATGTATATGTATAACTGATTCACTTTGCTGTACACCTGAAACTAATGCAACATTGTAAATCAACTATATTCCAATTAAAAAAAAAAGGTATTTCCCATCCTCTCTTGAAGGTAGGTGTACCACGTGACCAAGTTCTGGCCAAAGACATGCAAGTAGAAGTGTTGTACGGTACTTCTGGGGAGTCTCCTTAAAAGGGAGGAAAATGTCTTATTCCCTCCTTTTTCACCTTTCTCCTGCTTCAAATGTGGATTTCTAATACGATCTTGAACCATGACACAATAAACCAATGATAGCTCCACTACCATCCAGGACCTGGGTTCCTTCTACCTTGCTGTTCACCTTCATTAGCTCATTGTCTCAAGGTCCAAGATGGCTATAAGAAGTCCATGCAACACCTCCAGTTGCATATAATAGACAAAGTCAAAAAAAAAATAGTGCATAAACAAGATTAAGGTTTGTCTCAAATTTTTTTCCTTAAGAGATGAAGTTCTGGGAATTCCCTGACGGTCCAGTGGTTGGGACTCTGCACTTTCACTGCCAAGGGCCTGGGCTCAACCCCTGGTTGGGGAACTAAGATCCCATTAGCCTCGCCACACAGCGGGAAAAAAAAAAAAGAGAGAGAGAGTTAATGTTCTGTCTTGTTTATGCTGCTGTTATTTTGAGCTTTGTGTGTTGTATGCAACTGAACCTAATCCTCCATCAAGTAACCTAGGGTGGGCACTGGAATGTACTGGAGTCAGTGATGGGTCCAGTTCTAGGCTGATGTGAGTAAAGAAGTACTGCCCCATGGGAATCTGCTCCCCACCTTCAGAATCCTCCCAAATTTCCTAGAATCTTCCATCAAGCAAACTGAATAGATAGACTCCATCTGAGCTCCTGACAGGAAGAAGACTGAGAGAGATGTTGCTCTTTCTTTAAAATATTTATATTTATTTATTTATGGCTGCGTGGGGTCTTAGTTGTGGCACACGGGATCTTTCGTTGCAACACGTGGGCTTAGTTGCCCCGCAGCATGTGGGATCTGACCAGGGACTGAACCCGCGTCTCCTGCATAAGGAAGGCAGACTCTTTTTCTAAAATAATTAATTAATTATTTTTTGGCTGCGTTGGGTCTTTGTTGCTGCGCGTGAGCTTTCTCTAGTTGTGGCGAGCGGGGGCTACTCTTCGTGGCGGTGTGTGGGCTTCTCATTGCGGTGGCTTCTCTTGTTGCAGAGCACAGGCTCTAGGCGCGTGGGCTTCAGTAGTTGTGGTTCGTGGGCTCAGTAGTTGTGGCTCGTGGGCTCTAGAGTGCAGGCTCAGTAGTTGTGGCATATGGGCTTAGTTGCTCTGCAGCATGTGGGACTTTCCTGGCGCAGGGCTCGAACCCATGTCCCCTGAGTTGGCAGGTGGATTCTTAACCACTGTGCCACCAGGGAAGCCCCTGGAAGGTGGATTCTTAACCACTGGATCACCAGGGAAGTCTCCAGGTGTTTCTCTTAAAATTTGTCTCCTTATTGAGGGCAAGACTTCAGATTTCCTATAAAAAGGTCCCTGCTTCTTTGTTTCCCCACCTCAGGAGATCTCTCTAGGGCCCAGAGTCTAGACTACCACTACCCAATAATGTGAGCCACATATGCATTTAAAAATTTTCTAGTAGCCACATTAATAAAGGTAAAAAGAGATAGGTAAAATTAATTTTAATACTATACTTATCCTGTATATACAAAATATTACCATTTTCAACATAAGCAATGTAATCAATACAAACAGAATTATTATAATTGTATTGGATCAAATGTAATCACTATAAAAATTATTAATGAGATATTTTACATTCCCTTTTTTGTTCCAAGTCTTTGAAATCCAGTGTATCTTTTACACTTACAGTGCATCTCAATTTGGGCTAGCCACATTTTAAGTGCTCGGCAGTCCCATGTCACTACCATATTGAACGGAGCAAGTCTAGACTCTGCCTCTTCTCTCCTTCCAAGCCAGCCAGTTCCATCTTTTTGTCTCTGGTTGTAATCTCATTGTGAGGTTATTGTCTGTCTGCCTGACTCCTTTGGATTGATGTATTGTTTGGAGTGCCCTTAAACCTTTTAGATCTTCTTTGCTCCCTAGTCTATATAGTCATGGACCAGCCCATCTCCATTCTTCTTCTAGCCTGGACAAGCCCAGTTGTTTGAAAGGGAAGTTCAGAGGGGTGAAGTTCCTTAGGTGCTTCTCAAATACTCAGCTGATCCTTCACATGGGCAGTCTCACACTACTGCTACCTAAATGCCAAGGGTTAAGATCTTGAAAAGGAAACAGAAAGAGTGGGAGGTAAAAATCACCCGATGAGTGAGCTTATTCTTCATGTCAATCACTTGGAAAACTGACAAGTCCTCAGATTGGAAATAAAAACTGGGATACAGGCAAGGTGAAGGCAAAAGGGCTTTCTCTCTTTTGCATATCAGTTGCCCATGGGCAGGTGGTTGTCATATGGCCCTTGGTCCCTAAAGACAGGCGAGGCCCTGGAACATAAAGGCTCAAGACCAGGGGCTGGTGAAGTTGTAATTTCTGTGGGTAGAGCAGTAATCTTCAGGGAATTCCTGGGATGTCCAGTGGTTAGGGCTCTGTGCTTTCGCTGCCAGGGCCTGGGGTTTAATCCCTGGTCGGGGAACAAAGATCCCACAAGCCATGTGGTGCGGCCAAATAAAGAAAAATACAAACAACAAAACACAAGAGCAGTAATTTTCAAACAGTGCCCTGTGAAGTTCCCATTTGCAGAGATCTCTGGGGGCTGCCTGGAAAAAGACACAGGGGGAGAAAAGGGGATGCCTAGTGGGTAGAACTCTGTGCTCTCCAAGCTCCGCCTCAACCTGACCGGGGCCTCTATTATCTATTTAAACATTAAAGTTTTACATACTTGTCATTTTTTAAATGGCTTCACTACTTAAAAAAGCAAAACAAAACAATCGAAAACGGCTGAGAGGGCTTCCCTGGCAGCACAGTGGTTAAGAATCCGCCTGCCAATGCAGGGGACACGGGTTTGAGCCCTGGTCCAGGAAGATTTCACATGCCACGGAGCAACTAAGCCCGTGCACCACAGCTACTGAGCCTGCACTCTAGAGCCCGTGAGCCACAACTACTGAGCCTGCGTGCTGCAAGTACTGAAGGCTGCGCGCCTAGAGCCTGTGCTCTGCCAAGAGAAGCCACTGCAATGAGAAGCCCACACGCTGCAACAAAGAGTAGCCCCCGCTCGCCACAACCAGAGAAAGCCTGCACACAGCAATGAAGACCAAATGCAGCCAAAAATAAAATAAATAATAATGTTTTTAAAAAAGGAAATGGCTAAGATAGATGAAAAAACGGATGCTCAGAGAGGGGAGGTGATTTTCCTGATATCACACAGCTAATCATAGGGAAAGCCAGGATTCAAATGACCAGGTCTATCTCCTCATACTAAGCTCTTTTCACAAGAGAAATAGGTAATTTCTTTGGCTGGCTGTAAAGATATGTGCTGTCTAGAGAGTCATGGGACCACAGAGAAAGCCCATGCTATCTCATGGAAGGATGCATCTTTAACATGTAGTGATAGTAATTGGGTATTACAAACTCCTGCTGAGAATGTGGCCCTAACAAGAAGAGGAGAGGAAGTCTTGGGACTCCACAAGAGAATACTGACATTTTATTTATCAAGAAACAGCACTTGGGGACTTCCCTGGTGGTCCAGTGGATAAAACTCCATGCTCCCAGTGTAGGGGGCCAAGGTTCAGTCCCTGGTTGGGGTACTAGATCCCACATGCATGCCACAACTAAGAGTCCCCAGGCTGCAAGGAAGATCCCTCGTGCTGCAACTAAGACCTGTGCAGCCAAAATAAATAAATAAACAAACAAATAAATAAATATTTTAAAAATTTGCCTTAAAAGAAAAAAGGCACTTTTTTTTTTTTTTTGGCTGCACTGTGCGGCATGTGGAATCTTAGTTCCCTGACCAGGGATCGAACATGTGCCCCCTGCAGTGGAAGCACGGAGTCTTAACAACTGGACTGCCAGGGAAGTCCCAAAAAAACAGCACTTTTTTATAAAAAAGAAAAATTGTTTGAAATACGTGAGAAGGTTGAACTTTGAGTTAACGTACCTTCTCTGGGCTCTTCAAGCCTGTATTGTCTCAGTCGACCTACAACACCTTGGAGGTCAAAAGGACTTATGCCTTAAAGGGTTCATAGCTGCACATGAGTGTGGTCTCAGGACCACATCAAGCGGTTCTCCTTCCACTCTGAACATTAAGACACGTTTTCAGTAAAGAAGGGAAGGAAGGAAGAAAGGGAGGGAGAAAGAGAAGAGAGGAAGGGAGGGAGGAAGGAAGGGAGGGACAGATGGAATGACCAACAGGAAACATAGTTAAGCAGGTCTCTGTATACCTCCAACACACTAAGCATGTTGCTGCCTCAAGGCCTTTGCACTCCTTCCCTCTTCTCCAGAAATCCTCACACCTTACTCCTTTCCTTCACTGACGTTTCTGCTGAATGCAGAGGCCTGCCTTGACCACCCTAACCAAAAGAGCACCTACCACTGTGCCCCTACTTTTTCTTCGCAGCACTCATCAGCATCTAACATACTGTATGCTTACATTAAGAAAATTATTAAGTTTTATTTCACAGTTGTGAGGAGTACTGGCAGGTATTTTGTATGTTTACTTTTTTTTTTTTTTTTTGGGCTGCACGGCATGTCTTATGGGATCTTAGTTCCCCAACCAGTGATTGAACCTGGTCCCCGGAAGTGAATTGCTGCAGTCCTAACCACTGGACCGCCAGGTAATTCCCTATACTTACTTTTTTTTTTTTTTTTTTTTTTTGCGGTACGCGGGCCTCTCACTGTTGTGGCCTCTCCCGTTGCGGAGCACAGGCTCTGGACGCGCAGGCTCCGCGGCCGTGGCTCACGGGCCCAGCCGCCCCGCGGCACGTGGGATCTTCCCGGACCGGGGCACGAACCCACGTCCCCTGCATCGGCAGGCGGACTCTCAACCACTGCGCCACCAGCGAAGCCCCTATACTTACTTTTTAATATATCATTTCCTTTCTCCACCAGAATGTAAACTCCCAAGCTACAGTAACTTCATTTTGTTCTTTTGTTCAGTGACTTCTTTTTGTTCTATTTTCAGACAATAGAACAGTGCCTAGTACATAGGAATTTCTGAATGAATGTTAAATAGAAGAACGAACAAAATGAACAAATCATCGTCCAGGCATAATGGGGGTTTGGGAACAAATTCTAGCACAGGCCATCTTCCAGGGCGCCCAGAGATGAGGGTGAATACGGCTGTCCTCAGGGTGCCTGTCATTTCTCTGGATTCACATGGCAGAGCACACTGAGTATTGGCAGGGCCAAGAGACATTCCAAGGTATGCATTAGTCATCTTGGCAGGACCCTGGAGGCCTCCAGAGAATAGTGGAACACAGAACCATGAATCCTGGCCTCACCCAGAAGGCAAACAACCAGCTATGGGAGTTGGCAGCCACCCCTGTACCTGCTTTTCTCTGGGGCTGTGTCTGGATGATGGAGCTCCTGGTTATCAGATTGGTGTTGGTTCTGAGCAATGATTTCTAGGTCTGGGTGGGGTTATCTGGCAGTGGACTTCTTCAGGTGGCATTTGGAGTCCTGGGCACTCAGGTTACCTGGGAAAGCATGGACTGACATGGCAGTTCTTTCTCTGTGGCAAAGGAGAGGTTGAAATTGAAATGCAGAAGGAATAGGACTCCATGCACCTGCCATCCCTCACCCTCAAGTGACCCAAGAGGGTTCAGGTTTTGGTAATTCAATTGCATGTCCTAGAGTATTGGGGCCTTCAGACCTGGAAGGTGGCCTTACTGCAGGTGTCTCTTTTTTTTTTTAATAATAACCAGAAAAAAAAATTTTTTTCTCTTCCACCAGTGCCAAAATACAAGGTTTTAGGGCCTTAGTGCTTGCAGATTCTGAGAGAATGTAGCACCACCTCAAGACTGGATGCATCCATCTTTAGTATAAATCGTGGATGAGGGTATGTGCAGACAGAAACAGGGTGAAGAGGGTCTTAAACTTCCCAAAATGATGGTTGCAACCATTCCAGGTGAATAGAAAGCTTTTTTTTTTTTTTTCCGGAGACCAATCAAAGGGAAGTTGTCGGAAAGAGAGGAATCAGACCAGCAGTATAGTCTGCAAAACCCAGGAACCGTTCTGTATCTTTGATGCCTTCAAGAGTTTCCAATCTAGAACCATGATCATCTTTGCTAGTCAGCATGACCTGGCTGAGGAAGTACCTTAGGATGGACACCTCAGGCCATGATAACACAGTGTCTCTGTTAATGGAGAGGTGATTGTATTAGTTGTGGGAGAGGGGGTTTCTAAATGACAAGTCGAAAGAGAATCCCCAAATTCCGTGGCTTAAAGATCAAAGAAGCTGATTTCCCTCTTATATAACCTCAGAGATGAGTGTTTACGTCAGCAGGTAACTCTGCCTTTCTTTTCTTTTTTTTTTTTTAAGGTAACTCTGCTTCTGGAGGTCATTTAGGGGCCAGGTTATTTCCCCCAGTGGCTCCTCCGTCTCCTCTGGCTTACCTTATCTCCCTGGTTGAAGCAGGGTCTTTCCAGATTCCAGCAGCAGGGAGGGAGGAAAAGACCCTGTCACAGCCCACATTTTTTTTCTTTTTTGGCCATACTGAGTGGCTTGCGGGTTCCCTGACCAGGGATTGACCCATGCCCTTGGCTGTGAAAGCGCAGAGTCCTAACCACTGGACTGCCAGGGAATTCCCGTTTTCTTTCTTTCTTCCTTTCCTTTCTTTTTCTTTCTTTCTTCCTTCCTTTTTCTTTTTTTTTTACATTTAGCATTTTGAGGCCAAGTTCAAAGAATATAGGTTGAACTGTGAACCCCTTTAGGGTAAAGACTAATTAAAAACTCATCTTTGTATCCCCAAATTCCCAGAATCTAGCACAGTAACTGTGCATAAAGTTTGCCCAATAAATATTTGTTGAAGTTCGTGTTAAGGTTCTTTTGGTTACAAGAAAATATTATTGGGAGCTTAGTGGAAAGCTTCTCTAGAACTGAAATATAGGAGCTAAGTAATCAAGTCTTGGAAAGAATAGGAACTAGCATAGCTACAGGGACCTTGGCAGCAAGAGGTCATGGACACTTTCTCTAGGGCAATACTCTGGTTTCTGCTCCCCAAGCCCTCAGGCTTGATATTGATTCGTTGAATGCTCCAGATTTACAGGCAGGAGAACGTGACTGCTCTAGGCTGGACCATCTGTCAAACCCTATCAGCAAGCCCCAGCCTGGAGCAGGGAGGAGAGACACAGAAATGACCCCTGGGTGCCACCCACGTATCGAACCTGTTTCCAGAGAAAGGAAAACTGTCAAATGAATTATTATCCAAGTGCCTGACCACATCCTGGTTCAGGAAGCCTTACAAGCTTCAGTTTGTAAAGTGCTGGTGCCCAGCAGGGGAGCTGCAGCAGCCAGGGTAGGACAAGTCACTCAAAGTAGCTGAGCCTCGGAGGTGGTTTTGAGACTGTGGATGAGTTTGGCACACACACTGGGCGGTGGTGATCTTGGCGGAGCCCCAGCTTGCCACTTTTACACCTTACAGCTTTCCACTTTACACCTCCCAGACACTCTGGGAGGCACCTTGAGGGTCTGATAAACCCCAACCAGGGACTTGCTGAGTCCTGACTGCTGGACTGCTGGGGAATTCCCAGTTATCTCAGTTTCTGGGGTCAGGAATATGGGCATAGCTTAGCTGGCTGCCTATGGTCCAGAATCTCTCACAAGGCTGCCGTGTATTTGTTGACTAGGGCTGCAGTCATTACAAGGCCCTACAAGGGGTAGGATCTACCTTCCAGCTCACTCCCATGGCTGTTGACAGACCTCAGGTCCTCTGTGACTGTTGGCTAGAGACATCAGTTTCTTGTCATGTGGGCTTCTCTGTAGAACAACTCAGAACAGGACAGCTGACTTTCCTCAGAAGATAGAAGCCATAGTCTTTTTGTAACCTAATCTTGGGAATGACATCCCATCATTTTTGCTGTATTTTATTTGTTAGAACTGAGTCACTATGCCCAGTCTACACTGAAGGGGAGAGGATTACCCCCCAAAATCATTGGGAATCATCTTCCAGGAAGCCTACCACAGCCAGTCCCAGAGATGTGATGTCAATAAAGAGTTTGTCACTGGTCTGTCAGTTCTAGGAGATGCCAGGACAGAGGAATGAGATATTTATCGAAGTCAAGGACTGGAGGTCAAAGCTAGGAGCTGAGATTCCTGGGTGGAGGGGCCAGGCAAAAAGGAACCAAAGAATGAGGGAGAGCCAATAATAGAAGTGGCCTGAGATAGGAAAAAGTACAAATGATTCAATGGGGCACTGAGAAACCAGTTTTGGGAAGCCTGCTCATAACACACAGATGTTCTCTTATGCTTATGGGGCAGAATCTTGAGGCATGAGGCTGGGCAGAACAGATGCAGGTGGGTGGTGGTACAGTTACACAAGCTAGGAAATAATGAGGGTCCCTGATTTGTTCTGAGACAAGCTGATTTTGTAGTGCCTACGGAACATCCAGGTGGTGGATTGAAAATTGAACTGGGCAATTGAAAAAGGATGGAAGATCTAGAAAGAGCCGGCACGTGTAGGGTTGGGAACACAGTTAGATATGGGGGCAGAGGCAAGAGCAGTGGCCAGCAAGGTAAACTGAGGAAAAGTCAGATCCTTGGGCAACTACTACTAAAAGTGTTTCTAACACACTAACCTTCCCCCTTTGAGACCTGTCATGAACCTGCTACTACCCTGATTTGTGTCTACATTTTTCTTGAATTCCACGGCATTTTTTAAAAAAATAAATTTATTTTATTTATTGTTGGCTATGTTGGGTCTTCATTGCTGCACGCGGGCTTTCTCTAGTTGTGGCGGGAAGGGCTATTCTTTGTTGCGGTGTGTGGGTTTCTCATTGTGGTGGCTTCTCTTGTTGTGGAGCACGAGCTCTAGGAGTGCAGACTTCAGTAGTTGTGGCTTGCGGGCTCTAGATCGTAGACTCAGTAGTTGTGGTCCACAGCATGTGGAATCTTCCTGGACCAGGGCTCAAACCCATGTCCCCTGGATTGGCAGGTGGATTCTTAACCACTGTGCCACCAGGGAAGCCCTCCACTGCATTTTTTTCCCCCACTGCATTTTTTAAAAGAATAAACTTTATTTTTAGAACAGCTTTAGATTTACAGAAACATTGAGAAAGTAGCACAGAAAGTTTCCATATATCCCACACTCAGTTTCTCCTATAATTAACAACTTACATTAGGATGGTACACTTGTTACAATTAATGCACCAATACGATACATTATCATTGACTATAAGTCCATAGTTTATTCAGATTTCCTTAGTTTTTTAACCTAATGTCCTTTTTTCTGGCCCTGGATCCCATCCAGGATACCACATTACATTTAGTTGTCATGCCTCCTTAAGCTCCTTTGGCTGTGACAGTTTCCCAGACTTTCCTTGTTTTTGGTGACCTTGTAGTTTTGAGGAATACTAGTCAGCTATTTTTAGAATGTCCCTCTGTTGGGATTTGTCTGATGTTTTTCTCATGATTAGACTGAGGTTGTGGGTTTTGGAGAGAAAGACCACAAAGGTGAAGTGCTATTCTCATCACCTTGTATCATTGGTGATGTTGACCTTGATCACCAGCTGAACTTGTTTGCCAGTTTCCTCCTCCTGAAGTTACTCTTTTTTTCCACCTTTCTATACTGTACTCTTTGGAAAGACGTCACTATGAGCAACCTACACTTAAGGAATGAGGAGTTATCCTCCACCTCCTTTCAGGGTAGAGCACCTACACAGGTTATTTAGGATTATTCTGCATCGGAGGTTTGTTTTTTCTCCCTATTTAACCAATCATTTATTTATATTAGTATGGCCTTATGGATATTTATTTCATACTCTGGGTTATAATCCCATACTACTTTATTGTTTTACTCAAATTGTTCTAGCTCTGGCCATTGGAAGCTCTTTCAGTTGACTTCTCTGTTGCTTTGACATACCACCATATTGTGATACTTTTTGTTTGTTTTCGCTTTTGTTTTTTATAATAGTACTTCCTTACTTTCTGGCAGTTTACTGTGTATATTTCCTGCCCCAGGAGTAGAATCAGCCATTTCTCCAAGGATTCCCGGTTGCTTATATTTGAGAATGGTATTAGAAACTAAGATCTGGGCACTGGGTGGGCTCAACTGTATTTTCATCCTTTACTATTCCCTGACTTAAGGTAAAGTGTGCTACACGTTTGCATAAGCCTACTTTTGTTTCCATTTTGGCTTCTAGTTTCTTTGTATACTTTGCTACCCATTCTCTCATTTGCTTTCTCTCTACTTTTATTTTATTTTATTTATTTTTAAATTTTTGGCTGAGCTGCACGGCTTTAGGGATCGAACCCAGGCCCCAGCAGTGAAAGCGCCAAGTCCTAACCACTGGACCGCCAGGGAATTCCCATCTGTCTACATTTTAAAGCTGCTTAAATGGGCTTTGGCTAGACTGATATCCATGGGTTGTCACCACTAAATTCTTCAATCACATTTACTGTTTCAAGTCTAGTCATAAGATCCTGAAGCCATTTTCTTCTTCCGAATGTAAAGGTATTGCCATTTTGTAAAATAAAACTCTAACATTTGCCTTGAGTTTGTAGACCTGTAAAAATTAGAATTCTATGAAACCTTTGTTGGGGAAGGAGGGAGGGAGTCATTTGGACACCTAGAGCACTGGGTTGGTTTGGGACCCTGAACTAGAAAAGGCTTGAGTTTCACAAAGATATGTCCATTTTCTGTGCTTAATAAAAAGCCTGGAATGAAGGAAAGGGGAGCAGTATTTATGGTGCTTTTAATCATTTATCTTTGCTGCTGCCACCCTGAAACCGAAGCAAGGCCAAAAATCCCTCTCCCTTCAGTTTTACACAGACTGAGCTCTTACATAGAGCTTTTCAAAATACGCACCCCCCCCCCACACAAATGAAAATGTAAAAGTATAGATTCTTTACAAATAGCATAGAAATAGAGAGCTAACAGAATACAATTTTTTTAAAAGCACAATGGAAATGTACAACTCTTTTATTTAAAAAATTATAAATTATTAAAGGACATAAAAATGAATAAATCGATAGTTAAATTACACCCATCAATTGATCCAGTATCATGATGGTGCTAATGCTCCCCAAATTACTATGTTCCATTAAATATGTTCATGTCCTATGACCCAATAATACTTCTAGGAACATAACCTATAAAAACTTCCTCAGAGACATGTGCAAGGAAATTTTAGCAGCACTCTTTGTAATACAATTTTCTTATCCTAAGGTAACCATGATTTGCCCAATTGTCATTATTGCAGACCTGGGATTCTCCAAGCTCTCACTTCTGCCTCTCAGCCTGAGGTGGAGGAAGGGGACCAGTGTTGCTGGGTCTGATGGGAGTCTGAGATCCTTCCAGGGCCTTCCTGGGCATGGGTCCCCATTTGCCCCACGGAACAGCCTGGGTACCTGGTCCTCGCCGGTTCTCCTAATTCTCAGCTCCCTGAATCCAGCAGTCATCATCCGGGCTTCAGGTCAGCTGGGTCTAATTTTCCAAATATCCCTCCTGGTGGCCCTCTTTCTCTGCCCTGGAAGTTCTACCCTTTTCTCTATCCTGTGGTCGCTATCCAAAGAATACTTCTGAAGGTCCTGATAAGCCTGGTTATACTCTTCCTTATTGCTGAGTCTCTGGCTAGCTTTATTTATTTACTTATTTTAAAATATTATTTATTTTATTTTATTATTATTATTATTATTTTTTGCGGTACGCAGGCCTCTCACTGTTGTAGCCTCTCCCGTTGCGGAGCACAGGCTCCGGATACGCAGGCTCAGCGGCCATGGCTCACGGGCCCAGCCACTCCGCAGTATGTGGGATCTTCCCGGACCGGGGCACAAACCCGTGTCCCCTGCATCGGCAGGCGGACTCCCAACCACTGCGCCACCAGGGAAGCCCCTTGTTTTGTTTTTTAATTTATTATTTTTTTGGCTGTGTTTGGTCTTTGTTGCTGGGCACAGGCTTTCTCTTGTTGTGGCGAGTGGGGGCTACTCTTCGTTGCATTGCACGGGCTTCTCATTGTGTTGGCTTCTCTTGGTGCAGAGCATGGGTTCTAGGCGTGCGGGCTTCAGTAGTTGTGGTATGCGGGCTCAGTAGTTGTGGCTCTTGTGGCCCTCAGGCTTAGTTGCTCCACAGCATGTGGGATCTTCCCTAACCAGGGATTGAACCCGTGTCCCCTGCATTGGCAGGTGGATTCTCAACCATTACACCACCAGGGAAGTCTCTTTATTTTATTTTTATTTATTTATTTTGGCTGTGCTGTGTCTTAGTTGCGGCATGCGGGATCTTCATTGCAGCATGAGGGCTTCTTAATTGTGGCATGCGAACTCTTAGCTGCAGCATGCATGCAGGATCTAGTTCCCTGACCAGGGATAGAACCCAGGCCCCCTGCACTGGGAGCGCTGAGACCCACCCACTGGACCACCAGGGAAGTCTCTCTGGCTAGCTTTAGGTGTATTGTCACCACTGTTCAGGTGGCCTCTGGAGGCCACTGACTTCTTAACTTGGAGTCCATCCCTTTTCCGGGGTGCTGCCACTGCTCTTTCCTTCCCATGCCTTCTAGTGGCTCTCTCAGGTTCTTTCTTTAGCTTCTGAAATGCTCAGTTCTAATGATATTTGTTAAACCAAGAAGATTGACCTACTCAAGTTCAATGACTACAAATCCTTTCTCAGTCAAATTGTGAATAGGGACCAGGTATTCCAAGTAGTTCTCATTTTATCCCTTAGAATCCCTCCAATCCCAGTTGGTTTTTGCAATATAAATCACTGCAGTTTAACATCAAAAAATACTTTAAACATCTAACAAGGTGCTTGCTAAGACAGAGATAAAATGGGGTGTCCACTGAAGGGGTAGCTGAAAACACTAGCCTCTCCTATGTGCCTAGTTGATTACTTAGCAGGTGAGAAGTCAGGGCAGAGTGAACATTCTTCTGGGAGATCTCATGGTGACGGAATCAAATTAAGTGGCAAAATTACTTGCATACCTCACATTTTCACCGTCTGAGAGAATTGACTGCTTGCGTGGCACCATTAAAACTAGTTTTCTTGAGGGTTCTATAAGTAAGGGGATGTCTCATCTCAGTAATGTTTAATCTATATAGAATATAAATATCACGCTTGAGCTGGTTACTAGGGTGAAATCACAATGAGCTATAAATTGAAAGTCTTGACTAATATTGATTCAGTGGAAGTTGTATTCACAATTTCTCCCTTTCTATAGTACCTGTCGCTATTGAGATAGACCACTAGTTCAGTCATTGACATTGTCAAAGTTAAAGGCGCACTGTGTCTAGAGAAAAGAATGCCTTGTCGGGCTTCCCTGGTGGCGCAGTGGTTGAGAGTCCGCCTACCGATGCAGGGTACATGGGTTCGTGCCCCGGTCCGGGAAGATCCCACATGCTGTGGAGCGCTGGGCCTGTGAGCCATGGCCGCTGAGCCTGTGCTCCGCAACAGGAGAGGGCACAACAGTAAGAGGCCCGTGTACCACAAAAAAAAAAGAAAAAAAAAGAATGCCTTATCATCAAAGGAAACCTGGTAAACCTATTTTCTTCTTTCTTTATAGATTTACGTGGACATTTGCTCTGCTGCCATTGTTCTTGTAATTTCATCCATCACAACAGAAGCTAGTGAAAGGATATAAAAAGCTTCTCAGTGTCTTGATACAGAGATTTTTATTTGTGATTACTTTCCTCTGAAAAGGAAAAATCCTACCTGGAAGACCTAAGGTACTAGCAAATCTTAAGCAGAGGGCAAGGTTCCTTGCAAGCAGAGGAAGGTCCTATGGGGACAGGATCTGAGGTTGCACATCCACACGGGCACATGGAGTTAAAGCCAATACTTACTTCAGCATTTTCTGCTGAGCCATAGGCTCTGTTCTCTGACCCAGGCCTGAGACAGGCTTATACCAATCTAATTGCTTTGGCTCCAAACCTTCTTTTAAAACTGCAAGTCTTCCAGATTGCTATACCTCTTAGCTTTCCACTAAGAGCTTATATATATATATATATATATATATATATATATATATATATATATATATTTTTGCTACCCTGTGAGAACATGTATCTCAGGGAAAACTGAGGCAAATGCCTGGGGGTCTTGCCATAGTAGGGTAATGGGATCACACACACCAGAATTGAATTATTTTATCTCCAGTTAAGAACTGGAGAAAAAGTCTGTATTTTAAATCGTGTACCTTGGAGAAAAATGCAGTTGCTGTTGAAGAGTAGATCGATTATTAATTGTGGTACCAATGCTATTTTGGTTGCATCTACAATGAGAAGATCATTTCCAGGAATATCATACGCTTCGCTTCAGTCAACCCCAGCCCCAATCCTTCCTCTGAGGCAGAAATAATAGTGCTGAGCATAGAGGGGGAGGAGGGCTGGATTGTGGGGCAGGGAAATAGATGGTTACAGGGACATAAGGATAAAAACAGCAGGTGTTTTTCAAAGCTGACTCCTAAACCAGTTAATTTTGGTTCATTAATGTTGGTAAAGGCAGCTCTCCTCTTTGCAGAATGGATAGAACACAGCAGGGAACTTTCCATTCATTCTGAAAATGTCTTTGATTTTTCTTGTGAGTAGAACCCTCTCTCAGGCTGTTTGAATATGCCCTGTGATGTGATAAGGGGCAGAGTCTGGGAATTCCTCTCTCTCTTACTTGGCTCTCCCACTTCCTTCCCATCTGGGCTCAAGACCTGCTTTGCTGGAAAGCTTCACTTCGTTAACCTTGAGCACCCAATCAAGCACTTGCGTCTCTGAGATGTCCTTCTACCACCAGGGCAACAGCCTTTTAAATTTCTTTCCTTGTTTCCTATAGTTTGTGAGCCAAGACACACAGAACTGCTAGATCCACATCCAGTTCCTTCTGGACAGTTTGTTTTTTTGGAAACAATTTTATTGAGATAGAATTCACAATTAGCCCATTTAAAGTGTTTAATTCAATGGCAGACAGTGCTTCTTTCCTTGCAGCCCCTGCTCTGCTTCCACACTCTCTCCTTCCTCCAGGGACAGGAATGGGTGGATGGTGGAACACAGACATGACTGGAGCTGATTCTTAGAACTTTTCTAACTAAAGCACCTGCTGGGTAAGGAATATAGGGGCACCCACTGACCCAGAGTTGGGGTCACCTAAATGAGTAGGGCTTCCACAGGAAGCTGGCATACACTGTAGTACAGGGGGAAAGCAGCACCAAGATCTCTGCCAGGATGCCAACCAGTTAACAAAATTGAAGTGGTTTTTCAGAAAGAGCCTGGATTTCTCAACTTGGTCAATTCCTCCCTCACTATATGCACCCACTGATACTGCCAGTTCAGCTCTCAGAGAACATTTATTTATTTATTTATTTATTTTAAATTTATTTATTTTATTTTTGGCTGCATTGGGTCTCTGTTGCTGCGCGCAGGCTTTCTCTAGTTGAGGCAGGCGGGGGCTACTCTTCGTTGCGGTGCACGAGCTTCTCATTGCGGTGGCTTCTCTTGCTGCGGAGCACAGGCTCTAGGCGTGCGGGCTTTGGTAGTTGTGGCACGAGGGCTCAGTAGCTGTGGCTCTTGGGCTCTAGAGTGCAGGCTCAGTAGTTGTGGCACACGGGCTTAGCTGTTCTGCTGCACGTGGGATCTTCCTGGACTGGGGCTCGAACCTGGGTTGCCTGCATTGGCAGGTGGGTTCTTAACCACTGCACCACCAGGGAAGTCCGCATTTAAAATTTTTAATAGACATGGTCAAATGTACTGAGCTTTTTTATACTCTGGAGAAATTGAAGGGAGTCATCATGACAGATACTATGAAATAGTGCATTCAGGTCCAGTCTGAAGGAATTGTCAACATTCAAAGATAAGCTTAGGGACTTCACTGGTGGTGCAGTGGATAAGACTGGAGCTCCGAATGCAGGGGGCCCGGGTTCGATCCCCGGTCAGGGAACTAGGTCCCACATGCATGCCGCAACTAAGGAGCCTGCCTGCAACCAAGACCCGGCACAACCAACCAAATAAATAAATACATTTTTCTAAAAAAGAAGTTACATTCTAATGAAGAAACAAAAGATTAAAAACAAATGAAGTTCAAGGTTTAAAATAATTTTTTTTAACTTTTTTATTATGGACAATTTCAAATAAATACAAAAGGGGAGAGACTAATATAATGAACCCTATCACCCAGCCTCAACAATTATCAACTCAGGGCCAATCTATTTCATCTATACTTCCAGTCCACTTGCCCCTGCCCTTGGTTATTCTGAAGCAGATAGCAGACATTATATCATCTCCTCCTTAAATATTTCAGGATATGAAAGCGACTTATTGAAGATTAGTTGTCTTGCAGAATGACCCACATTCAAGATTTGTCAGATTGCTTCCTCTGGTATCGCCTAACTTGTTCCTCCCTTCCCAGGGGTGTTTGATGCTGGGTAGAGAGGAGAGTTGGTGGTGAGCCAGCATGCAAAGCAGGAGAGCCTGCAGAGACTTTGGGTTTCAGTACTGGGTCTGGTACTTACTAGGAGCTGTGGGTTCTTGAGCAAGTCTAACATTCTGAAGCCTCATTTCCCCATCTGGAAAATGAGGGTAATAGTAAGAGCCTTTTTGTGGAAAGCTGAGCATGTGGCGCCACATAGAAAGGGCTCTTGGTCACTGTAAGAAGCAAGAGACCTGGAGTGACGGTGGGCAGAAGGGTGGTCACATCATAATGCAATATAGCAGCAGGATGGGGGTGAGAGCTGGGTGAAGGTAAAGGAGAGGGGTCTTTCTGCAATGGCACCAAAACTGTATTTTGCTGTTAATGATGAAGGGTAGAAGAATATCCCACCCTAAAATACGTCACTTTGGCATAAGGATTATTTTGAGCACTTAAAAAGCATCAGGTACAAAAAGGGTGCTCTGACCTCCCCCTTTTCTTTCTAAAATCAGGAGATAAAACCCCAATTTGAAAGATGTCTTCCCTGTACCATGAGGAAAGTACCATTCTTATCATCAAGGACAGAAGTTGAAGCTGAGGGAATTCTGTATAAACAGACTTTGTTAAAATAATTCTTATCTTCCTTTAGCCTCCCCATATATTTTAGTTACTTTTCTACAGTTGCCTCTCTTTGTTCAACCTTGTATAAAAGGATTTAGGGGGCTTCCCTGGTGGCGCAGTGGTTAAGACTCCGCCTGCCAAGGCAGGGGATGCAGGTTCGAGCCTTGGTCCGGGAAGACCTCACATGCTGCGGAGCAACTAAGCCCGTGCGCCACAACTACTGAGCCCGCGTGCCATGACTACTGAAGCCTATGCACCTAGAGCCTGTGCTCCGCAACAAGAGAAGCCACTGCAATGAGAAGCCTGTGCACCGCAAGGAAGAGTAGCCCCCGCTCACCACAACTAGAGAAAGCCCAAGCACAGCAACGAAGACCCAAAGCAGCCAAAAATAAAAAAATAATTAACAAACAAACAAAAAAAGTGTTTAGAGCTGCTGAAGGACCCTGAACACATCCACTCGTGCAGTGCAAAGTGATGGAGGAATCCATGTTCAATCCAGACTCAGCAGTATATGGGTCACAAGTTTTCACTGAATTTTTGATGTTTCAGGTTACTTTTTGTGATTGGTCACATTTTTAGACGAATCAATTCACTTGTCTGATTTGTATTTATTTACAACCCAGGAGTGAGAATGAGCATGACCTGCTTGGGCTGGTGGAGGCACACATGAAGTGAGATTTTTTCCAGTGTCATGCATTGAGCCATCTACCACCCTTGCATCGTCTCATTCAATCCTCACATCACCCCTTTGATGGAACCATGTTATCTCCATTCTCGGGATGAGAAAATGGAGGCCCAAAGAGGTTAAGGAACTTGTTTGTTCCAAGTCACTTAGCAAATAAGTTGTACAGCCAGGATTTGAACCTAGAGACAGCCCTTAGAACCATTGTGGACTTCATTGTAAGGACAATTTGTAATTGTAGATCCTTAGCCACTTTAGGTTCTTGAACTGGGGAACGACTTGATGAAACTGAAGGAAAGGAAGAGCTGTCCAGTGGCATAATACAGGATTCACAGACAGAGGAAAAACCTGGAGTGCAGAGATCAGATAGGAGGTTGTGGCAGCAATGCAGGCCCTGGAGACAGTGATTAGGGTTTGGAACTAGAAAATCTGGTTCTAGCCTTGTCTCTACAGTGATGCTGCTGGTTGGGGAACCTCGGGCAAGTTACAGCCACATCTCTGAAGCCGTGTTAGTCCTCCCCAAATAATGGGCTTATAAATTGAGACAAGAAAATCTCTTTCAAACTCTAAAATTCTGCTTGATGTCTTTAAAATATAATGCAGTTTAAAGATTTATATTTGAAGACCCTAAATATCATCCAGAATCCAGAAAAGAAATTAAATGTAATAATTCTCAACATAAATATTTTTTTTCAAAGTTCAAAGGAAGAAAATTGTTTTTAAGAATGCTTTTTAAACCAGATTATATTGAGACAAGCCAATCATCTCAGCATCTTACTGTTTCCTTTGTTTAAAAAAAATGACTTGGGGGGACTTCCCTGGTGGCGTAGTAGTTAAGAATCTGCCTACCAATGCAGGGGTCACGGGTTCGAGCCCTGGTCCGGGAAGATCCCACCTGCCATGGAGCAACTAAGCCCATGCACCACAACTACTGAGCCTGTCCTCTAGAGCCTGCAAGCCACAGCTACTGAAGCCCACGTGCCACAACTACTGAAGCCCGCGCACCTAGAGCCTGTGCTCCACAACAGGAGAAGCCACCACAATGAGAAGCCCGCACGCCACAACTAGAAAAAGCCAGTGCACCACAACTAGAAAAAGCCCGCACGCAGCAACGAAGACCCAACGCAGCCAAAAATAAATAAATAAATTTACTTTAAAAAAAAAAAGACTTGGGTATTGTTGCAGTAGTGGTTGTTATTAAAATCAAATAAGAATATTACTCTTGAAACAAATGAAATGATTTAAACCTATCTAAGATATTTTATGAAAATATACCTAGGAGACACAAACTGTATTGTCATCAAATTAATTTGCTTTCTTTTTTTTTTTTAACATCTTTATTGGAGTATAATTGCTTTACAATGGTGTGTTAGTTTCTTCTGTATAACAAAGTGAATCAGCTATACATATACATACATTCCCATATCTCCTCCCTCTTGCATCTCCCTCCCACACTCCCTATTCCATCCCTCTAGGTGGACAAAGCACCGAGCAGATCTCCCTGTGCTATGTGGCTGCTTCCCACTAGCTGTCTATTTTACATTTGGTAGTGTATATATGTCCATGCCACTCTCTCACTTCATTCCAGCTTACCCTTCCCCCTTCCCGTGTCCTCAAGTCCATTCTCTATGTCTGAGTCTTTATTCCTGTCCTGCCCCTAGGTTCATCAGAACCCTTTTTTTTTTTTCAGATTCCATGTATATGTGTTAGCATACGGTATTTGTTTTTCTCTTTCTGACTTACTTCACTCTGTATGACAGACTCTAGGTCCATCCACCTCACTACAAATAACTCAATTTCGTTTCTTTTTATGGCTGAATAATATTCCATTGTATATATGAGCCATATCTTCTTTATCCATTCATCTGTCGATGGACATTTAGGTTGCTTCCATGTCCTGGCTATTGTAAATAGAGCTGCAATGAACATTGTGGTACATGATTCTTTTTGAATTATGGTTTTCTCAGGGTATATGCCCAGTAGTGGGATGGCTGGGTCTATGGTAGTTCTATTTTTAGTTTTTTGAGGAACCTCCATACTGTCCTCCATAGTGGCTGTATCAATTTACATTCCCACCAACGGTACAAGAGGGTTTGTTTTCCAAGCTCAAATTTAATTTAAAATATGATATTTCTTCAGCTGGTTCAATCAACAGATTTTAAAGGGATTTTAGGTAGAGAACATAGGAAATAAATATAGTAGCGTTGAAACGAATAATTAACAAAATAGTTGTTCTGTGTTCTGCTGCCTGTGACGCTTCTAGAAGCCAGGCTCTTCACACTGCTAGCAACTGCAAACTTTTCTCCATCCTCATATCCTATAACAAATCCATTTCCAAGCCCTGCTGAGTTCTTGGTCTCAGTGTTTCTCAGAAATAACCCTTCCTCATCTACAAAGGTGGGGTTCCCATTCCTTGGTTGCAGAAGTGGCCTTCTCCTGAGGGCAAATGGCTCTTCCTGATATAAAGTTGGCTCTATTATTAAAACCTTCAGGGATCCCATTAGCTTGTAGGATGAAATCTAAATTCTACAGTGGAGATCCCCATCCTTTCAGCCGAGCAAATGCATTAGCTTTTTTACACACTTTAGTCCTCCACACCTGAGATTTTGCTACTCGGCAGGCTCTCCTCCTTCTCTCTGCCAGTTTATGACCATCACCTCCTTTGATTCTGTCTTGAAACATTTCATTCAGAATGTTTTCCTGGGTTAGTAGATACTTAGCAAGTAAACAACTTCCGTTTTTGAGTTTTTAATCACATTAAGTGCATTTAAGATAAATTATCCAAGTCTAGGGATAATATCCAAGTCTAGGGAAAAACAACTTATAGAGATTTTCATTCTTTAAGAAATCACCCAACAAGGAAATATATTCAATATCTTGAAAACACCTTTAATGGAAAATAATCTGAAAAAATTATAGACATATAATCTATCTATATATATAACTGAATCACTTTGCTGTAACTTGGAACATTGTAAATCAACTTTACTTCAGTTAAAAGGAAAAATGCACACAAAAAAATCACCCAGAGTGCTTTTACTTTGTGAGGAGACAGCACTCCAATTTTTAGGTGTATGCTTTTTCGCTAGGAATCCACATTAGAATCAGAGCAAAACGACTCTTGATGGTGACCTCTAGTGGGCAGGGGACAATCCTACGAAATTATGAAAAGTGAAGGGCAAAGTAAAACCTTTCTCAAGTAACCAGCTGGGTTTACTCTGAGGTCAGAAGACCGCATCCACTCCATCCCACCCCACTCTTATTTTTTCTTCCAGTACTTGTTTTACATTTAACATAGCTTGCCTTACAACTCACCTGTTTCGCCTCTGGCGGGTACTGCGCGGGCAGGGCTGCCTGTATCGGGTGCCGTGTGAATTGCTGGGAGCAATTTAAAATAATCCCTGCCAAATGGAGCCCACTCCCAGAGCATCGAGCAGTGCCCAGGGCAATTCGCTCTGCAGAGCCTTAAAGGGCTCTTCAAGCTCCGAGGGCCGGTGCTGCAGCCGACTTGGAGGTGCATGGGGGAAATCAAGACATTATGAAAAGGAGGAGGCAGACGAAGGCAATGCGAAATTCTGTTCTTGCCAGTGGCAAGGCAATTCTCCCCAGACTTTCACGCCACTCCGCAGGAAGCGTCACGAGAGGGTCCAGCGGCGCTACACTTCGGCGCTCTTTTAGGACCCGCGCCCCAGAAAGCGGGGGCTCGAGCCGCTCCCCTCCGAGACAGGGCAGGCGGGAAGGCGGCACCGAGACTGGGTGCTGGGATGTGTGGCCGCCTTCGGAGCACGCGGTACGTAAGTCTCCGCGCCGGGAGAGGAAGAACAAAGTCGGCAAGAAAAGAATTGCTGGGGTGCCTTGTCTGAGAAATCCTTTGGGGCGGTCTCAGAAACCGAGCTGGGCTCCGAATAGCTTCTGAAAAAAGCTCTCCCAACGCCGTCTGTCCCCGCCCCTCATATTCCGCACCCCAGTCCTCACTCCTCCTTACCTTCCTGTCGCCTCCCTTTGGGGGCCGTTAAAAGGGCCCTTGGAAACTCCCCAAGTCATCCCGATGGTCCGGGGCGGGACGCTGGAGCCGAGACCCCGGCCGCGGGGCTTTGCTACCCCTTCCACCCGGGGCTCCAGGTTCAGCGCATCCCTGCTCCGCAGACCCCTCCTGGCCACTGGGGGCAGGAGCGGAGGGGGAGGACGGCGTCACGAGGCGGGGAGCCCGAGGTCCAGGGAGGGACGCCGGGGAATCCCAGCCCGAGCGAGGTGAGGGCGCGGATGGGAAGAGGAGGGCGGCGCGTGGAGGGAGGTGAGCAGAGCGGAGCCAGGAGGCAAGGAGGGGGAACCGCGAGGAGGCCCCGCCCCCGCCTCTCGGAGCCGGCTCTTCGCCGCCTCCGAACCCGCTCACTTTACCTCTTGCCTCTGGACGGTGGCGGGGCGCTAGCTGGAGCCGCGGCCGGAGGGAGCGCCAGGGACCCGGAGACATCCAGCGCCAGCGCCTCCTCTCGGCACGCACGCCCCCCAGGGGGGAAAGCGCCGCCGCCTTGAAAGGGCACCCCGGCCTCGGAGGGGGTTTCCTCAGACGCGAGGGGCGGCGGCGCTGGCAGCTTCGTTCTCGGCCCGTGGGGCGCAGCGCTGGCGCCAGAGGGGACTTCCCGGCCACCTACAGGTACTGCCGTGCTGAGGGAGCGTCGCTAGCAGCCACGCCGGACTGCCGAAGAGGCTAGAGCCGAGGGGCTCCCGGGCCAGCGAAGGGCAGCAGCGGAGCGCGAAGGGCAGCAGCGGAGCACGGAGGGAGAGCCGGCGGGACAGCCTGCGGGGCCCGACGGCGCGCTCCCCGGTCGGCCAACGGCAGGCAGGCCCCGCGCGGCGGCCTGGGGGGCGGCGGCGGCGCCGTCGGGCTTCGGGGCCTCTGGGCTGCCAGCCATGACCTACAGGCGCAGCGGGGCGGCCTCGGTGGTGCTGAACGTGGGCGGCGCCCGGTACTCGCTGTCCCGGGAGCTACTGAAGGACTTCCCGCTGCGCCGCGTGAGCCGGCTGCACGGCTGTCGCTCGGAGCGCGACGTGCTCGAGGTGTGCGACGACTACGACCGCGAGCGCAACGAGTACTTCTTTGACCGGCACTCGGAGGCCTTCGGCTTCATCCTGCTATACGTGCGCGGCCACGGCAAGCTGCGCTTCGCGCCGCGGATGTGCGAGCTCTCCTTCTACAATGAGATGATCTACTGGGGCCTGGAGGGCGCGCACCTCGAGTACTGCTGCCAGCGCCGCCTCGACGACCGCATGTCCGACACCTACACCTTCTACACGGCCGAAGAGCCGGGCGCGCTGGGCCGCGACGAGGCGCGACCCGGCGGTGCCGAGGCGGCCCCCTCCCGGCGCTGGCTGGAGCGCATGCGGCGGACCTTCGAGGAGCCCACGTCTTCCCTGGCCGCGCAGATCCTGGCCAGCGTGTCGGTGGTGTTCGTGATCGTGTCCATGGTGGTGCTGTGCGCCAGCACACTGCCCGACTGGCGCGCCGCGGCGGCCGACAACCGCAGCCTGGATGACCGGAGCAGGTACTCCGCCGGCCCTGGGAGGGAGCCCTCCGGGTAGGACGCACTGCTTCTTTGCCCGTCCTGTCCGTCCTGTCGAGTCTGTCCGTCCCGTCCGTCGGTCCAGTCTCCGTCCTGTTTGCCTCCGGGAGGCCAAGCCAGGCCGGGTTCTGGGCCGAGCGCGGCCATAGGCGCGGCGAGCCAAGGGGTGGGTTGGTCCTCACTACCCCCCACCCCACCCCGCTTTCCCCAGCTCTAGCCGGCTCTGGTACGCCCACTAGATGCCCCTCCTGAGGGCGAATCGCCAGCCTTGGGGAGACGCAGATAGAGATGAACAAGCCTCCCATGTTTGTAGTTTACTTTTGAGCAAATTAGCAACCGGTTAATTAGATTTCTCTAAACTTGTATCGTTAGTATTCAACAATTTAACCTTGGGCTAAGAGCAGTTTGAATTATTTGCCAATTTCTGATGGTGTTTGAAAAGATGAAGTCTTGTTATCATGGTGTGGTCTGCTGTACACTGCCCACACACTCTATATACTCTGCATAACATTAGTTGTAATGGAATTTTTATAAAGGAGATTAATTTAGCGATAGACTCTAAATAATGGTTGTCCGTGCCCTTTTCCTCTTCTTTTCCTACCAAGTATGGAGTTAGCAAAGCACCTGTCCACCGTTTGTTACCAGATTCACACTGTAACTTCCGGAAGATCTTCAGGCTGGGGAGGGAAAAAACCATGGGAAACTGCCCTAAGTTCAGAAACAGTATCCAGTATTTAATGGTTTTTCTTTTCACTTTAGTAGGATGAAAGGAAAATATTTTGATCTTTCCTTTGATAGTGCTTACCTTTCAGTAGTGATAGCATACTTCTGTTTTTAGTACTAGTGAGTTTATTTTGCATATTTGGTGGGAGGAATAAACAGTAAAGTTGGGCTTTCAAGGGAGACAGCCTCTTTGGGCACAAACACAAAATTGTATCATGTGTTTTACCTTGGATCTTCTTTTAAGATTTACTCTCCATTCATTTTAAAAACTTGGTTGCTTGCCTGGTAATCTTTTCCTGATAGACATGTGCATGGTTCCACTGGTGCTATGTGCCCTGATACTGGAATGGATTACTTCCACATAATATTCTTCCTTTGGAGAGTAAAGATTTTTATTTAAATTTAGGAAGTAAATAAACTATCTGGGACCATGGAGTCCATTACTGATATGCTATCTTGACATGAAATCTAAGACACATGCTTTGAAAGGAAATTAATTAGAAAACTCATTTTGTTTAATGTATTAGTTTCTGAGTTTTCAATTTACAGATAAGAATTACTTATTTGGTACTCCATCAGTACAATGAAATTAATTTATGTACTTATGAAAGAAATGAGAGACATGAATAATAATTTTAGGGGGAAAGAGAGAAAGAAACCAAAAAGGGAAGAGACAGATGGAAAAGAGGAAGACTGCAAAAGAAGTGAAGGAAGAAGATAAATGTTTAATTTGTGTATATGTATTTTATGTATGTATATAATTATTCACGTCAGAACTGTTTCCTAGATACGCAGATATTTCAGGCAGAGACATGTTTTTCTTGGCTTAATGGCCCAGTTTTAAGCTTCACTCTGAGTGTAGGTATATGAAAACCATTATCTGTAATCCCAAACAGATAAACTGAGGGATGACTGAATGACTTGAGGAGGCTGCACATTACAGAGGGAGCCTCCCACAGGCCCCCTCCAACAGACAACTAAGGTGGTACTTTGAGAATAGTGTCTCAAACCCTGTTTGCTTGTGGTTGCTGAAATTAGGCTTTCTTCCTAAAACATCTTTCTGATCATATTCTGATCATCTCCCAAATGAAGTCGGAACTTCTCTCTTGGCCTTTGAGGCTCTTTACCTTTGGTTTGTTTTGTTTTGTCTTGTTTTGTTTAGCCGCGCTGCGTGGCTTATGGGATTTTTAGTTCCCTGACCAGGGATCGAATGCTGGCCCTTGGCAGTGAGAGTGTGGAGTCCTAACCACTGGACGCCAGGGAATTCCCCAAGGCTTTTTAAAAAATTTTTTTTTATTTAATTTATTTATTTTTGGCTGCATTGGGTCTACATTGCTGCACTCAGGCTTTCTCTAGTTGCGGCCAGCGGTGTTTACTTTTTTTTGTGGTGCGCGGGCTTCTCATTGCGGCGGCTTCTGTTGTTGCGGAGCACAGGCTCTAGGCATGCAGGCTTCAGTAGTTGTGGCTTGCGGGCTCAGTAGTTGTGGTTTGCGGGCTCTAGAGCACAGGCTCAGCAGTTGTGGCGCCCAGGCTTAGTTGCTCCGTGGCATGTGGACCAGGGCTCGAACCCGTGTCCCCTGCATTGGCAGGTAGATTCTTAACCACTGGGCCACCAGGGAAGTCCCTCCCCAAGGCTTTTTGCCCGTTAACCACAATCTGCCTTTGTTGACTTACCCACTGTAATTTGCAAGCATCTTTTGAGTATACGCTGTGTTCAAGGTACTCTCGGTATTCCAAATATTGTAACATTTTGGGGTGAGGAAACCGTGTCAAGCTGGCAATTGATGTAGGAATCAGAGGCACAATTGATCAACAATTGGGTTGAGCTGTTCTGGGAAGGTCTCAAGGTGGAAGAGGATGGAAACAAGCTGTCTTTGGAAGGTTGCAGAGGTTGTGCACTGCCCAACACTGGCAGGTGGTATCATTTATGTAAACTACAGTGTTTGAAACCTGTACAACCATGTGTACCCCACCTGGGAACAAAATACAGAGATTTTCCGGGTAATAGGAACATCTAGGGCCTAGGCATGACATTTGTATATTACGTTTAGGGAGTGTGAGTCCAGTGATGGAGTGAGAGATGGAGACAGGGCAATGTTAGAAGGTCTGGAATGAGAGGGAGAATAATTTTATTTTGCAGGCAGTGGTTAGCTGTTGGCAGGTTTGGGGTGAGTGGATCATGAGTATAAGGTAACAAATGTCATGAGTTGTACACCATAAATTGGAGATGGTGGAGACTGGAAATAGGAGGATTAATTTGGAAATTTTTGCAGAGGGAGGGAATGAGAGCTTGGATTGCTTTCAGGTTGGTGAGAATGGAGATGAAATGACAACTCTGGGAGATAGTAGGAAGAATCAAAATAAATCCAGGGCATTGGAAGGGTACAGGCTCAGGGACTGAGTAAGTGGATTTCCAGGATCTAGGAGCACTCCCTGCCACCTGCAGGCTCCATTTGTCCAGACCAGCCTGTTCACTTGCTCCTGAACCACCTGGATGTCCCTTACTGTGCAGTCAGTCCCTTTTAGATCATCCATCAAGCCCAACTCTGATTCTGTTTCCCTTTTGAAGCGTTTCCTGACTACCCTAGTAGATGTGATATTTCCTCCTGAGTTTCTTGAGAGACTGCTTACTTGTGTGACTCATTTGGCAGCTGTAATATCCTTCCTAGCATGGTGGTTATTTTTTTATATAACCATGTCTTAGCCACCAAACTAGATGAGATGAAAAGCCCTAGAAGGCATCTAAATTCTCTTATATTGTACTATTTATTATGATAGCATCTTTTAGAAAAAACTATTATTCAGGCACAATAAATATCTATTGTTTATCTACATTTCAAAATATAACCTTCCAGGAATGTATCTTCTCTTGCATAAATTGAAGAGCTCTGTGGGTTAAGGCTGAGGCATTCAGGCGGTAGAACTCTTAGTTGAGGAGAATGGGATCCTGTGCTAGAATGAGAAAAAAGTCTGTTAAGTCAGGGAGTCATTATTTATCAAGTACTTACTGTGCAAAAGGGATAAAGATAAGAATATATGGTTTGGGGACTTCCCTGGCGGTCCAGTGGTTAAGACCTGACCCTTTCACTGCCAGGGTGGGTTCAATCCCTGGTGGGGAGCTAAGATCCGGGAACTAAGACCCCGTAAACCACTCTGCGCAGCCAAAAAACAACAACAGAAAATCCCAAGAACTGCTTAGTTCTTTTATGCAGCTGCATGACGTTCCATTGTATGAATGTCCTATAATTTCTGGACACTTAACATTGTTTCTTGTCTGTAGGGAATGCTGTAGTGAATATCCTTGTACATGTACCTTATTTTGCTTTCATGAAAGTATATCCATAGGATAAATGCCTGAAAGTAAGTCATTGGGTCAAAGGACATTTGTACTTGCCTTTTAAAAAATTATATATATATAATTTTTAAAATTTTTATTGAAATATAATTGATTTAGAATGTTGTGTTAGTTTCAGGTATACAGCAAAGTGATTCAGTAACATATATATGTATGCTTTTTTAGATTCTTTTCCTTTATAGTTATTACAAGATATTGAATATAGTTCCTTATGCTACAGTAGGTCCTTGCTGGTTATCTACTCCATATTTTGTACTTGTCATTTTCATAGATAATTCCAAATTGCTCTGCAAAAAGTTGTATCAATTTATACTCCCACCAGCAGTGTGTGAGAGACCATGTTTTTTCATACTCTACAAAGCGTTATTATACTTTTGATTTTTTTTTTTAGTTATTTCTGAGATACACATTTTAAAGTAATAACTAGAATTATGACTTATAACATACCTATATTTTTGATTTTTTATCATGCTGGAAGGTGAAAAATGGTGTCTAGTAGTTTTAATTTATTTTATTTATTTATTTATTTATTTATTTATTTTTGTGGTTCGCGGGCCTCTCACTGCTGTGGCCTCTCCTGTTGCGGAGCACAGGCTCCGGACGCGCAGGCTCAGCGGCCATGGCTCACGGGCCCAGCAGCTCCATGGCATGTGGGATCTCCCCGGACCGGGGCACAAACCCCGTGTCCCCTGCATCGGCAGACGGACTCTCAACCACTGCGCCACCAGGGAAGCCCAGTTTTAATTTATTTTGCCCTGAGTAAAAATGTGCATCTTTACATATATTTAGGACTCACTTATTTTACTTTTCAGTGAGCTGTGTAAATTTTGGCGATGACTTTCTTAGTTGGCGATTTTTAGAAAGAATTAAGAAATTAGCTCTTTGTTAATGACATAAGTTGCAAATATTTTGTTCTCTAATTTAGGACCCCATTCAAAGAAAACTACAGGGACTTCCCTCGAGGCACAGTGGTTAAGCATCCGCCTGCCAATGCAGGGGACACGGGTTCGAGCCCTGGTCCGGGAAGATCCCACATGCCGCGGAGCAACTAAGCATGTGTGCCACAGCTACTGAGCCTGCACTCTAGAGCCTGTGAGCCACAACTACTGAGCCCAAGTGCCACAACTACTGAAGCCCGTGTGCCTAGAGCCCGTGCTCCACAAGAGAAGCCACTGCCATGAGAAGCCCCTGCTCACTGCAACTAGAGAATGCCTGCGCACAGAAACGAAGACCCAACGCAGCCAAAAATAAAATAAAATTTTTTTAAAAAAATAAATAAATAAAAGAAAAGGAAAAAAAGCCTCTGTGCTCCCAATGCAGGGGGCTTGGGTTTAAAAAATAAATAAATAAATAAATAAATAAATAAATAAATAAATAAATAAATAAATAAAAAAAATAAAACATGGACCAGATATAAATAAGTTGTGCCTTTTACTTTTTGGTCCCTCAGTTTTCTCAGCAGCAGTGTTCTCTCTTTTTTTTAAACTTTTAAAAATTAATTAGTTAATTAATTTTATTTTTGGCTGTGTTGGGTCTTGCTGCACGCGGGCTTTCTCTAGTTGCGGCGAGCAGGGGCTACTCTTCGTTGTGGTGCATGGACTTCTCACTGCGGTGGCTTCTCTTGTTGTGGAGCATGGGCTAGGTGTGTGGGCTTCAGTAGTTGCAGTGGGTGGGCTCAATTGTTGTGGCTCACAGGCTCTAGACCGCAGGCTCAGTAGTTGTGGCGCACGGCCCTAGTTGCTCCGCGGCATGTAGGATCTTCCCGGACCAGGGCTTGAACCCATGTCCCCTGCATTGGCAGGTAGATTCTTAACTACTGCACCACGAGGGAAGCCCAGCAGTGTTCTCTTTTGAGTTTTAAATCTCTTTAGCATGCAAAGCCTTGCTGTAATTTTAATCTGTTCTTTAGAAATTTTATTCTAAAAGTTGCTTTGTGTTGTGAGACTTTGAGATGTAAAGATAATTAAATTTCTTTAGGTGTTATTTTAAGCCCAAGTTTAAAAAATGAAATAAAGATGAAACAACAGGTGATAGAAATTTAAAACTCAACTGTATTATTTCTATTGCCTTTTAGGTCAATATTATATAAATTCAATAGGTTTTTTAAAGTACTTTAAAAATAAAAAGCAATATTTGAAACTGAAGATGAAAGTCTCAGTGCTTTTACTTTGCAGATAAGGTGGATATTTTCGGAAACCAGTAATTAATAGATCTCTGATAGGATTGAACATAACCCAGAACCTCAGTTAAAGTCTGTTCTTTCACAGTGGACTGTTTCTTTTAATATGTGTACAGTGTTTTTCTATCTGCTGCCAATTTTAGAATTCAGTGGAAACTTCCTTTGTTAATACCTTTTCTTTAATCAAAGTGCTTTTTTTCTCCCTTTTGGTAAGCAAGTTATTTTAAACATTATTCTTTTTTTTTTTCAAATGAAAACTTTGCTCATTGGAAAAAAGTACGGTTCTAAGTGCTACAGAGTAAAGAGTAAACATGCCTCTTTCTCCTGCATCCTATTACCCAGTTTCTGAGTATTCTTCCAGAAATTTTCTTTGCATATATACAAATATACACACTACGTATATATGAGTGTATATATGTGTATATCCACTAACCACATAATTATATATGCATATTATACAGATGTCTCTTATTTATTTATATATATATTTATTTATTTGACTGCACCGGGTCTTTGTTGCAGCAGGTGGGCTCCTTAGTTGTGGCATGCAAACTCTTAGTTGCGGCATGCATGTGGGATCTAGTTCCCTGACCAGGGATCAAACCTGGGCCCCCTGCATTGGGAGCATGGAGTCTTATCCATGCATCACCAGGGAAGTCCCTACAGGTGTCTTTTTATTTTTATTTTTTTAATAAATTTATTTATTTTTTATTTTATTTTTTGTCTGCGTTGGGTCTTTGTTGCTGTGCACGGACTTTCTTTGGTTGCAGCAAGCGGGGGCTACTCTTTGTTGCAGTGCGCAGGCTTCTCATTGTAGTGGCTTCTCTTGTTGTGGAGCACGGGCTCTAGGCACACGGCTTCAGTAGTTGTGGCACACGGGCTCTAGAGTGCAGGCTCAGTAGTTGTGTCGCACGGACTTAGTTGCTCTGCGGCATGTGGGATCTTCCCGGGCCAGGGCTTGAACCCATGTCCTCTGCATTGGCAGGTGGATTCTTTTTTTTTTTTTTTTTTTTTTGCGGTACGCGGGCCTCTCACTGCCGTGGCCTCTCCCGTTGCGGAGCGCAGGCCCAGCGGCCATGGCTCACAGGCCCAGCCACTCCGCTGCATGTGGGATCTTCCCGGACCGGGGCACAAACCCATGTCCCCTGCATCGGCAGGCGGACTCTCAACCACTGCGCCACCAGGGAAGCCCTGGTAGGTGGATTCTTAACCACTGCACCGCCAGGGAAGCCCCCTTACAGGTGTCTTTTAAATTTATAACTGGGATCATTCTATAATCTTGTTTAGCAATTTGCTTTTTTCACTTAACATCTAGGAACTCTTTCCACATCAGTTAATACAAATCTTCCTCCTTCTTTTTAAAATTTGTGTAGTATTCCATTGTATAGGTGGGCCACAGTTCATTTACAAGTGTCTGTCCTATCAATTATAGTAATGGCTGTAATAGTATTTATTGAATACTTATAATGTGCTAGTCACTTGTTAAAGTTTTACAATTATTTTATCATCTAAGTCTCATAATAATCCTACAAGGTAGCACCATTGTTATCCCCATTTTATGACTGAGATTTAGATAGATTAAGTAGGATGTCAGACTCACATACTGGTTAAGTCGTGACCTGGCATTTGATTCCCAGGTCCCTGCTCTACTCTGCTGTGGAATGGTTAGCTTGACTGTAGTTTTTCAAAAATGCAAACAGGAGTGCAGAACACAGTCTTTTTCATGTTTCTTTGCAAATTGGTATAAGTGCATATGTTGGATAAATTCCAAAGTGGAAAAATAGCTGGGGACTATTATAATAGCTGGTACAGTGGTTAAGAATCCGCCTGCCAACGCAGGGGACATGGGTTTGATCCCCGGTCCGGGAAGATCCCACATGCTGCGGAGCAACTAAGCCCATGAGCCATAACTACTGAAGCCCACATGCCACAACTACTGAAGCCCGCATGCCTAGAGCCCCGTGATCCTCAACAAGAGAAGCCACCGCAATGAGAAGCCTGCGCACCACAACGAAAGAGTAGCCCCCGCTCGCTGCAATTAGAGAAAGCCTGCGCACAGGAACGAAGAACCAACGCAACTCAAAATAAATAAATAAATTTATAAACAAACAAAAAAAACAGTACCTTATACAATGGGCTTTTAAAACAAATTGTCCCTATTTCTCATTTAATCTGTATAATTTATTTAAATGGTGGATGTTGGTGCTTTAACATTTCTACAGCAAATGCTCTAAAGAATTATTTTTAACTTAGGAGACTATTGAAAATAAAGCAAACTTCAAGCATTTTTTTATTTTTTATTTATTTATTTTTCAAGCATTTTTTTAAAATGTGATTTCTTTATGCCAATCAAAATTTGTTTTCTTTGAATACAGTTACCAGAAACTTAAAAAGCAGAACAAATCAATCTGTGAAATAAAGGAAATACACGTTTTACGAAGGCAGAAGAAGAAGTTATGCATAAAACCATCATAAAGTCTTTCAGGCATGTAAAAAAATATAGATTATAGTACATTGAGCACCTGTGTACCTACCACCCATCTTAAGAAATAAAACATAAAAAGTACAGTTGAAGTCTACTAGGTGCCTTTTCCCCATTGAAATCACTTCCTTTTCCACAGATATAGCCACTTTCCTGACTTTGGTGTTATTATTTTATGCATTTAAAAACACTTTTAGGGAATTCCCTGGCAGTCCAGTGCTTAAGACTCTGTGCCCGCAATGCAAGGGGTGTGGGTATGATCTCTGATCAGGGAACTAAGATCCTGCATGCACAGAGCACAGCCAAAACAAACAAAGAAACAAAAACACACTTTTTAAAAAATTAATTTATTTTTTGGCTGCTTTGGGTCTTCATTGCTGCGCGGGTGCTTTCTCTAGTTGCAGCGAGCGGGGGCTACTCTTCATTGCGGTGCACGGGCTTCTCATTGCAGTGGCTTCCCTTGTTGCAGAGCATGGGCTATAGGGGCACGGGCTTCAGCAGTTGTGGCACGCGGGCTCAGTAGTTGTGGCTCACGGGATCTAAAGTGCAGGCTCAGTAGTTGTAGCACATGGGCCTAGTTGCTCCGTGGCATGTGGGATCTTCCCGGGCCAGGGCTTGAACGCGTGTCCCCTGCATTGACAGGTGGATTCTTAACCACTGCACCACCAGGGAAGCCCACACTTTTTTTTTTAAAGGAAGCGCGTTTTAATCATTGCTCATAATTGGAATTAACGTAAACATGACAATTCTGAGTACAGCTACAAAAAAGTTCCTTAAGATAGTACGGAATCCCTGAAGAGAGATTTCTAATTGAGAAACCTGTCAGTAATCCAGGAAAGGAGGGACATACGGAATGTTCTGCCCCACAGTCTTCCAGGCTCATCCCAGAGCAAGGTGGGGCCCAGGGGAGGAGTCCAGACAGGCATAACGAGCCCTCCACTGGGATGACCCAGGCCCCAGGCCAGGGCATGTGTTGAAGGGGCGATGTGGGCCAGGCAGAAGGCCATGATTCTTCTCCTTGCCGAGTTCCACAGGGCTTCAAGCCTCTACAGGGTTTCCGCAGCTTCGGGGTGTGGGTTGGGAAGCGGCCTGGGCACTTGGAGGCGATCTGGCTGCGTGTTTTTTGGCCTCCGCTGCTGCTGGCATCTCCTGGCTATTCAGGCCCTATTGTGCCCTGTGGTGTTTGTCTTTGGCCTCTTCTCGACGGGACTGTCGCTCCATCCTGGATTAGCCACTGGCTCCTGGACGTGCGGGTCTCACCAGTGTTTTTGGCCGCTCTCCACCTGGGGACCGTCTACATGTCCAGTGCAGGCGTGACGTGGCAGCCCACATGCACAGTAGTGCATGTTCCCACAGAACTGGGGGCTTTGGCAGGAGGGGCGGCTCAGCGCAGGGAAGTTATCCAGAGCCCAGGCCCAGGCTTGTTCTCAGTTCAGGCCCAGTGGCATGTGGGGCTCTGGATGTGCCCTCCTCCAAGACAGCTATTCCAAGGTGTAGTATGCGGGGGCTTCCATGGCTTCAGCCTCCTCACCAGGCAGGGACGCCTAGCAGGTCTAAGCAAAGGGGCAAATCAAAAACACTTTTAATATATGCTTGTACATACATATGTATTTACACATAAAACATAGAATTGTTTTTGCATTTTTAAAACCGTTTTTAGGGACTTTCCTGGCGGTGCAGTAGTTAAGAATCCGCCTGCCAATGCAGGGGACATGGGTTTGAGCCCCAGTCCGGGAAGATCCCACATGCTGCAGAGCAACTAAACCTGTGTGCCACAACTACTGAGCCTGTGCTCTAGAGCCCGTGAGCCACAACTACTGAGCCCACGTGCCACAACTACTGAAGCCCACGTGCCTAGAGCCCATGCTCTGCAACAAGAGAAGCCACTGCAATGAGAAGCCCATGCACTGCAACGAAGAGTAGTCCCTGCTTGCTGCAACTAGAGAAACCCCGCATGCAACAACGAAGACCCAACACAGCCCCCAAAAATAATAATAAATGAATAAATAAATAAATTATTTTTTTAAAAAAGAAAAGAATTGGGGGAGGAAAGGACTTGGGATTAGCAAATGTAAGCTATTTTATATAGGATGGATAAACAACAAGGTCCTACTATATAGCACAGGGAATTATATTCAATATCCTGTGATAAACCATAATGGAAAAAAATATTTAAAAAAGGAATGTCAGGGCTTCCCTGGTGGCACAGTGGTTGAGAGTCCGCCTGCCGATGCAGGGGATACGGGTTCGTGCCCCGGTCCGGGAAAATCCCACATGCTGCGGAGCGGCTGGGCCTGTGAGCCATGGCCGCTGAGCCTGCGCGTCCAGAGCATGTGCTCTGCAACGGGAGAGGCCACAACGGTAGAGGCCCGCGTACGGCAAAAAAAAAAAAAAAAAGAATGTCAAAAAATAAATAAAAAAATAAAAAGAGAAAGTAGAAAAAAAAAGAAAAGAATTGGTATCAGTTTTTATAAGATGATCATGTCTGAGGAGGATGGTCTCTTGATATCATTTCTTTTTTAAAAAATTCTTTTACTAATGCATTGCCAATGAAATTTAAAAAAGAAGGAGTAGAACCCATCGGTAGTTGTATATGGATTGGGAACAGATTAATTCTTGCAGTGAGTTGATCTTCTTGCATCATTATTTAGATGGATTAGTGTCTCTTTGGAGTGGAGGTGAAGGTGCTGGGGGAGATTATTGTACCTGCAGGATGAAGGGCGCCCACCCGGAGTGGAGAACGCTGGTGGCCTGGATGGGCAGGTGTTGATGGGTCTGGGTTTCTGTTGCTCTCATCTCTGGGAAGTTTTTTAGTAGTGAGAACCAGAACCGCAGATTTTGGGTCTCTCCACTTGTTATGTGTAGGTTCACCTAGAACATGGTGGTTTACTGAAAACTCATTCCTCAGCATCTGGTGAAGAAAAGCTGCCCTGGTGTCCCCGACTTTGAGAGCATCTGGTAGAGATACACACAGAAATGTGGATGGTTTCTTCAGTGGCAGCCCAGAGCCAAGTCCTCGATTACAGGGTAATGAACACAAACACTGAAGCATGGTGTTGATGAAATTCTTTTCATAATTTGGCTCTGGAAAGATGATTTCTGTCTTTTCATCTGTTAGGAAAATCAAGAGACTGGTTCACAGCAGCCATCTCTTTTTTGTTTGTTTGTTTTTGTTTTTGTTTTTGCGGTATGCGGGCCTCTCAGTGTTGTGGCCTCTCCCGTTGTGGAGCACAGGCTCCAGACGCGCAGGCTCAGCGGCCATGGCTCACGGGCCCAGCCGCTCCGTGGCATCTGGGATCCTCCCGGACCGGGGCACGAACCCACGTCCCCTGCATCGGCCGGCGGACTCCTAACCACTGCGCCACCAGGGAAGCCCGGCCATCTCTTGTAGTAAGATTTTACTGGGTGGTTTTCTTTTCTTCGCTTGCCTCGAGGCATCTGCCTGGTTCCCTCCGACCCACACATCTCTCCAAGGTCCAGGATGGTGTTGAAGGTCTGCTCAGTCTTGGGCCATCTGCTCATATCCTTGCAGCTGTAGCTCTTTGTGCCCTTCACAGCCAGCCAGTGGCAGGGTCTTGTTGAAGTCTTCTGCCATCTATCCCCCATTTCATTTCATTGCATTATTTCGTTTCATTTCATTCCCGTCATCTGCCAGCTTTGGCCCTCCATTTCTCTTGCCTGTGTCACAGCCTCCTGATTGTTCGCACCCTCCAGTCAGCCCATAAACATCTGCCCGCTGTATATTCCCACAGTACACTTGGCCTCTTCCCAGCTCACAGGCCTGGCAATATGCCCAGCACATGGTAACCTCTTAAGAAATGCTTATTCAACAAATGAATCCACCTGTTGCCAAATCTTTAAGGGGTTCCCTTTGCCTTTAAAGCTATAACTTGACTTTGAAAATCTGTCAGCTTTGCCATAAGGCTTCAGTGTTGCCATAAGGCTTCCAGCCATAAATCCTACAATCACGCCTCTCTCCACTGCACATCTCACTTGGCAGCCCAGTGAGGATCCCTGTTCTCTGCGTACTATGCATTCAGTTGTGAGAATTAAATGAATTAATATGTATACATTTACAGAAAAATGCTTGGTACTTGAGTAAGTACCTAATGTATGTTTTTGTTTATTTTCATTACTGATTTAGAGTACAAGATAAAAATATATGAGTGGTATGGATTTTTTCTTTCTGTAAGGTAATTAAAATACATAAGAAAACAATCAAGTTTTTTTTTGTTTGTTTGATTCCTGCCTTTTTCCCCCATTGAACTTGTGGAGAAAACTTTTATAAGGACATGAAAGAGACTGTAGAGAATTTGGTGGACGGTGATGTAGTTTGTTGGAGATTTTTATTACACCATGTATCATCACACTGTATAGGCCTGCTAGAAATGCCTCATACGTTCAAGCCTGAAAGCTTGGGGTAGGAAGGGTGCAACTTTTCTTTTTGTGCTACTCCTGGGGCTGTGCTGGTTGATTCAAGCCACTGACAACTTCATCATGGTGATTGCTCTTCTAGTTGGGCATGCTTTTCACTTTTTCTTTAAAATTTTTCTTAATTGGAAAAATAATATGTGCACATGGTAAATCATTTAACAGCACAAAAGGTAATAAAGTAGAAGGTGAGTTTCCATCCTGCGGTCAGGCTCCCTCCCTAGAGGCAGCAACTGATAATTAACAGTTTCTTAAGTATCCTTCCAATATACGCAGACACAGACACACACACACACACACACACGCACGCACGCACACACACAATTAGAGCATAATATATGTACTGGTCTGCACCTGTACATCTTGAAGACTGTTTCACATCAAAGCTCAGGAATGCACCTTAACTCTTTTTCGTGGCCACATGGCATAAGGTAGAGTCATAACATTTCCAATGTCAATTTCATATGGTTCAACCTAATAACTTTAGGAAATACATTTATGTAATCAATCTCCTCTGGATAGATGTTTATATATTTTTTTATCCTTGGGTATTACAAACAGTGGATCTCATTGTACATATTCTTATGTAAATATGCAAGTGTGTTTGTAGGATAAATTCCTAGAGTAGGTGGCTGGGTTTCATGTGCAGTATAAAGCTTGGTAGGTTCTGCCAATTGCTCTTTTAAGTGGTTGTACCGGTTTATGCTACAGCCAGCAGTGTGTGAGAATATAGGCAGAATTCTTGGGAGAAGAGAGAATGAAAGGATGGAGCTTTCATTCTTGCCTTCTCTTTGCACTCAGGAAAACACTGACATGATCTCCTTTTGAGTGTGAAGGGAAGACTACAAGCCCGGAGATGGTTTGTAATAATGATAATTATAGACACGATTTATTGAGCACTTACCATTATTTCATATTAATTCATTTAATTCTTAAGACAATCTGAGAGATAGGTCTTACTGTTATTCTCATCATTTAACCATTGATGAAAATTCAGGAAGAGAGATTAAATAGCTTATCCGTGGTTTCACAGCAAGTTACAAGTGGAGAAGGGCTCCTTGCTTCAGGAGCCTCCTATCTTCTCCCCTTCATTGGACAGTTTCATGTACGTATTTTTATTTTGGGTAAAAAATACATAACATAAAATTTACCATCTTGCAATTCTGAAACTGTGTTAAGAACCAGCAGTATGAAAAATGCTACTCTAACACATAAACCATGGAGACTAAGAGATTGACATATTTAATAGTAACAATTAACATTGTCATAAAAATCATTAGCATTTTCAGATGTTCCTTAGTGCTTCAAAGCCCAGTAGATCCGTGTTTTATTACCTGTGCCACTGCAATTTCTCAGTTGTGTGATCTTGGAAAAGATGTTTGACTTTTTAACTTCAGTTTTGTAATCTGTAATATGGAGATATTAGGGGAAATACCCATTAAACAACAACTTGTCTTTTTCCTCTTCCCTCAGCCCCTGGTAACCACCATTCTATTTTCTGTTTCTCTGAATTTTGACTGCTTTAGATACCTCCTATAGGTAGAATCATACAGTCTTTGTCTTTGTGTGTGTGTGAGACTGGGTATCTTTCACTTAGTATAACGTCCTGAAGGTTCATCCATTTATTAGCATGTGACAGGATTTTCTTCCTTTGTAAAGCTGAATAATATTCCATTGTAAGACTGTGACACATTCTATTTACGGAGTCATTCATTAATGGACATTTGGGTTGCTTCCACCTGTTGGCTATTGTGAATAGTGCGGCTATGAACACAGGTGTGTAAATATCTCTTTAACACCCTGCTTTTAGTTCTTTTGGATATATAACAAGAAGTGGGATTGCTGGATGATATGGAAGCTCTGTTTTTAATTTTTTTTTTTTTTTTTTTTTGCGATACGCGGGCCTCTCACTGTTGCAGCCTCTCCCGTTGCGGAGCACAGGCTCCGGACGCGCAAGCTCAGCGGCCATGGCTCACGGGCCCAGCCGCTCCGCGGCATGTGGGATCTTCCCGGGCCGGGGCACAAACCCGCGTCCCCTGCATCGGCAGGCGGACTCTCAACCACTGAGCCACCAGGGAAGCCCTGTTTTTAATGTTTTGAGGAACCTCCGTACAGTTTTCCACAGCTGCTGCACTATTTTACAATCCTACCAACAGTACACAGAGATTTTAATTTCACCACGTCCTCATCAATACTTGTTTTCTGGTTTTTGTTTCTAATAGTAGGTATTCTGATGTGTGTGAGGTGATACCTTCGGATTGGTTTTGATTGCATTTCTCAGATGATTAGTGATGTTGAGCATCTTTTCAAATGCTTGCCGGCCATTTGTATACCATCTTTGAGAAGTGTCTGTGCAAGTCCTTTGCTCATTTTTAAATTGGGCTATTTGATTCTTTTGTTGTTGAGTTGTAGGGGTTCGATATGTATTCTGGATATTAATCCCTTATCAGATATATGATTTGCAAATATTTCCCCCTATTCTGTAGCTTGCCTTTTCACTCTGTCGATTGTGTCTTTTGAGGCACAAAAACTTTTAAGTTCGATGTAGTCCTACTTGTCTATTTTTGTTTTTGTTGTTTGTTCTTTTGGTGTCATAGCCAAGAAATCGTGGCCAAGTTCAATGTCATGAAGCTTTTCCCCTATGTTTTCTTCTAGGAATTTTTAAAAAACTTGTTTTAGGTCTTACATTTAGGCAGTTAATCCATGTTGAGTTAACTTTTGTACTTGGTGTAAGGTAAGGATCCAACTCAATTCAGCACGATTGTTTGAAAAATAAATTTCTTTTTATTTATTTATTTTTGGCTGCACTGGGTCTTGGTTGCTGCACCTGGGCTTTTCTCTAGTTGTGGCGAGCGGGGACCACCCCTCGCCGTGGTGCGCAGGCTTCCCCTTGTGGTGACTTCTCTTGTTGTGGAGCACGGGTCATGGCACGTGGGCTCAGCAGTTGTGACTTGCGGTCTCTAGAGAGCAGGCTCAGTAGTTGTGGCACACGGGCTTAGTTGCTCCACGGCGTGTGGGATCTTCCTGGACCAGGGCTTGAACCCATGTCCCTTGCATTGACAGGCAGATTCTTTTTTTTTTTTTTTTTTTTTTGTGGCTGCGTTGGGTCTTTGTTGCTGCGCACGGGCCTTTCTGTAGTTGCGGCGAGTGGGGGCTACTCTTCGTGTGGTGTGCGGGCTTCTCATTGGGTGGCTTCTCTTGTTGCAGAGCACGGGCTCTAGGCGCACGGGCTTCAGTAGCTGTGGCTCGCGGGCTCTAGAGCGCAGGCTCAGTAGTTGTGGTGTACGGGCTTAGTTGCTCCACGGCATGTGGGATCTTCCCAGACCAGGGATCGAACCCGTGTCCCCTGCATTGGCAGGCAGATTCTTAACCACTGTGCCACCAAGGAAGTCCCCTCAGCACCATATTTTGATGACAGGCTTCAGTTATCCCTTAAAGCTCCCAGAAGAGCCATTCCAGTCCTTCAAGTTCTGTCAAAGTCACTACATTGTACTGGACAAAAAGCTGTTGAGCACTTGTATGTCTGATGGGAAGTAAGGGCAGGAGATACAAAGATGAATAAGGCAGGGAACTCTCAGGTGATGTGATTGCTCTATATCTTGATAGGAGTTTCAGTTATAGAGGTTACACATTTGTCAGACCTCAGTGAGTGTGCACATAAGGTTTGTGCATTCCATTGCATGTAAAATTCAAATCAAAAGAAAGAAATGAAACAAATATTGAACTCTGGTTAATAATATGCACTCTGAATTTTTTAGATGGAAGTGCACCAATATCTGGATTTATTTTAAAATGCATCCAAGAAAGAAAGGTTAATAGATGGATATGGGGTGAATAGGTGATAAGCAAGTATATTTAAAATATTAATTAATTTGTTCCATGTGTGAAATTTTTCACAATAAAATGTTGAGTGAAAAAGATGAGAAGTTAGCACCCAGAGGGAGACTGATCTTCACCTCATACAGCATAGTTAATGGCTTTTTATGTCCTGTCCTAGTCTTTTTTGCAGGCAGGAGGGGATGGTTAGCACTAAAAGCATTTGTTCTCCTGTGGAACCTGTTTGTAAACCTCTGAGTCATTGCCGGAAGTGCCTTCTGTCATGACGGATCAGTTGGGGGAATTAGAATGACTGATGATTGCCAGCAATTTTTGAGCTCCTCAGTGCCTATGGAAGGGAATACATTTTACATCGTAACTTAGTACACAACTATATGTAACTGAAACAAAAGTTTTATGAAACTATACTTTGATGCACCCTAATATTTCTATTTAATTTCCAAAAAAAACCCTCCATCAATTTTGATCCATTAATGGGCTAAGAACCAGCAGTGTGAAAAATGCTGCTCTAATACATCAACCATGGAGACCAAGAGATTGACGTATATAATTTAATATTAACAATGAACATTGTCATAAAAATCATTAGCATTTTCAGATGTTCCTTAGTGCTTCAAAGCCCAATAGATATGGGTTTCATTAGCTATGCCACTGCAGTTTCTTAGTTGTGTGATCTTAGAAGAGATGTTTAACTTTTCAGCCTCAGTTTTGTCATCTGTAAAATGGGGATATTAGGGGAAGGACACACTCCATAAAGTTCTTGAAAAGGGTTAAATGAGATGATGTCTACAAAGTGCTTAGCACAGTGCTGAACTGAAAGGCCTCTCTCCCTCTCTCTCTCTCTCTCTCTCTCTCTCCCCATATATATATATATATATATATATATATATATTTAGCTGTGAATTCATGAGCTTCTATTTGTTTGGGCCTCAAAAGAAATCAGAATGGGCTTCAAAGGATTCTGGTATCCTCAGTATCTTCTTCCGTTCTTTTTTTCAGTTTGTTTTTTATAGAAGTAGCCCTCGGAGTGCCCAGTCATTTGCTGTAGTGCTCAGTAAAACACAGCGCTTAAGTTTTCCAGCAGTTGCTGGAGGTGGCACTGGCAAGAGTGCCATTTGGAAACATGGGGAGTTTTGGCAGGCTTAGTGGTGTTTGTTTTTGGAGAATGCCTTGGCATAATCCTGGGTGAAAGAGGGATGCCTGGGGTTTCTCACTTATTCATCTCCTTAGCGTGGAATTCTGGATAAATTGTGTCTGACTTGGGGGGTGGGCAGGAGGAGCCCCATGGGCCTCATTACAGATGGGTTTACCTCTTTGAAATTCCCTTACTGAGAGATTATTTAGTGTCATTTGGATTTCCTCCTTTTTAATCTGAACAATTTGGCTGCTGGTGGAAGTAATTAGCTGAAAATGTTCTGGTGTTTTTGGCACAATTAAAAGTTTTACTCTTCTTGGGCTTCCCTGGTGGCTCAGTGGTTGAGAATCCGCCTGCCAATGCAGGGGACACGGGTTTGATCTCTGGTCCGGGAAGATCCCACATGCCGCGGAGCAGCTAAGCCCGTGCACCACAGCTACTGAGCCTGCGCTCTAGAGCCCGCGAGCCACAACTACTGAGCCCGCCCCACGACTACTGAAGTGCAGCCAAAAATAAATAAATAAATTTATTTAAAAAAATCTTTTGGCTGTGTTGGGTCTTCGTTGCTGTGCGCAGGCTTTCTCTAGTTGTGGAGAGCGGGGGCTGCTCTTCGTTGCAGTGCACGGGCTTCTCACTGTGGTGGCTTCTCTTGTTGCGGAGCACGGGTTCTAGGTGCACGGGCTTCAGTAGTCGTGGCGTGGGCTCAGTAGTTGTGGCGCACGGGCTTTGTTGCTCCACGGCATGTGGGATCTTCCCGGACCAGGGCTCGAACCCCTGTCCCCTGCATTGGCAGGCGGATTCTCAATCACTGCACCACCAGGGAAGCCCCTACTCTTCTTAATTTAATAGGATCTTAGGACTTTATTGCTGGGAGAGCCCTTAGAAGATCAGAGTGAGAAGAGCAGCAGGGCTCCCGGCATCAGGTCTAGTGCTCTTGCTCATGTCTGGCTAGAGAAGAGACAGTACTTTAGCTCGAGAACTGATAAAAACCACAGCCGATCAGAGAACACTATTGCTGTGACTGCTTTGTGCTCTTGCAATCCTTTTTGAGTGTGTATCTTATTACTTACTGAATTTACCAGTTTATTACTTAGGATAGCAACCAACTTAGAAATTCTGGTGGCTTAACACAACAAGGATTTATTGGTTGCTCACATACCATGTCCCATGTCCAATCAGAGTCAGGATGGGGAATGTCTGTCTTTCTTTGAACACATACTCAGTGACTTGAGCTGGTAGGGACCCCACCATCTTGGAGCCACTTAGGACACATGCCTTTCAGGTTGCCGTGGCAGGGAAGAGAATTCACACCTACTCTTCCATGCCTCTGCCCAGAACTGTAGTCATTTTGCCCACAGCTCATAGATCAGAACTGGTCATGTGACCTTGCCTAACTGCAAGGGGCTAGAAATATGGGGGAACATATGGAGTATTTGATGAGCATTACCAGGGAGAAGGGATGCCTTTAATATGTTTATTAAAACTGAATATTGAAAAAATGCAGTCTCCTATTTTCTAGATCTACCAAGTTTCATTACCCTCCCAGTTTTCTAAGCCTCCAGGTTCATAGAGGTCATTATGGCAGCAGCTTTTACTGATAGCCTGGTGGGGATAGAGAAGCTGCTGCCAACCACAGAGTAATGGGGTCTCTGTGCAGAACGGCAGGTAATACCATAGAGAAAGAAATAGGGGCAGCTGTGACCTCATCTGCTGATCTTCCTCACTGGGCGGTAGGTTGGATTACTTTCACTGTGGGCTGTATCTTCTTGCTTAGTTTGTGTGTAGGCTGAAGAATAATCCCTCCCTCCCCACAAAAGATATCAGGTCCTAATCCTTGGGAACCAGTAGATATTACCTTATATATCAAACGGGATGTTGCAGATATGATTAAATTAAGAATCTTGAGATGGAGGATTGTCCTGGATTATCGCAGGGGCTCTGCATGCTATCATGTGTATCCTTACAAGGTGGAAGCAGAGGGAGATTTGACATGGTGAGCACAGAGGCAGAGATAGGAGTGATGTGGCCTCAAGCCAAGCAATGCCAACCAGGAGCTGGAAGAGGCAAGGAATGGATTCTCCCCTAGAGCCTCCGAAGGGAGTGGGCCCTACTAACACTTGATTTTGGCCCAATGATAATGATTTTGCACTTCTGACCTCTGGGTATGTGAAAAAATAAATTTCTGTTGTCTTAAGCCGCCAAGTTTGTGGTAATTTTTTTGTTGTTGTTGTTTTGTTTGTTTGTTTTTGCGGTACGCGGGCCTCTCACTGTTGTGGCCTCTCCCGTTGCGGAGCACAGGCTCCGGACGCGCAGGCTCAGCGGCCATGGCTCACGGGCCCAGCCGCTCCGCGGCATGTGGGATCCTCCCGGACCGGGGCACAAACCCAAGTCCCCTGCGTCGGCAGGCGGACTCTCAACCACTGCGCCATCAAGGAAGCCCTGTGGTAATTTTTTCAGCAGCCACAGGGAGTTAATATACTCAAGTTACCACTTTCTTGTTGGTCAGTGGTTCTTGCCCTTCTGACCAGTGAGGAATTGGGACTGGAGTGAATACTGGGGAACCAAGTGACTGGGGAATAGGGTGAGAGTGAGAATTTTCTTTCTGTACTCTTTTTTTTTACCTTTGAAATTTAAACCATGTGAATGTACGACCTATTCAAGACATAAATCAAATTAATCTCTATGGCCCTAGGAACCTCCATAGTAGGGGAACATGGTTAATTTTATTTATTCATTTCCCTGAGAAGCATTCAGTGCAATCTGTGTTCTGTGCCATGCACTTTGGGTACTTTTCAAAATGTTGCCCCACAGACCTTACCATCCCACCTGCTACATTTTCTTCTCTCTCCATCATACTTCTCATGTTTGGGTCTAGGTCAATAGTAAGACAGAATTATGTGGAGAAAAATGAATGATGGTATAAGGACAGTAACTTTAAATTTGAATTTTAAAATGTAATTTAATTATAATTTTTTAAATGCCATGTTTAAAACATTTTATTAGTCATATTTGTACTGTACTGTACAGACGTACTGTAGTGCATTTTCTTTTCTAAAGCTACTGCATGAAATAACTGAAATAAAAATATTTACAAATAAAAAAGTGTAATTTAATTAAAAATTACCTTAGCATTACCTCTCACTCTGGGTCAGGGCTTCCTAACCACTGTGCTGAGGTTTAATTCCTCAGCCTTGGGGAGTGTGGGGTGAGGCTGGTGGCTTCCACTTCAGGAATGCTACCCCTTGACGCCAGTAGGCTATGTAGGTAATATTCTTTTCAACGTGTGCAGTGACATGGAAGGGTTGGTAAATACTGCTCTAGATTAAATGTGGCCCTATATTTTATTTATTTATTTATTTATGGCTGCGTTGGGTCTTCGTTGCTGCGCACGGGCTTTCTCTAGTTGCGGCGAGCGGGGGCTACTCTTCGCTGCGGTGTGTGGGCTTCACATTGCGGTGGCTTCTCTTGTTGTGGAGCACGGGCTCTAGGCTCTCGGGCTTCAGTAGTTGTGGCATGCGGGCTCAGTAGTTGGGGCTCACGGGCTTAGTTGCTCCGCGGCATGTGGGATCTTCCCGGAGCAGGGCTCAAACCTGTGTCCTCTGCATTGAAAGGCGGATTCTTAACCACTGCGCCACCAGGGAAGTCCATGGCCCTATATTTTAAAGATACATGTTGAATCAAAATAGCTATGGAAAACAAACAAACAAACTTGTTGGGTCTTAGTGATTGTTTGGCTCCACTGCAGGATTCCTCAGCCTTTTTTCCACTGTAACGCTTGTGATGAGGATGGTCACGACCTAGGGCTCTCCTGGTGAGGGCACTGGCATTCCTGAAAAGCCCAAAAGGCAGGCTCAGATTCAGTGTCTCCCACACAGCCTGTAGGAAAAAAAAATACAGTAACATTTTCGGAGATGATATTGAGTTCACTCCTATTTACCAAGAAGTAAATCATTGAAAACTTGGGTATGTCCACTGTTTGTAGGAACCAAGTCCTTCTGACCTATCTAATAACTTACATCACAGTAGAGAACCACTGCCCTCATGGAATAACATTTCATAGTGTGGCGAGCTAGGTATAAGTTAATTTCAAGCCACCAAGTAAGAGATAGATTTTTTTTTTAAGTATTAGTGACAACAAGCAAACAAATGTTTTTTTCAATGCTATTACATGCCATATATAAATAAGAACTTCATCAAGTTCAGTTTTCATTTGTTGATGTATTTGTTGTTCCGTTGCATCCCGGTGAGTCTGATGATGTTGGTAATGCCGTCTGTTCTTTTATGTTTTCTGGAAAGGTAACTAAATGTGTATGTCAGTGTAGTACTATCTGAAGAAATCTAAGAGCTATTAAAATGCTTAAAAATAAAATGATCAATTCTTCTTTTGTTCTCTTGACAGGATAATTGAAGCTATCTGCATAGGTTGGTTCACTGCAGAATGCATTGTGAGGTTCATCGTCTCCAAAAACAAGTGTGAGTTTGTCAAGAGACCCCTGAACATCATTGATTTACTGGCAATCACGCCGTATTACATCTCCGTGTTAATGACAGTATTTACGGGCGAGAACTCTCAACTCCAGAGGGCTGGAGTCACCTTAAGGGTGCTTAGAATGATGAGGATTTTTTGGGTGATTAAGCTTGCCCGTCACTTCATTGGTCTTCAGACACTTGGTTTGACTCTCAAACGATGTTACCGAGAGATGGTTATGTTGCTTGTCTTCATCTGTGTTGCCATGGCAATCTTTAGTGCACTTTCTCAGCTTCTTGAACATGGGTTGGACCTGGAAACATCCAACAAGGACTTCGCCAGCATCCCTGCTGCCTGCTGGTGGGTGATTATCTCTATGACTACAGTTGGCTATGGAGATATGTATCCTATCACAATGCCTGGAAGAATTCTTGGAGGAGTTTGTGTTGTCAGTGGAATCGTCTTATTGGCATTACCTATCACTTTTATCTACCATAGCTTCGTGCAGTGTTATCATGAGCTCAAGTTTAGATCAGCTAGATATAGTAGGAGCCTCTCCGCTGAGTTCCTAAATTAACGCATTGCAAATCAAATCTTGCACACACTTCATTTGATCGAGTTGACGCTACTTCATATTCATGCATTTCTCATTGGGTGAGCACTGCAGTGGTACTGTCATCACCTTGGTAGAGTAAAAATTGTCCTTCCCAGCTGAAGGGGTAAAGCAGTTTACTTATTATGGAGTAAATATGATTGAGACTGCACAGGAAAAGGAATGACTCCTAGAGTAAATTTTAGGATCTTGTTTTATTTAGACTTGTCTCTTCCTTGCCTTGAACAATTACATGTTTCGTGTTTGTTGTAAAGTATATTATTTGAACATTTTAAAACCAAAAGCTACTATTTTCCAAATGTTTTTCCGTCTTGTGAATGCAGAGGAAGCTTGGAAGTTATAGTGTTTTTTGTTGGAGAGTAACATTTTCATTTCTAAATGTTTTATAATCTCTCATATCAATGTCAGAAGTACCCTGGAAACATATGTCAGATGCAGGAAGTGTTTAACAACTACTTTAAAAATTTGGCCACATTTTAAACTATAGTGGAGCTAGTAGATACAAGCAAGAATAGTATTTGAGAAACTTCTCCAGCATATTTCTCAATTATCTGATTTGTGTTTGCTTCTGTTATTCACCTTATCATACAGCTTCATATGGAAGATTGAGTGTGTTCTTCCTTTTGCATTTTGGATTTCTTTTTTCTCTGTCCTGATATGACTAAAAAGAGTATTTGTATTGCTTAGCATTTTATTGGAGTTCATTTTATTTGAATTCATTGCTGTTACTAGGTGAGAATTATCCTAAGATTTGGATGTCCAAACAAGATTTCCAATATTAAAATGATAATGGAAATAGTTTGATATTACAACCCATACTTATCTTCTTCTGCTCTTAATTTTTTTTTGCCAAACACCATGGCTTTAATAAGACTTAAGATGAAAGGATATTTACGTAGCCGTTTTATACCAAAGTCATACTTAGATGTTGTCACTAGATTATCACAAGAAAAGAAATTATTTCCTTACTCTTGGTTGCTGTGTAGCCAAGCCAGTTTTAAGTCAGCTAAAAACAATGAGTACATAATTATTTGGGCTGATCTTCGCCACTGTCAATTACAGCTATGCCAAAACTTCTTGTAACAATATTGAATAATATGCCATACTAATCTGGCTAGGTTATTAGGACTAGATAATGTAAAACTGATGATTGTTTGCTGCTGAATTTTAGCAATCTGAATTAGGATTTTGCTTTGTTAACCAGTTGCCGTAAAGCCGTCAGTATAGAAACACAAAAAATTAAAGTCATAGATTCATGAATAATTTAATGTTACACACTGTAATTTAGTGGGGGTGGGAGGGGGAGCAGAGGAGTTGGAAAGGGGACCTGGATATATTTATCAAAGAAAGAGTTACCAGACGTGTTCATTAAAGGAATATTAGCTGTCGTCTAGTTCCAGCCTCAAGCAGTATGGGTAGAAAACCAGGGCAAGAGAGGATATGACCGTGAAGGAGTTGGGGCTAAAACCTAGATCTCTAGGAACCTAGCCCAGCAGCTTATTCTTAACACACCTCTGGGTTTTAAGAAAAGCCTTGAGAAACCACACTCTTTGCTGTTGTCACTGCTGAGGTAATAATAGCGAAACCATTCCTTTTCCCTAACTTCCTTTCCTGAATTTAAGTGATATTTTGGCCATTAAGACTGTCGCCCCATCTTGCCTACTATTGCACACTGGTATGTTACTTATTACATACTCAAAATAAGCTCTGTTATTTATTGTATTTTAATATATTTGAAATAAGTAGCATGGATTTATTTTTTCTTACCTATTTTGATTAAGGCTTTGTGATTTATGCAAATAACAGGCAGGTGATAGCACCCCCACATTACTAACAAGAATAAGACAGCCAGCAGTTTTTCTGGCACTGAGAACTCTTCATGAGAATGTATGTCTTATCTCCCCAAGTAAAGTATAACTATCTTGAGGGCTGGGATCCTCTCTCTCACACACACCTTCATGTCCCCACAGCATAGGTGGTAGACATAGACTTGGGCACAAACTGTTGACTGATTTGGGAAGAGAAACTGCTTTTTGAAGAGACAAGGAGAACTGTATACCTGTATGGGTATGTGTAGAGTCACACATGTAAATACACAAGCAGACTTTGAGGCTGCCCTTAAGTAACTAGTAAGAAATCTCTTGTTGGTGATGCCAAAGTTTTCGTGAGACCAGTTCTCATAAAGGAGCATGTTAGATAAATGCTAATGTCAGTTCAGCCACCCGTGTAGTAAGGATGATGGTGAGACCTGATAGAATAGTTCATTCATGAGTGAAAAAAATATATATCATGGATGTTGTAGTTTTTTAGGAACAGAGGCATTTTCTTATAGCTTTCCCTGAGTTACTGCCTTAACAAATAATAATTGAGTAACACTTCTTTCATAGTTGTACTTTTAGAAATTTCTCATAACTCAGTCTTCATGGCAGAGATGCTTTCATTAGGACCTATATTAGTCTCAGTAAGTCAGGTATCTTAAATTAGAATGCCCAAGGAGGAAAGAGGAATCCCGAATGTTTGTTCTCATTGTACCGCCCGTGAGCTTGTGTGACTTGATCTTATAATATATGACTTGTTTTGTATCCTCTTAAGTGGGAATTTTCAGAATTAAATGTCCAAAATTAGGAAACATATTTGAAAGTAAATATACTCTAACAATTCAAGGTCTTCTTTATCTTTTATTTATTTATTTAATTAATTTATTTTTGGCTGCATTGGGTCTTCGTTGCTGCGTGCAGGCTTTGTCTAGTTGGAGTGAGCAGGGACTACTCTTCATAGCAGTGCACTTGTTGCAGAGCACAGGCTCTTTATGACTCTTTTGTATATTGCTGGTTGCTGCAGTTGCATTTGCTTTTCTCCTGGGTTTTGTAGTTACTTGTAAGCACACGTTTCTAAATTCTTACTTTCTTAAAAATGTGGAAATGTATTCTTTCATGGTGGCAGTAAGTCAAAATAATATTTCCTGTTTTTAAACTTTTGTCCAGATGTCCTAGGTCTCCAGTGATCTGGGAGGAGGAGAGATGGGATTAAGTTGGATGTTGGTATTGGAAGAATTTTCTATGTTGGCTTGATATTTTCTAGAAGCAGCTTATTTTTCCTCTTTACTATAGAAATGAAAAATAAAAAACTGAAAACTCCTAGCTCTGTTTTGCTATTAAGCATATATAACTCCAAATTTAACGCATAGCTTCACAAAATATTTCCAGCGCCCTCTGACCCTACATAAAAGTACATTCACTTATGGTATGAAATATACATTCCAATCAAATGTGGTATAAATATGTCATAGGGTCATAGTAAATTACAACTAAAGGGCCCTGGAGACCTTCTGGTTTACCTTGCCCCTTCCTATGTCCTTTATCCCATCTAAATGTTAGCAGCCAGGCCGCTGTGCTCCCACTGGGTTGTGATTTAGCCGTCGTCACCCGTAGGGAGACCAGCTTACCCTGGTTTGCCTGGAACTTTCTTGGTTTTAGCACTAAACGTACCCCCATCCTGGGAAATTCCTTAGTCTCAGGTGAACTGGACACTTGGTCACCCTAGTGTCAGGGCACACCTCAGAAACCTGGTTTTCAGACTTTTGATTCAGTACTCTTTGGACATACTTTTTTTTTTTTTTTTTTGGTAACTTCAGAAGGCACGAAGGATTTCTCTTAAAAATATTTTCTTTGGGATTTGGGGGCCCCTTTTTATAGGTCATATAAAAATCAGGGGCTTCCCTGGTGGCGCAGTGGTTGAGAGTCTGCCTGCCGATGCAGGGGACACGGGTTCGTGCCCTGGTCCGGGAAGATCCCACATGCCGCAGAGCGACTAGGCCCGTGAGCCATGACCGCTGAGCCTGCGCGTCTGGAGCCTGTGCTGCGCAACGGGAGAGGCCCGCGTACCACAAAAAATAAAATAAAATAAATCAGATGTTGCTTTTAGATGCTCTAGATGTCAGGAAGGAGGACTTGGGACCAGTGTATAGGGAACTCAGATTTTCAATAGAGTTGTTTTTTTTAATTAATTTATTTTATTTTTGGCTGCATTGGGTCTTTGTTGCTGTGCACAGGCTTTCTCTAGTTGCGGCGAGTGGGGAACTACTCTTTGTTGTGGTGTGCGGGCTTCTCATTGCAGTGGCTTCTCCTGTTGTGGAGCACGGGCTCTAGGTGCGTGGGCTTCAGTAGTCGTGGCACATGGACTCAGTAGTTGTGGCTCGCGGGCCCTAGAACGCAGGCTCAGTAGTTGTGGCGCATGGGCTTAGTTGCTCTGCAGCATGTGGGATCTTCCTGGACCAGGGCTTGAACCCATATCCCCTGCATTGGCTGGCGGATTCTTAACCACTGCGCCACCAGGGAAGCCCTTCAATAGAGTTTTTAAATTGCAAAACTTCACAGTTGTGCATTCATTCACATACATGCAAATAAGTGCAGTTATTTCATAGTTTATCATTGCATTATTTAGAAGGGCCAGGCTGAGAAATGTCATAACTGAAGAGGAAGTAACATGGGTTGAAACTTTAATGGAATGTTCTGGAAAAATTCCATTTTGGTCAGGGAAGTTTTCATACACTTCTCTGTTTGTTCAGCATGCTTTCATATGGTGTTTTGCTTCCTGCCTTTCCAGACCCATCTGTACTTGGAGGACTGAGCATATCAGTTCTGCCCCTGAAAAGTAAACTAATAATTTGCTGCCCCATGCTGTTGAGCTTTCCATAGACTTGTGAAATGTCATCCACAAGCACGATTATATTGTCCCATTCTGTCATTAACTTTTATTTTTCTTTTAGCAATTCCACACTTATGCCTAAACTTTCAGATTTTTCCAATTCTCCCAGACATTCCCAATAAGCACTTAAACTTTTGACTGTTGGTGTAGCTCAATTGTGAGTTTATTATTTGTTACGGAATTGAATTGGATAATCTGCATTTATGCTATAATTTGAACAAATTAATTTTATGTAGCTTTGATGAGCATCCTTTGATTTATGTTTTAAACTATCAACACTATACCAATATACACTTAGTGGATGAAAGCCAGAGGGAGTATATATTATTTGGAGTTCACCTACCAGGACTAAGTAATGCTATATCATTTATGTCTGGGGTAGTGCTTTTACTTAATTTATGCAATGTTGTATTGAAACTAAAACTAAAATTTACCATGACTTTGTACTTGGTAGGTTTTCCCCTCCTACACTTCAATTACTTTAATTGTTTTGAAATAATTCTGTAATTCTGCCCATGACAGAGTGGAGGCCATTTGTAGTGTTTAATGTTATAAAATGTTTTTTTTTTTTTCCATTAGAGAAAAGAAGTGTTAGTAATGACAGGTGTTTTGCTGTATTAAAATACAGGGATTTTTGCTCGCTTCAGCAGCACATATACTAAAATTGGAGCAATACAGAGATTAGCATGGCCACTGCGCGAGGATGACACGTAAATTCATGAAGAGTTCCATATTTGATTTTATTTATTTATTTATTTTCGCGGTATGCGGGCCTCTCACTGTTGTGGCCCCTCCCGTTGCGGAGCACAGGCTCCGGACGCGCAGGCTCAGCGGCCATGGCTCACGGGCCCAGCCGCTCCGGACCGGGGCACGAACCCGTGTCCCCTGCAACGGCAGGCGGACTCTCAACCACTGCGCCACCTGGGAAGCCCCGAAGAGTTCCATATTTTAAAAAATAAAATAAAATACAGGGATTTATTCAACTTAACATATTGCTTTTTAACTGTATGTTACAAAAGTGATCTGGGAGCTCCAACGGAATTGCATGCTTTCCTTCGCTACAATGCAGAGGGCAGGAGAATTTTACTTCCTAGTGGAGAGCAGTATTTGAGTTTAAATCCTCGACTCTGATACAAGAGAATTGTGTGTGTGGCCATAGCTGTGCATATTTTTTTTTCCTCATTTTTTTAGCCATAGCCACTCTTTCATATGAAACATTTGGAAGTAAAATGCAAAATTATGAAATCAATATAAGGCTTAGCTTTCAGGTCCATGTGAAAGGCTGTTTATTTTTGTTCATTGAACAGAAGTGGAAAGTTTAGATTTTTTTTTGTTTTGAGATAAACTGCCTAACTTCTTACCTGTATTTTTTTCTCTTTTTTTCTTACCTGTATTTTTATTCATTCGATAATCTTTACCATTGGAAGGTTTTTTAAAAAAAATAATAATAATACAAATTATATAAGTATAGTATAGTTTTAAAATTAGAATAATGGGTCATCGTCCCCTTCTTGAGAGCTTTGGCTTACATAAGGGAAATCACCTTTAATTAGCTCTTCCAGTCACTCAGTGTAAAAAGGTCGGAAAGTAATCGAGCATCTGTATGTTTGTGTCTTTTTCTTAAATACAGTTTTTATTTATGCACTTTTCTGTGCTGCAGTGCATGGCAGAGATAGGAGCATTGTAGCATGCAAGAAATAATTAGGTGCATCCCCTTTTTGTAATAAATAGGTTTCCAAACATTAGCATGAAAAATTTTTTTGTAAATTTCATCATATTTCATATACACCATAATGGATGTGTATAGGAATTCGGTTAGGGAATCCTTTTAACCTGTGAGTCATCCTTCTGTTGTGTTGTTGTCCCCTGAACTATATGCTTTTTAGATTTTACTTTTCATGTATGTAAGAATGAGGTCTCTTGTGAAGAACATACTTGCATGGGGATCAGACTCATATCAAATTATGGAAAAGCTGCTATGTGTGAAATAAGATTTGAGGAATTAGAACATTTAACTTAATGAGAATTGTTATCAGCTATTTTTTATTAGCTTTTGGATGTGATTTCCTGATCCCCTCAAAAGTTTTCTAAGGGGTAGCTGGGGATGAAAGGGTGGATACCTTCTTTTTATTGCCTCTTCTAAATCTTTTCTGCCTTTCCCTTTCTCAGTTTAGTAATTCACATCTTATTCTGTTTAAAACCACACAAGTGAGGTTAAACATGTCTTCACCATGCCAAGAGGCAAGTGAGTGGCTAGGGAGGGGAGTGAGAAGTAGTAACTGGATATTTGTCTAAATTGATGGATCAATTGTAAGCATTGTGGTTTTGTTGATAAGCTTTAGGTGATTTTGGAAGGCTAGTTAGGGGAGTTAAAAAGTGGAACTAAATAAATATGAGGTGGTCTTAACAGTATATTTATGTATTTTTTACAAATTGAGATATAATTCACATACCATGAAATGTATCATTTTAAAGTATATAAATCTGTGGGTTTTAGTATACTCACAGAGCTATGTAACCATCACCACTAAATGTGCTAATTCTAGAACATTTTCATGTACCCCATACTCATTTGCAGTAACTCCTCATTCCTCCCTTACCCATCTCCTGACAACCATTAATCTCCTTTCTGTCTCTAGGGATTTGCCTATTCTGGACATTTTGTGTAAATGGAAACATGTGGCCCTTGTGTCCATCTTCTTTCACTTAGCATAATTTTTCAAGGTTCATCTGTATTGTAGCATGGATCAATACTTCATTCTTTTTATTGCTGAATAATATTCTATTGTATGGATGTACCACATTTTGTTTATCTATTTCTCTTCTGATGGACATATGTGTTATTTTTACTTTTTGACTGTTGTGAACAATGCTGTTATGAACATTCATGTACAAGTTTTTGTGTGAACATAGGTTTTTCATTTTCTCGGGTATATACCTAGGAATGAAATTCCTGGTCATATGGTAACACCATGTTTAACTTTTTGAGGAACTGTCATACTATTTTTCAAAGCAGGTGAACCATTTAGCATTCCCACTGGCAATATATAAAGGTTCCAATCTCTCCACATCCTCCCCAACAATTATTCCTTGTCCTTTTTTTTTTTTTTTTAAATAATAGCATCCTGGTCGGTGTGAGTTAAAATCTCACTGTGATTTTGATTTGCATTTTCCTAATGACTGATGATGTTGAGCATCTTTTCATGTGCTTATTGATTATTTATCTACCCTCTAGGGAGAAAGGTCTATTCAAATCCTTTGACCATTTTTAAAAAATGGATTTTTTTAATTGTTGAATTTTAAGAGTTCTTTATATATTATGGATACTGAACTTTATCAGATATATGATTTGCAAATATTTTCTCTCAGATGAAGGGGTTGTCTTTTCATTTTCTTAATGATATCATTTGCAGCATACAAGTTTTAACTTTTGATGTAGTCCAATTTATTTTTTCTCTTGTTTTTTGTGCTTTCAGTATTGTATCTTAAAGAACTCAAGGTAATGAAGATTTACTCTTCTGTTTCCTTCTAAAATTTTTATTGTATTAGCTCTTACTTTCAGGTCTCTGATCCATTTTGAGTTAATTTTTTATATATGGTAGGGGTCCAACTTCATTCTTTGGGAGGTGGATATACAGTTGTCCCTGTATCATTTGTGGAAAAGACCATTCTTCCCACCATTGAGTGGTATTGGCATACTTGTCAAAAACTGGATGACCATAGATTTGTGGGTTTATCTGGATTCTCAGTTCTTTTCCATTGATCTACATGTGTACTCTTATGCCAAAACCACATAGAAGACTGTAGCTTTATAGTAAGTTTAGAGATCAGGAAATATGAGTTCCTCTTCTTTTACAAGACTGTTTTGGCTATCTGGGTTTCTTGCATTTCCATATGAATTTTAGGATCAGCTTGTCCATTTCTGCAAAAAAGGCAGTTGGAATTTTGATAGGGATTGCATTGAATCTGTAGATCAATTAGGGGAGTTTTTCCATCTTGACAATACTAAGTCTTCCGATCCATGGACACAGGATGTCTTTTCATTTATTTAAGTCTTCTTTAATTTCTTCCAATGTTTTATAGCTTTCAGTGTACAAGTCTTGTGCTTCTTTGATTTAATTTACTCTTAAATGTTTATTCTTTTTGATGTTGTTATAAGTGGAATTGTGTTCTTAATTTCTTTTTCAGAGTGTTCATTGCTAGTGTATAGAAATACAACTGATTTTTGTATATTGATCTTGTATCCTATAACCTTGCCGAACTTGTTTGTTAGTTCTAATCGATTTTTGAGGATTTTTAAAATTGTTTTCTATATATAAGATAATGTCATCTGCAAAGAAAGATAGTTTTACTTTTTACTTCCTTTTCTTTCGTCTCTTGCCTAATTACCTTGGCTAGAACTTCTAGTACAATGTCAAATAAGAGTTGTGAGAATGGACATCCTTTTCTTATTCCTGATCTTAGAGGGAAAACTTCTAGTCTTCCGCTATTAAGTATAATGTTAACTGTGGGTTTTTCGTAGATGCCTGCGATCAGGTTGAGGAACTTGTATACCTAGTTTGTTGAGTGTTTTTATCATGAAAGGGTGTTGGATTCTAACAATGTGTTTTAATGAAGAGATGGGCAGATTTTCTTGTGAGTTGAGTTCTTGTACTATCTGTGTCAGGAAATAATTTTTTTTTTTCTTTTTTTTTCTGTACGCGGTCCTCTCACTTGTTGTGGCCTCTTCCATTGCGGAGCACAGGCTCCGGACGCGCAGGCTCAGCGGCCATGGCTCATGGGCCCAGCCGCTCCGCGGCATGTGGGATCTTCCCGGACAGGGGCATGAACCCGTGTCCCCTGCATCGGCAGGCGGACTCTCAACCACTGCGCCACCAGGGAAGCCTAAGTCTGACTATCTTTTAATGGACAGAGCTCCACTGGCATTTTTTTTCATGAGTAATATTGCTAATGTAGTATTTGACTGAATACTACAGTTCTCTAATTTTGTACATATGCCCCAAGGGCCTTTGGTTAATGGCTACATTTTTAATAAATCTCAAGAATGTGCTGGGTGAATATTAATAATCTTCAATGGAAATGCAAATACCAAACCTAGTGGAGTTATGATCCTAGATTTTGGGCATGCTACATCTGTAATGTTACATGTTTACTAAAGATGTTTGGGGAAAAAAGGTTTCAAAGAGGTGTACTTTCCTACAAATGTATTCAGTACTATTCTTAACAACTGTTCTTAGAAATAATAGGATTTCCAATTACTAGTCATCGAATGCTTGAATAATAGCCACAATTCCTAAAATTTATAGAGCAATGTAAATTATGACAACTTTTTCTTAAGAAATAATGTACTAATGTTTCATAATTCTTTTATTTTTGCTTAGTACTTTTATTAAGTATTCTGAAAATAAATCTCTGACCCTAGTTGGTCATCCCAAGAAACAAAATTTGCTAAGAGAAAAAAAAAGTATAACTAGCATACAGTATAAGTTAACTTATAAGTATAACTAGCATAAAGTATAACTATATACAGGGAAGCACGCAGGGCTCCAAGGTAGTAGGTATTAATTGTAAAGATGCAGCAGCAGCTGCCTGACCAAGTCTGGCAGTTCTGATGTCTCTCCTCCTGCCTCTCAGGGTTGGCATCACTCTCAGCAGTGTGGCATCTCTGCACCTCTTCCAGTATCTTCTCTGCTTGTTGATTTCCACTGGTTGAATCTATTCTTTTTTCCCTGTTCAAATTCCAGTATTAGCTTAGCCTTACCATCACACAGGTTGGAGAGTGGTCTTCCAAGCTTGGGGAAAGCAGTCTTTTTGAGGTGGAGATGTTGCTGTGGGCAGGGCAGGTATAGGAAGAACCATGATATGGTCTGCAGAGCTGCTGCACAGAACCACTCCCTGGGCCACCACGTTTATGGTTTTGCTGATTGGATGTGATCAGCAGGCAGTAGCAGGCACTTAGTGATTGGCCTTGTCTGGTGTGCTCAAAGGAGAAAGCTCAGCCAGAGCTCCAGGTGCGGTTGTGATTAGCCACAGGTGCAAGAGTGAATGGTCCTGTGGACAGAAGCAGTGGCTGGTTGAGATGTTAGGAGAGCAGGGAGCAGTGGGCTGAGTTGGGGGTGGGACTGAAAAAAAAAAAGAAGCAGTGGCTGGTTTGTGGCTGTCTCTAGAGGTGCAAGTGTTTGAAGTCAGCGGTATGTTGGGTTAATTACTAAATAAGCAGGTTTCTAGATCCCTTCAAACAAAGGAGCGCTTAACTTGGTATTTACACTTACCACTCCTTTCCTCCCACCCTCTGCTGTTAACCAATGTCAGGACAGTTTTGCAAAGAATCGAAAACTTGAGGGTGCTTTGTGCCTGTTCCTGTAGGAATTGACAGGAGGCTTCACAACCAGGTGATGCCTGACATCACTGTGGAAGTGGAATTCAGTGGTTGTGAATCTTTCTGGTTACTCTGTGTATTCCTCTTTTGATGGAAACTTCCATTTTTCCATCCACAATCTTAAATTCCTTTTGTTCATATGCCATCAAGGATGAGGTTACCAAAATGTTTTGCTCTTAAATTTTCCAAATTTGGGATATTATTTGTCATTATTGTTATTATTTATTCAGTTACATGGTCTAATTTTTTTGAACCCCATTTTGTTTTTCTTATGTTGATCTAATATAGAAATGTAATAAGCAATTCCTGCTGAACTTCCTTTAGAACAGTATTTTTCTAGAGTATTTGATTAAAGTATTCGGTAAAAATAATTAGAATATTTTTTCTTGTTAATATCACCGGGACTTAGACAGAGGAAATGAATGCTGTAATTGTCAAACTTAAAAAAAAATTTTACCTTGTCATTAGTTTACCTTTGTATTTAAGCATAATGAATACTGTCAATTTGCATTTTAAGGAAAACATTTTAATGTGAATACAGTTAGTAATCAGATTTTTCACTGAATGTCATTGCATCAAACCAATAATTAAAAATACTTTAAGTTTTTGGACTGTAAGACTAAGTTTTTGGACTAGAGCAGAAATCTGGGGTATATTTTTTCCACTTTATGTAGTATTAATCATTTTTTCTCTTTTAGGGCCCCAAACTGATGGCTTACATGTTAGTGCACTGAATGGCCTATGACAGATTTGTATTATCTCTCATTTTATACAGCCATTGACTGGAAATATCCAAAGATAAACGGTTACACTGTTTCTAACTTGAAAGTAAAGAATAGATCTACTTTTGTAAAGGTCATAGAATGTAGATTTTAAAAAATATATATACCAAGTTATGGATTATATTCCATTTAAATTATTATGTAAAGGGGTATCTGTTTTGCGCTAAAAAGTACCTTACGCATTCAGTCTTTTTTTTTTTTTTTTAACTTGCTTATTTATTTATTTATTTATTTATATTTGGCTGTGTTGGGTCTTTGTTTCTGTGCGAGGGCTTTCTCTAGTTGCGGCAAGCGGGGGGGCCACTCTTCATTGCAGTGCGCGGGCCTCTCACTATCGCAGCCTCTCTTATTGTGGAGCACAGGCTCCAGACGCGCAGGCTCGGTAGTTGTGGCTCACAGGCCTAGTTGCTCCGCGGCATGTGGGATCTTCCCAGACCAGGGCTCGAACCCGTGTCCCCTGCATTGGCAGGCAGATTCTCAACCACTGCGCCACCAGGGAAGCCCACCTTCAGTCATTTTTATATCACAATAGTTTAGCTTTATGTTAAAAAAATGATAGGAAAACTTTTTATTTGATGTATTTTAAAAATTTGCTTTTTCCTAAATTTAATTTTGCTCAGTAAACTCATCACCTCACTATCCCTCATGAAACCAAGTCCTCTCTCTTTAGTTAAGAATAGCTTGAATTTTGGTGCACATTTTTGCTATTTTCAGACCAAGTTTGAAGTAGCCTTATATCAAAGGTAGCCTTATGTGGAGAGCCTTATTGCAAAGATTTTAGAGTATTTAATTTCTAGTATTTTTTCTAGAATTCAGAATCTTGGGTATTTCTGGCCATATAAGAACTTTGAGAAGAGTTCTCTATTTAGTTTTTGGTGACATATGTTAAGCACTTTGAGAATGTCCTTACACTTTCCGACAATTGTATTTATGTTAAGTAAAGTTATACCTCAGTTTTTCTGTTGAATTTTGTACTGTCATATGATAAAGTTCACCAATGAATAAATTGTTATGTATGTATGTGATAAAGATACTTGCCTTAAAATAGAGCACTCCTGTTTTGCAAACAGTCTACAGTCAAATCGTCTTTCCAGTTACTAATATTTTTGTGCGCCTGGTGAATGCAGGCCTGATTAAGTCCATGGAGGTAGGAAAGAAGATGGATATCTTTTCATTGTTAATAATCTGAACCTGGATTAAAAAGTATCTTGAACATGTAAAGATTTGATGGAAAAAATAATATGAGTGTTGTGTGGCGTTTACTCCTAAAGATAGCAAATGACTGAACAGATAAAATGCCCGTTGGTTTTAATCATTATTTTCATTGACCCTATTCTCAGTAGGAGTAGTGATTCAAAAACGTGTATGTCAGTTGTACCGTATGGTCTATACTTCTGCTGTGTATACATAACTACTGCTAATTGTCATCGTTAATGGCCATTGCCTTTATCATAGAGGGATCAGCCAATAGAGAGGGTAATTTGGATAGTAAAAGATTGTATCATAGTTTGGAATTTAAGGTAATAATAATTTTATTGTTTAGAAGCTCTTTTAGGAATGATGGTTTAAATGGACATCACTTTTATCTTCTAATAAAAAGATTCTTGAAATCAGCTCAATTTATGTGGCATAATTTTGTTTTCTACTTTAATATGGGATTAGTAAAGTATGCAATCATATGGGTCATAGCTTTTCTGATTCGGCTATGTGACTTACGTATTTATGTCAAATCTTTAATAGTACCTATAAACGTGCATCAAATATTTAATTAATTAGTGGTTCCTTTAGTCCCTAAGGAAATATTTTATTTAAAAATAACTTTGTTGTGATATACATATGTTGTATGTACATCTGAAAAAAATCTGTACAGCTTGACCATTTGAATAGTTAATAAATTTTGACTTTGAGAACCACCTACAGCTGATACTAAATACATGTTCCTGCCTGGTGTGTTGACTTCACTGATTAGTGTAATTCATTCTTGGTAGACTTATTTCCTTTTGTTTTGAACCTAAACTTCACTTTGCAATAGACCAATAGTGGATGAAGCACAAAAGGTGTCTCCTGGCTGTGATGGTGCCTCTCATGGTCGTGAGGCTGTGAATCAATCATTTGATCTTCTTCTGACCTGCTTTCACATTCTCTCTTTCTCCCTTTTAACTACTCTTCTCTGTGGTAAGAACATAAGTAATTATGTGAGGTAAGTTTCCAGTCGATGATGATGGGTACCTGTAGGCACGTAATATGTGTTGAGTTGAATAAAAAGTCTTGGACATTGAACCTTCTAAATGCCATACTTGTTTAGAGTATGTTCCCAGTGATACAGATGCCTGCCAGACCCTTTCAGTTTTCCTAGTGAAAAGGCCACATGACCCTCTCCAACTCCCCTCTTACCCCATGTCTCTCTCCTCTGTGTGATCCCTGCCCACACCCCACACCCACAACTTCCAAGAGAAAAGGGAGTCCAGATTTGACCTTCTTGTACTCCAGTGGCCCCTTTGACTTGGGTGATGCTCTAGCCCCACTGGCAGAAGCACTTTGCTCTGGTATCGCCAACAGCTTGGTGGAGTCATCCCCAGGATGGAGGCCAGGATTTCCTGAGGGCGGAGGCCCTGCTTGTCCTGATTTTCTCAGCAGGCTCTAGCAATGGGCTTAATTGTGAAGTTTACCCCTCCGGGAGCCAGATGCAAGGACTTCTGAGGGTAGAGAAATAGGTACCTTCCTGGACAGCTCTTGAGCCTGGTTTGAACACATCATTCCATGGTCTCTGTTGACTGAGAGGGGAAACAGTCTAGTCATCCTGAGTGCTGAGGTGAGGTTTCTTTTGCTTTATTGCTGTTAAAGTTATTGCTTCAAGAGCTGGGCATAAACTATAAAAACAGTGGGGATCATGAAAAATTTGTTGATAATTGCATCTGAGATAAGAATCCATTCATCAGGTAACACTTATGTGTTGTTAATCAGAGTGATGATTTCTAAGCCACAGGGTTTGCTTCTCAACTGAGCCTTTATGTTTTATTTTTGGAACTAATCAGGTTTTTGTTTTCTTCTAAGGGAAAATAATAGCAAATGTCAGACTGAACATTATATGGTTGGCTTATTCCTCACAAATTTAAAAGAATTACAAGCCAGTGTGTATGGTTGAAAGTTTAGATATCTGTCTGAGAAGACAATGTTTCAGAAGAATTTTCAGAGTTTTTTTTTTTCTTCCCTATCTTTCATTGATGTCTCAAGTTGACAAGTTGGTGGATATATCACTCAGAAGTTCCATCATCTCCATCCTCTTTACATCTTAGGCAGGGTCTGTGAATGTACCTCTTCATTTGTGTTAGGCTGTGAATACAGTGAGGGTGTGATGAATTTTTGGCCAAAAATGGGTTTTGGCACTCTGCTATTAGAGCAATTTAACCTTTTCAAGGCCAAGGAATTTATGTGTGTGTGGGTGGTCCTTCTGTCTGCTGAAAATGTTGAAGTAAGTGTTTCTGCTTTGCTCAGTTCTGAAGAATTTGTGGAGCTTGAGGTCTTGAGCCAGAGGGATCTGAGGAAAGACAAACTTTACTTAGGCAGCAGGATCTCTTATTGGAGCTCTGTAGGAGAGATTGGACACATCTTAAAAATGACCTGATTTAAAAAAAATGTATAAAAATAGTATAATCCACATACTAGAACACATAGGAAACTGGAAGAGAAGACATAAGCATATGGTGCCCTATCAGTGTAACAAATTATTGTCATTTCTTGGCTTTATTTTCTTCTTTTTGCCTCGTTTCTCTCTGCGCTCTGCTCTAGACACACATGTAGAAGACGTGCCCCAGCCTTGAGGAGCTCCCAGTGGGGAAAGTGACCAGTAATAAAACATTAAAGAGGTCTGGGGATAGGATCAAGGTTATGAAATAGCTGCTGTGGATCCTGGAGGATGGTCACCTCGCTCAGCTCAGGAGTCTAGGAAGGTTTCCTGGAGGAGTGATTCTTAAATTCAGTTCAGGGAGACAGGCCCTTGAGGATTTGCAACACTTAGAGGGTTTAGAACGCACCAAAGCAAGAGAACGTGGCTTGTTCTGGCCATTTCACTCGGTCAGCTAGCGCACAGAGAAGTGTGTGAGGGGTGCAGTTGGGTGGGTAGAGGCCAGGTTAGGAAAGGCTTTATGTGCCAGCCAAGGAGGTGAGCTTTACCCTACAGGCACAGAGCCATTGAAGGATGTAAGTCAGGGGAATGGCATGGCAAGGTTTGTCCTTAAGGAGGATCGCTGGGAATTCCCTGGTGGTCCAGTGGTTAGGACTCTGAGCTCTCACTGCTGAGCGCCCGGGTTTAGTCCCTGGACAGGGGAACTAAAATCCCACAAGTGCAGCGGGGGGGAAAAAAAAAGGAGGATCACTGTTTCAGGTAAGTCAAGGGTGGAGAGAGACTGGGAACAGTAGGACCAATTAGGAAACTATTGTGCTCATCATCCAGGCAGGGAGGAGGTGATGAGAGAGGACCCAGTAGCAAAGACGAGAGGCGCAGGGCAAGAGTGAGTAGCTTTTGATGGGAATACAGGAAGTAACCTGGATTCTGCTCCTGGAGACTGACAAATGGGGCAAGAGGAAGAAAGGACGTTGAGGGGCCCAGCAGGGAGGTGGGGATGTTAAATGACTCCCAACAATCAGGTGAGTGGAGAACTGAAAAGTAGTCATTGGATTCAGCAACTCAGAGCTCTAGGTGGCTCCGCTGAAATTTAATCCTAGGTCTTCTCAGACTAAATCCTCATTTTATACAGATTGCCCCATGGTAGTGAGGGGATCTCCAGTTACTACTGACCAGCAGCCTGAGCTCTTAGGAGTTGAGCTGGTTTTGAAATCACTTCTGGGATTTAGCCCCAAAGCACATGATTGCTGTCTGGTCTTTTCAGTGCCATCGTTGGTTAGTTGTGAGTAGTTATTTATTCTATTGCAGCTGCATCCAACAAGCCCAGCACGTGAACTAAATGGGAGATCTTCCTGCTAGTCAAAGGGCTGAAAGTGTAAGTTGCATTGAGTAGAAGATGGAAGTAGTTGGGCACTAAGCCCAGGCTTTCCAACTCTGATTCAGCAAACCTTTGATTCAAAGTTTCCATTTCCCTGAGCCTAACCTTTTCCAAGATATCAGGAAGCACCATTTGAACTCTATTCTAATCACCTGGGAAATTACAGCACATGAGAATGTCCTGTGGGCCTGTCAGGAGCAATGTTAACACAGTTTGAACAGCGGAAACCACAGTAGCATTTTCAGTTAAAACACAAAGGGCAGTTCCACACGGGTGGCATTTTACTACAAATGATGCAGCTGGAACTGAGTATATTCTTAATCACATTTAGACTCTGGGAGTGTGGTACTATAATAAGCTTCAGCTTTGTTCGAAAGGGACTGTTATTACTAATAATCATTAATCACTATGAGCCATAAAATCTGATCCAGAAGAATACGAGGAAAAAAGTGATAGTATTATGTGCAAGAGTCTCATTTAGTGATACACGGTTTCCAGCAGTGTGATTTTAATTTTTAATCAATGCGCTTCTTCATTTATGGATGTTCTGCGGCTGACCGACTAGTGGAACCACCCTAAGCTTGTACTAATAATTTTTAAAAACACATTTGCAGTGATTCGTTAGGTTTCTTGTTAATCCCCCTTCTGATCAAAAGGAACTATTTATTTTTAAAAACCCTTATTAGTTTTTTAAATTGCATAAAAATTATTGTAACTAAATAATTTTGGAATATAAAAAATGAAGAGTAAAGTTTTTCTCTATTCCATATTGAACCCAACAGGCACCACGTGATAGTGGTTTTGGTGTAATATTTCAGGCTTTTTTCTATTATAGCATGTTTTTGGCTGCTACTAGATCAAAAAACACAGTGACAATAGCCATAAAGATGGACACAGCTCAAATGTCCATCAGCAAATAAATGGATAAACAAAATGTGGGGTATATACACACAGAGAGACGCACACAAATGGATACACACAGAGAGACGCACACAAATGGAATATTACTGAGGCTTAAAAAGGAATGAAATTCTGATATATGCTACAACATAGATGAACCTTGAAAACATTATACTAATTGAAGTAAGCCAGATGCAAAAGGACACATATTGTATGGTTCCACTTATGTGAGGTACCTGGAATACACAAATTCATAGAGACAGAAAATAGAGCAGAGGTTACCAGGAGCTGGGGGTGGAAGAATGGGGAATTATTGTTTAATGGGTATAGATATGTTTCTGTTTGGAATGATGAAAAAAGTTCTGGAAATAAATAGTGGTGATGACTGTACAACATTTTGAATGTACTTAATGCCACTGAATTGTACACTTAAATGGTTCAAATGGTAAATTTTATGTGTATTTTACTGTGATAAAAAAGAAAAGCACAGTGACTATGTAATTTTTGCATCTACTCTAAACACTTAGAAGTTATTTAAAATGTGATACAACATATTTTTAAAATGTGGTTATACTTGACAACTTGAAGTCTGTATCCGTCACCTTGGACTAAGTTATGCAGTGATAACCAACACCCCCCAAATCTTAATTTCTTACCACTACAAAGGCTTGTTTTTTGCTCATGTTGCATGCTTTTCACAGGTTGGCTACGATTCTATGCCATAACCTCTTCATTTCAGGATCCAGGATGAAGGCATGGTCCCTGCCTGGGATGTTGCTATTCTTGAGTCAGAGGACAAAGAGAAGATGGTGGAAGCACTCAGACCCTTAGAGGGTCTACTCAGAAGTGTCACAGTTCTTTTTTTTTTTTTTGCGGTACGCGGGCCTCTCTCTCACTGCTGTGGCCTCTCCTGTTGCGGAGCACAGGCTCCAGACGTGCAGGCTCAGTGACCATGGCTCATGGGCCCAGCCACTCCGCAGCATGTGGGATCTTCCCGGACTGGGGCACGAACCTGTGTCCCCTGAATCGGCAGGCAGACTCTCAACCACTGCGTCACCAGGGAAGCCCAGTCACACTTCATTTTAATCCACATTTTTACTGACAAAGCTAGTCACTTGACCCAGCCTGACATTATTGGGGTGAGAAAATATAATCCTCCTATTGGGAGGGGCAGTGAATATTTGGGAGCAATAATACAATTACCTTAGGTTTGTAACTAGAAATATGACATTTGTCTGTGGCCATGGGAGGAACGGAAGGCATCTGTACATGTGAGACCTCACTGAGCTGGTGAAGGGTCTGGAATCACACTATCCAAATGGGGCAAAAGCCCTGAGCCCTAATGCGAGGTCTAGCTCGGATCTCTGTACCTGCTTAGGCTAGATCATAGCACCAGAGAAACCAGTTGACAGGAAGGGGCACAGCAGGATAAAATTCCCAAGATGAGCTCTCAACCATAAATTACAAAGCACTTGTGGTCCAACCCTATGGAAGACAATCAACAATTCCAAGAAATGGGAGAATTTCTATCAGGAAATAGAAATAATAGGCCAATTCAAAAGATTTTAAAATAAGTATATTTTAAAATGCTTAGATATAACAGAGGGATAATTCAGTGGAGTAAGATCTAGAGGCCATGAGACAAGAAGAGGTATATGTAAAAAATATAGCCATCAAAATGAAAAACTACTAGACTGGACACTTTCAAAGGAGAATTAGTAAAAGGGAAAATGGAACTGAGAAAACCTCTTTAAGTTCCAGAAGGAGAGACTAGATAGAATGACAAAGAGGCAATATTTGAAGACAAAACAGGTGAGAATTTTTCAAGATTTAAGGAGGACTCAAGTTATCAGATTGAAAACACTTACTGAATGCTGAGACAGATTACTAAAATATAAAGAAGAACAAAACAAAAGAAAAAAAGTAAACAAACTACACTTAGAACATTGCAGTTAAACTACAAAATATTAGGAGTAAAGAGTCATCTTAAAAGCTACCAGAGGGAAAGAACAGATTATCTGGAAAGGAATGACAATCAGAATAACAGTATGCTTCTTCTTAGCACAAATAGTTGCTGAAAGACAATGAAATAACACCTTCAAAGTACTGAGGGAAAATAACTTGGATGTAGAATTCTATACTCAGCTAACCTATCAATAGTGTGTGTAAAATAGAGATCTTTTAAGACATGAAAAGGCTGAGAGAACTTACTACCAAGACTAGAAGAATTCACAGACCCTCACTGGAAGGACAGCTAAAAACTATGCTTCAGCAGGAATAAAAATGAATCAGAAAAAGAAAGGGCATGATCCCAGAAGTAAAGGAGAAAAAAAAGAAATTGGTAAACCATGTTGGCGAACTTTGAATGGAATAATTATTATTATAGCAACAGGTTTGTGTGTGTGTGTTTAAAGGCAAGCAATTCTTCACTGGAAGAATAGAAATGGAATATAGCTTCTTAATCACTAGAAGAAGAAAAGTGGAATAAAAATTTTATCAGTTCAATAGACAGCAGAAGAGGGAGAGAAAAACAAAGAAAAAGTATAGTAAATAGAATAAAAACAAGATGGCAAATATACACCCAAATATATCAGTAATCATAATTAATATGATAAGGTTAAATTCCTCTATTAAAAGCAGAGATTCTTTTTTTGGATTTTGAAAAATCCAGCTACATACTGTTTATAAGAAATACTTCTAAAAAACTTGATATGGAAAGGTTAAAAATAAAGGAATGGAAAAAGACATTCCAGATTCCACTGAGGGAGAGAACTGGGTAACTGGTAGCTTCCATGGATGGAAGACATCACTGGATAACCTATTAAATTTTGAACGATATGAATGTTTTGCTTTCTTCAAAAAAAAAAAAAGGCAAAACCCCTCAATTAGTAGGCTAAAGAAAGTTGGCATATAACAATATAATATTATATGTAACAAATATAATAATATCAGACCAAAGGAATTAAAGTGCGCAAAGGTTATTTTATGCTATTGAAAGAAACAATCTACCAATAAATTATAAGAACCATATATTTTACACCTTACAAAAGAATATTAAAATATTTAAAGCAAACCTAAAAGAATTCGCCAAATTTACAATCATAATGGGAGATTTAAACGTAGCTATCTAAAGAATTGATAGATTTTTGTGTCTACAAACACAAACAGAAGATATAATTCCAGAAGAAGACCTTATTATTCAATAGTCACACAAAAGATAAAATACTGAATCAGGGTTCCATTCAGGAAACCAAAACCACTCCCAAATATTTCAAAGCACAAAGGAATACAAGGAATTAGGAGCTTCCAAAATCATTGCCAGGGCTGGAAGTAGTGTAAGTAATCACAGATATAATTTTTAAAATTTGCGTATACCAGCTTCTGGCAGATGGTATGTGCTATATGAGTGTTTATTAGATAAAATTTGAAAAGATACATGAAGTTGAGGGCTGTCACGGGATTAACGATTTCAAAGTCAAATCGTCATAGCCGTAATTCAGAGGTCAGGAAGCTGTTGCTGCTTCTGCCACCACAATTTCCTCATGTCCTTACAGGTGGTGACGAGATACGGGAATATCAAGTCCAGGGACTGGAAACACTCGTGTCAGTCCAGCCTTACATCCAGCCACCACAGGGTCTCCACCTTCCTGCTCTTGTATGTACACCTGTGATTTGTCAAAGCTAGTTATATCCAGAACTCCAGCTGTCACAGTCTGGGAAATGTGTTTTGTTGTTGTTGTTGTTCTTTTTATTTTTGCCTTTCAGTCCCAGCAATTGAGAGGGGGAACAGAGAGTTAGGTGGGAATGAATGTCAAGTGCCAATTAACTGTATCAAGCACAAATACCTAAGAATCCACCTAACAAGAAATGTCTAAGATCCTTATGAAGAAAACTTTAAAATACCGCTGAGGGACACCATAGGAGACCTGAATGAATGGAAAACATTCCATGTTCTTGGATCAGAAGGCTCAACATTGCACTTAATTTATAAAAGTGATGCAGGAGCAATACAAATGCTCTTATTTATGACTGGAAATGGTGATGCTGTGATTCATATGGAAATAACAGTGTGGAAAACTGAAAAAGTAGGTCAGTGAATGGGAAATAGCCCTTCCAGATCTGAAAACACACAAACTCTCAAAAATGAAAACAGAGTATTGATGAATGAATAAAGACAAAGCAATGAAACTGAATAAAAAGTTTTAGAGGATTAAAATACATAAGAAAATGTTTATATATGTTAAAGGACTATCCCAAATCAATGGGAAAAAAGATTACCATATAGAAAAAAAAAGTTGAATCCCTACCACAAAGCATACACCAGAAAAACTCTAAATAGTTAACGATTAAAGATAAATGTACAACATAAAACCATAAAAGTAGAAGGAAACATAGGAGAATTCCTTCATAACTGAAATGAAGAAAGTCTTTCCAGCTTTGACCACAAAGTTCTGAGTAGGAAAAAAAAGGAGGGGGGGGGAGAAAAGAAAGAAGCCCCCATAGTAAGCAAATCAGTCAAAAGACAAATGAGAAATTCAGGGAAAACACTGACAACAAACCCTGTAAAATACACAAAATCTCAAACACTGAGGGATGCAGATAAAACAGTGCATTTAGTAGGAAAAAAGGAAGATTGAAAGCATATTATTTAGAGTTCAACTTAAGGCTAGAGAACAAAAAGGCTAGAGACTAAACCCAATGAATGCAGAAGGGACAGAAGGATAAAGATGAAAGCACGAATTGATGGAACAAAACAAACAAGAGGATCAATAAAACCAAAAGCAGGATTTTTTTAAAAAGACAAAATAGGCAGATATCTAGCAAACCAACTGAGAAAAGAGAGAGAGAGGAGGCAGGGATAAACGACCTTCGGCTAACAGAGTGCCCATAACTGCACATAGAGATTTTTTAAAAATCACGAGATGGATTAGATAGAGTTGATTGGCAGTTAGCAGTTATTTCCACCTGCTTCAAGTGTGTCTTCCTGACTACAGAGGCTGCAAAGCTGAAAACAATATTTCAACGAGCTTTCTAGATGAGAATTAGATTTGGCCAGTAGCTGCCCTTGTGTGAGATTTGGTTGGCAGAAGAGAAGCAGTGGCCATGATCCCTTTGACTCACTTCTTTGGCTGCCAGACAAGGGTGTGGAGACTCGGAGTCCGGGATCCAGCTTTGAAGGTGTCAGTAGGTGTAGCCACCCTGGCGGACGCTGGAGTCAGTCATGGCTTCCTGATTCTGGGTTGCAGCCATTGCTGTGTGTACCTGAATTCACCTGTTGCCATGGCAGCCTCTGGCTCCCCACCTTCCTGATGTCGGCATAGTTGGCAGTTCCTCTGGAGGGTCAGTTCTAGACTCTCCTGGGAGTCATTTCTGGGGGCCCCACCCAGAGCTCACTCCTCCAGCCCTTTCAACAATTTCGTAAGCAGCTGGTTTGTTGTGTTGAACCCGTGGTTCCCCTTCCCTGCACTCAGACACGACCGATGGAAAGAATACTATCACTGATTCTGTGCCAAGAAATGTGAAAACTTAGGTGAATGGATAACTTCCCAGAAAATACAGATTACTAAAATGAACCCACAAATATGAAAACCTGTATAGACAATAACAATAAAACTGAATAGGTAATCAAAACTGCCGGCTCCCCTCACACCTCATACAAAGGCTCCTAGGCCTCAACATTTTTATGGGCCGGTTTTCCAAGAAAAGATAACCCTTATATATCATGCAAATTGTTTTGGAGACAAGAAAAATAGGGAAAGTTACTCAATTCACTTTGTGAATATTGTATATAACCTTAGTACCAACACTGGATAAGGAAAGGACAAGAAAAGGAAATTAAAGTCCAATCTCAAGAACATAAATGCAAAAATTCTAATTAAATTAGCACATTAAATCCAGTATTGCATTAAAAAATTCATCGTGTCCATACAGGGTTTATTTCAGGTTATTAGAAAATATATTAAATTAATTCATTATATTACATTAACAGATCTTTTTCTTGGTGCCAATTTTAAATACAGTTGTATTTAATACGTTGCATTTTCCACTTACAATACAGTGCTCATAAAGTGCAATGCTACTTCCTTTCCCTGTGCTCATATTCAATATTCACATATCAAGAATGTCCTATTCTTTTTTTTCTAGTTTTACTGAGATACAATTGACGTGCACCACTGTATGTGTTTCAGGTGTACAGCATTAAGGTTCGATTTATATAATTGTACAGCATTAAGGTTCGATTTATATAATTGTTTCAGGTGTACAGCATTAAGTTTCGATTTATATAATTATAATTATAATTTATATAATTGATAGTTATCAAAGCCATTATATTGTTTATATAATTGTTTCCACAATTATATAAACAATAAGTTAACTAAACAATTATATAAACACAATTATATAAACAATAAGTTAACTAAACAATAAGTTTAGTTAATATCTATCTCATATACACACAATGAAAAGAAATGAGGAAAATAAAGAAAACAATTTTTCTCCTTGTAATGAGAGCCCTTGGGATTTACTCTCTTCATTGCTTTCCTATATAGGAAAGCTTATGGCAGTGGTAACTATAATCATCATGCTGTACATTGCATCCCTAGTACTTATTTATCTAACTGGAAGTTTGTACCTTTTGACCACTTTTGTCCAATGCCTCCTCCCCCTATCCCCTGCCTCTGGTCTGATAACCACAAATCTAATCTCTTTTTCTATGAGTTGTTTTTTTTAAAAAAAAGATTCCATGCATAAGTATTGGATCATCCAGTACTTGTCTTTGTCTGACTTATTTCACTTAGTATAATGTCCTCAGGGTCCATCCGTGTTGTCGCAAATGAAGAATGCCCAGTTATTTACTATAGCAGCTCAACTTTGAAGCTACCGTGGAATTTGCTACAAATTTAGGTCCTTCGATGCTTTGTGTGGAACAGTGCTCAATCTATGCTCAGGTTGCCTTAATCAACCTCTTCTATGATGGACCCAGGGAAGACACCACCAGATGGAGCAACTCCACCACCAGGGAAGCCCCCAGGCATTCCTCCTGGCACGCCTCCTGCACTCCGTACAGCTTAGTAATGATGGGGTTTGCAGACTCTCTCCAGCTCTTTCTGCTGATGTTCAAATTCTTCCTTCTCAGCAGTCTGGTTCTTATCAAGCCAGTTGATGATTTCATTACACTTGTCAAGGCACTTCTGTTTATCCTCATCATTGATCTTGCCTTGAAGTTTTTCATCTTCAGCAGTTGCTTTCATGTGTTTAGTTGTTGCTGTTTTGTTTTGTTTATTTATTTTCTTTATTTCTTGGCTGCACTGCATGGTATGCAGGATCTTAGTTCTCCGACCAGGGATTGAACCCATGCCCCCTGCAGTGGAAGCGTGGAGTCTTAACCACTGGACCGCCAGGGAAGTCCCAATAATAGTTGCTTTCACATTGAATGCACAGGATTCAAGCAAATTCTTGGAAGATACCTTGTCCCATTGCTTATCTTTAGCTTTGTACTTTTAAGCTTCCTGGACCATATGCTCAATGTCTTCCTTACAGAGAAACACCATATGATTTAAGTAGATTCAGAAAAGGCATTTAGCAAGATTCAACACCCATTCATTACATTTCTTGGCAAACAAGGCATCATAAGGGCCTCCTTAGCTTGATAAAGCAAAAGCCCACAGCAAATGTCATTCTCAGTGGTTAAACTGTAGAAGCAGTTCCACTAAAGTCAGGAACATGACAAGGACACCTGTGCTTATTACTAGTATACAGCACTGTGCTAGTGGTCCTAGTCACACAATAGTACCAGAGAACCAAGAAACCAGTCGCAGAACTAATAAGGGTATTTGCGAGGTGGCTGAATTCAAGGTCAACATAAAGAAAGCAATAACATTTCTTTGCATGAAAAATAACCAATTAGAACATGTGTGAAAAAATAAGAGAGAGAGAGACACTTATTAGCAAGATTGTACATTATTTGGGAGCATAATCCTCGGAGCCGTGGATCTAGTCCAGGTCCTAGTGTAAGCAGGACTCCAGGGGGTCTGTCCTGTTGGCCCTGAGTCCCTAGAACAAGTCCCCTCTCCTTGGAAACACATGGAAACCTTTCCCCACTCCATCGCTCACCTTTGTGCACGTGTCCACAGCTTGGTGTCATCTTGTGGTTCCCCTCATTTACAGAGCAGAAGGGCTATACCTACTGTCGCAAATTGTATTGTTTCATGGCCATTTCAGAATTAATAATTAGATGACATGTGTCAAAGATACCCACTGCTTTAAATTGTAATGGGGTTTCCTTTGGAAGCAGCTGCTACATTTTGCGGATTCCTTTTCTGTGTTCTTTGTCTCTAAAGGATTGGCTTATGTTGGAAGATTTTTCATTTAATTTGGAAGGTTATGATAGTTATCAAAGCCATTCTGAGTCTTCCATAATGTGTGTCTCAAAAACCCATTGTAGAACTTAGGTTAGTCACAGGTGGTGGAGACAAATCTCTGTTCCCCGGGCATTTCCTGGGGGGCTGTTTTCTCACCTCTAGCCAGAGGAGAAGGCTCGGGCTGAGCGCAACAAAGACCACGTGAATGCTGGAGGCAGCAAGGCAAAGACCACTGATCTCAGGGTCCAACTCCAAAGTGTTATTAACTTGCCTTGATTTTTTAAAAATTTATTTATTCATTTATTTAATTTTTGGCTGCATTGGGTCTTCGTTGCTGCTGCCAGGCTTTCTCTAGTTGTGGCGAGTGGGGGCTACACTTCGTTGAGGTGCACGGGCTTCTCATTGCGGTGGCTTCTCTTGTTGCGGAGCACGGGCTCTAGGTGCACGGGCTTCAGTAGCTGTGGCTCACAGGCTGTAGAGCGCAGGCTCAGTAGTTGTGGCACACGGGCTTAGTTGCTCTGCGGCATGTGAGATCTTCCCGGACCAGGGCTTGAACCCGTGTCCCCTGCATTGGCAGGTGGATTCTTAACCACTGCACCACCAGGGAAACCTTCTCGCCTTGATTTTAAAGACAGTGTCTGCCTGTTAGAGTTGTGAGAATTAAATGACGGGAAATGCATGAGTGAACTGTAGACTCTAAAAGGGCCATAGAAATGCAAGGTTTTCTAATATATAGCACAGTCGGACATGTCTTCTTAAAAATAGATTCTCGGGCTTCCCTGGTGTATCCTTTAGAAATTCCTTTACTGATGCTTTAGAGGAGTGTGAGGAGGGAGCAGGAGAAATACATGTATTTACCCACCAGCTTTATCCCCTCTTTCATTTAGAAAAACGCTTCGATTGGTCTGATGAACATGTTGGTTGAGAAAGACATGCATCCAGGTATTCAGATATAGATGAGGGCAGTGCCATGGGGAAGCCAAATTGCCCAGCATCACACTGAGGAGAGTTTTGAATTTCTGGAGGGAAGGAAGTGTCTGAGACTAGGGAGAAAGTGGAAGGTGTGAGAAGGGTGCAGATGTGACAGAGGTCTAGGGAGACAGACAGGAGCTAAAATGATGCAGGTAAGCCAGCACACAAGGAAAGAAAGGTAGCTGATGAAAACTTTCCTGTGGGAGGGGCTCGCTGAGGAGCTTTGAAAGACATGCCTAATATCCAATTTTAGGTTGTGTGCTATGCTGTGATGTTGTGGCAGAGACTGTTTTCTCTCTCTACGTTTATTCTTCCCTATCTTTTTCATGGCTCTTAGCTGGGCATGTTATCACCTGGAATAAAGAGCACATTTCCAAGTTTCCCTTACAGCAACTCATGGTCATGTGACACAGCTCTGGCTAATAAGATATAATCAGAAGTGTGAGGGCTTCCCTGGTGGCACAGTGGTTAAGAATCCACCTGCCAATGCAGGGGTCACAGGTTTGAGCCCTGGTCCGGGAAGATCCCACATGCTGCGGAGCAACTAAGCCTGTGTGCCACAACTACTGAGCCTGCGCTCTAGAGCCTGTGAGCCACAACTGCTGAAGCCTATGCACCTAGAGCCTGTGCTCCGCAACAAGAGAAACCACTGCAATGAGAAGCCCACACACCACAACAAAGAGTAGCCCCTGCTTGCCGCAACTAGAGGAAGCCCGTGCACAGCAACACAGACCCAACGCAGCCAAAAATAAATAAATAAAGTGTGACTAAGTTCAGGCCAATAAATGTAAACTGAACTGTTAGGTTGGAATCCCAAGAGGGATGATTAAAGGAGAGCTCATTCAGCTGGATAAATCTCTTTTTGCCCATCTGCCTTTTGTCTTTCTTCCAGACTGCGATTTGGATGCAATGGCTGGAGCTCCAGCAGTTATCTTGTGTCACGGGGTAACGTTGAGGAGGGAACAGAAAGACAGGAGTGTAGATCTAATAGTACCATGAAGCTGCCAGCAGTACCAGCTCTGGACTGCTTACCTCTGGACTTTTTTTTTTTTTTTAATGTAAAAGAGAAATACAGTTCTTTGGGTTTTTCCCCCCTGTTTTATTGTAATAGCCACTCATCACATGACAAGTAGTGTTCTAAATGCTTGGCTTACATGCTAATCTAATCTTTACACTGCCAACCCTATGAGGTACGTACTATAATTATCTCTGTTTTACAGATGAGCAATGAGGAACAGAGAGATTGACTTGCCTATAGTCACAGCTAGTAAAGACTAGTACACCAGGCAGTCTGGGCTTGTAAGCACTACGTTATACTGCATAACTGTGGCCAAACCCAATCCTCATTGATACAATTGTGCAATGCCACCCAGAATCTGCCACCCACCACAGTCATATATTCTCAGTGAATTTTCAGTATTCCTGGTGAGTGATGTACAAGACGCAAGGCCCACCCACCCCCAGTACCCCCAAGTCACCTGTCCCCTGACACTAATGTGAAGAAAAGAGATCCCGAAGTTTTAGTTTGTGACCAGTAGTGGTGCAAGCAAAGGCCCAAGGAGAAGCAGAGAGTGTAGGAAGGAACCAGGTGACCTGGAAGGGCAGGGGGATGTGGGCTGCAGGGGGACCGAGAACAGATTTCCCCAAATATATTAGAGGAAGGTGGCTGAGAAAGATGCTTGTATTCATGCCTAAAAAGCATTTCCCACATTTAGCTTCATTTCCTCAGGACTGCTTCCCAGGCATGGGCTTTGGTACATCTTGACTTTATTTGAATCGAATTGATGGAAGAATTCTTTAGCCGATTTCAGATGTTCTATTTGTTATAAATATAGTGATCACCACAGATTCTGCTATATCCCTGGTAGGTAAAATTAGGGGCCAAATTTTAAGCTACTAATAAGAGCTTGACACCATAAACCGTCTTTATTGATTGAATTCATCAAAAACAAGAGATGTAAAGCATTAAAGAGAGAGATCAGTGTTTGGTAGACATCACTCCTTGGATGAACGTGCAGCTTTCTCAGGAAGCTGTAGTGAGAAATTTAGGCTGTTCCTGTGCTGCTTTCTCTCTCTCATACTTCCGATACCCAGGTGCGTAAGTTCCAGTCGAAGCTGATTGTAAATAGGCCAACTTCAAGGACACCCTTTGCAAGCTAGCAGGTGCTTGGGGCAGAGTCTGAGCTCATGCTAATTAGTTGCAAAGGGGCTAAGCCAGGTGCCGGTTTGCCCTGGGTTGTCAGGCAGCTCTCAGGGGCTTGTCTCCTGGTCACAGAAGTGAGGAGAGTAGAGGAGGGTAGGCTCCTTGGGGGGCTCCATAAGGAGGCTGAAGGATCTTACACACGCTCTTCTGCTCTGATTTTCCCCCTCATTCTTAATAAAGACACGAAATACGAGGCAAATGGGCCCTGCATTTGGAAAGCAAATCTGACCTGCAGAGCCACATTCCAGCAGAGCTGCCCTGGGAGGAAACTAGTCATAGAAGCTCTCACCAGAAGAGTCCTTCTAGAAGATTCCCCAGGAGAACCCCGAGCTCGGGCCACAGCACTTTCCCTCTGAGGGAGGGGGATGGCGATGGCCTGGAGGAAATCAGAAGCCAAAGCTGGCCTGCCTGGAGAAACAAATGGGTGTCCCCAAGGAATCTTGCTGAAGAGTCCAAATTGGACTCTCAGAGAAAATGAGAGAAAATGAAAATATGAGCGAATCAATCATGGCTTCAGACATATTTGGAGCTGGGAAGAAAATTCAGGCTATGAATGCTGGGCCGAGAATTGCTGTAATAGCTCACTAAATATTTGTTAAGTTTCCGAGTCACCTCAGAGAAACAGGCCTTTCTAAGGAGAGAACAAAGACTCTCAAATAGACAGTTCTGAGAAAGGCACAGAGCTGCTTCACAGATCAAAATGGCCTTATTCAGAGGAGTCTGATAAACAGCGCAGCAGCCTTTTCTTCTCAGCTTTTCTTTTCTCCCTCGTGATCATTCACGTATTTCATGACTTCTTCTTCCTTCATTCACTTTAATCCCTGGGGACAGGGTTGTGGAGAAATCAGGGAGACATCCAAGGACAGGATGTTAAGGGTACCATCCTTGCTTTGCATTAAAGACAGAACATCGTAGAGCCATGGAAAATGAAGCCAATCATTCACCTAGGACGGCTCAGGATAGATCATTCCCCGGGCTCTGCACCCACCATTCCTAATCGAATCCAGAGCTTTTCTACAGGAGCTTAAAAGATTTTATTCCTAATCCATTCCCCCACCCCCCACCCCAGAGCTTTGGAAATATGGCTCTGTAATTTAACGATTACAGGAGATGAACAAAAGAATGAACTAAATAAGCTAGCATCAAATTTGTAATGAAGGGACAAATTTTCCAAATATAGAGTAAAATCCAATTGTGATGCAGTTGTTTATGTTTCCTTCATAGCACTGACACGAGAGACCCCTCGGGAAGGCACACATGTCCTCGCCCACATAAGGAGCCTCCCCTTTGGCTGTTTACAAAGTTTGGGGAAGAAATCCGCCCTCACTGCCTTGTACCATAGTAACTTAGCTGATGGAACAAGCATAAGCTGGAACAAGTCATACCCCGAAGCAATGAACAATAACCACTAGTTAACATTAGAGACAGCATGCCCCCAAAACACCACGGGACTTTTCTGCGGCTGATAAAGAGTAATATTTAAAAAGCGATGCCAGGACTTTCCTGGTGGCGCAGTGGTTAAGAATCCACCTGCCAATGCAGGGGACACTGGTTTGATCCCTGGTCTGGGAAGATCCCACATGCCACAGAGCAACTAAGCCCATGAGCCACAAACTGAGCCTGCGCTCTAGGGCCCGCAAGCCACAACTACTGAGCATGCATGCCGCAACTACTGAAGCACACGTGCTCTAGGGCCTGTGTACCGCAACTACTGAGCCCACATGCTGCAACTACTGAAGCCTGCGTGCCTAGAGCCCATGCTCTGCAACAAGAAAAGCCACTGCCCTGAGAAGCCTGTGCACCGAAACGAAGAGTAGCCCCCGCTCGCCACCACTAGAGAAAGCCCGTGTGCAGCAATGAAGACCCAATGCAGCCAAAAATAATAATAATAAAAAATAAATTTTTTTAAAATGTGGAAACAATTAAAAAAAATAATGATGCCACACAAATCAGAGTGTGGTGCCCTGGATTGAATCTTGGCATCATAAGAGGACTTTAGTTGAAAAACTAGTGAAATGCGAATAAAGTCTACAGTTTAGTTAATAGTAATGTACCAGTGTTAATTTCCTAGTTTTGACAAATGCACCACGGGTGAGTAATATGTGAACATTAGGAGAACCTGGGTGAAGAGCATACAGACCACTCTCTGTACTCTGGACTATGCTTGCAAGTTTTCTGTAGGTACAACTTTATTCCAAAATAAAAAGTTTAGAAAAAAGTGAAGCCACATTTTCATGTGCTACTAGTGGGAGTATAAATGGGTACAAATGTTCTGACATTACTCATCAAAGGTTTTAGAGGTGTCCATGCCCACTGACCTATAGTTTCACTCCCAGGCATTTGTCCTAAGAAAATAGTCAAGGATGTTCACCCCAGTACTCGCTGTAATTGGGAAAGTTGGCTACAAACTCCAAGGCCAAAATGAGGGACCCTATGAACAATGATGTAACCACACTGAAGAATTTATGCAATTACTAAAAGTAATGTTGGAGAAGTAAACTTGATGATGTGGAAAGACTGTCACCATATATTGTTGAGTGGAAAAAGTAATCTGCGTGGTATGTTCTCATTTTAAAAAATCTATGTGCTTCGAAGAATGGGAAAAGATATACCAAAGTATAAAGAGTGGTTTTTTCTAGGTGAGTGAGATTGTGGGTGCTATTGGCTGAATTGTGTCCCCCTCAATTCATATGTTGAAGCCCTAACTCCTAAAGCGAATGTACTCGGGGATGGGCTTTTAGGAGGTAATTAAGGTTAAATGAAGTCATAAGCGTGAGGTACTAATTTTGTCAGATTGGTGGTCTTACAAGAAGAGGGAAATCTCTCTCTCCCCATGCACATGCATCGAGGAAAGGCCATGTGAACTCACACCTAGAAGAGGGTTCTCACCAGAACCAACCATGCTGGCGCCCTGACCTCAGACTTCCAGCCTCCAGACCTGTGAGAAAATAAATGTCTGTTGTTTAAGCCACCCAGTCTGTGGTATTTTGTTATGGCAGCCTGAGCTGACTAAGATGGTGGGTATTCTAAATTTTGTTATTTTTGCTCTCTTGCTTTTCTGTAGTGAATATAAATTGCTTTATTACTTGAAGAACAATAAATGTGAAAATTTTATGCTTAGGGTTTCACTTTGCTATTGACAGAAAGAAGCACAACTCCCTAGGTCTCCTTCAGGAATAGTTCTTGAGAGGGGATAGTAAAATCACACAGAGATCGTTTCCTTCATGGAGTCAACCTGTTGTCAGGCTCCTTATGCACCAGGTCCTCAGGGAGGAGATGGAGCCCTTCATCCCTGCCACAGCCAGTAATTCATAGTTCAGTCTGTACAGTGATATACAGTTTAAAATGCCCATCAATAGGACTTCCCTGGTGGCACAGTGGTTAAGAATCCATCTGCCAATGCAGGGGACACGGGTTCAAGCCCTGGTCTGGGAAGATCCCACATGCCGTGGAGCAGCTAAGCCCGTGCGCCACAACTACTAAGGCTGCGCTCTAGAGCCTGCGAGCCACGACTACTGAGCCCATGTGCCACAAGTACTGAAGCCCACACGCCTAAAGCCCGTGCTCCACAAGAGAAGCCACCGCAATGAGAAGCCCACGCACCACAATGAAGAGTAGCCCCCGCTCGCCGCAACTAGAGAAAGCCCACATGCAGCAATGAAGACACAACGCAGCCAAAAATAAATAAATAAATATTTTAAAAAATGCACGTCAATAGATATTAACTTAGTTGACTGCCATAGCAGTAAGCAGTAAACAAGGCCGGTAATATCACTCCTCATGAGTGAGGTTTGGGAAGGTTGCGTGACTTGCCCAAGGTCACCTGCCTAGTGATAATGGAACTAGGACCAGGAACAGGGCCTCTTGAATCCAAGACCATTGCCTGTCTCTGCTATCAGTTACTGCCTGTCTAGCTCTTTCTTTCGCAGCAGCCCTGGGCCATCTCATGAGTAGGATTCAGAGAGCTGGCTCAGTCCTCCAGAGCCCCCCCCAACCCCCAAATCCCTAGGCAAATTCTGGTCCTCATACATTTCATATTGGAAATAGAAAGATGTTAGGTTCTCCCACTTCCATGCCAACCATGAGCTATTTCTGGGTCGTGTGTTTTCCAGAACCTCAAAGGCTGTGCTGGCTTTGATAGAGTCTCGAACAGCCAGCCTTGATTTACCCTGTGCATCCACCTGGCTGCAAGGTGAAGCCTGGACCCTGGGCCCCAGAAGGAAGGCGGCACTTACTGAAAATGGCTCTGCTAGAGAAGGAAAAGCCAGGATCTGTCAGTGTTGGGATCTAGCTCAATATCTATCTATTTATGTATTTGTTCTGCACTGGCAAGTATGAGCTTGGGTAACCATCTTTAAATCCTCTTAGGGATTTTGCAGTTTTTGCATTAGTGAGTGAGAGCAGTTGCAGACATTGGCACTCTTTGCTAGATTTCTTAAAGTTAAGTAAAAAATTTGATGACTAAATGGAAGAACCAGGAAGAGATTATTTTGGCATGGGGATTGCTATTGCTCTCTTTGACTATGGAACTTAAAAAATGAGTTTACTTATTAAGTAGGAAAATAAAAAGAGCATCGTACTATATGTGCGTTCAGCAGACATATCAGTGCTTGAAATGTGCAAGGCATTGTGCTAGGCTTATAGGAAAAAAAGCTGCACTCAAAAATAATACCTGCTCTCAAGGTACATGCAGCCCACTGGGGAGATAGACATCTACACACATCATTGTTATCCAAGGCAGTGGTGTTTTCAATCCCAGAAGGTGGTTGGAAAAGTGAGAGGGATCATTTTATTTTTTAATTTTTTTTAACTTTTTTTTTTTTTTTTTTTTTTGCGGTACGCGGGCCTCTCACTGCCGTGGCCTCTCCCGTTGCAGAGCACAGGCTCCGGACGCGCAGGCTCAGCGGCCATGGCTCACGGGCCCAGCCGCTCCGCGGCCTGTGGGATCTTCCCGGACCGGGGCACGAACCCGTGTCCCCTGCATCGGCAGGCGGACTCTCAACCACTGCGCCACCAGGGAAGCCCTATTGTTTTCTTAATGAGATTTTTAAAAATTGAGGTATAATTGACATATATTTGTTTCAGGTGTACAACATAATGATTCGGTATTTGTATATATTGTAAAGTGATTACCATAATAAATCTAGTTAATAGTTAATATCAGTCACATTATGTAGTCACAAAAATTTTTTTTGGCGATGAGAACTTTTCTTTTTTTTTTTTTTTTTTTTTTTGCGGTACGCGGGCCTCTCACTGTTGTGGCCTCTCCCGTTGCGGAGCACAGGCTCCGGACGCGCAGGCTTAGCGGCTATGGCTCACGGGCCCAGCCGCTCCACGGCACGTGGGATCTTCCTGGACCGGGGCACGAACCCGTGTCCCCTGCATCGGCAGGTGGACTCTCAACCACTGCGCCACCAGGGAAGCCCACGATGGGAACTTTTAAGATTTTACTCTCATAGCAACTTTCAAGTATGCAGTACCGTGTTATTAACTATAGTCACCATGTGTGCATTGTTTGTACCTTTTGATCCCCTTCATCCATTTTGCCAATCCCCTTACTCACCGTGCCTCCCCTACCCGCATCTCTGACAGCCACCAATCTCTGTATCTATGAGCTTGTGGAGTTTTTTGTTTGTTTGTTTTTAGATTCCACATAGAAGTGGGATCATATGGTATTTGTCTTTCTCTGACTTATTTCACTTAGCATAATATCCTCAAGGTTCATCCATGTTGTTGCAAATGGCAAGATTTCATTCTTTTTTATGGCTGAATACTATTCCATTGTGTATATTTATCCATTTTTATCCATCTTTATCCATTTATCCATTAATGGACACTTAGGTTGTTTCCATATTTTGGCTATTATAAATAATGCTACTGTGAACATGGGTGTATATATATCTTTTCGAGTTAGTGTTTTCATTTTCTTCTGATAAATACTCAGAAGTGGGATTGTTGGATCATATGGTAGTTGTATTTTTAATTTTTTCATACTGTGTTCCACAGTGTCTGCACTAATTTATATTCCCACCAGCAGTGCATGAGGGTTCCCTTTTCTCCTCATCCTCGTGAACACTTGTTATTTCCTGTCTTTTTGATAATAGCCATTCAGACAGGTGTGAGGTGATATCTCATTGTGGTTTTGATTTGCATTTCCCCGTCGATTAGTGATGTTGAGCACCTTTTCATGTATCTGTTGGCCATCTGCATGTCTTCTCTGGATATATGTCTATTCAGATCTTCTGCCCCATTTTTAAATTGGATTGTTTGTTTTGCTATTGAATTGCATGAGTTCTTTATGTATTTTGGATATTAACCCCTTACCAGCTATATGATTTGCAAATATTTTTTTTCCATTAGGTAGGTTGCCTCTTCATTTGTTGATGGTTTCCTTTGCTGTGTACAAACTTTTTAGCTTGATGTAGTCTCATTTACTTCTGCTTTTTTTTGTCAAATCCAAAAAATCATCACCAAGACTGATGTCAAGGTGCTTATTGCCTATGGTTCTTCTGGAGTTTTATGGTTTCAGCTGAGAGTAATGACTTTAATTATGATAATCACTAGAGGTCATGATGGAGGCAGGTCCAGAGATGCTGAACGTCCTGCAATCTTGGGAAGAATTCCATGTAACAAAGAGTTGTCTGGCTCAAAAGGCTCAGGGTGCTTTGAGTGAGGATCTGGAAAAAGGACAAGCACAGGGCTAGGTGGAGAGGCTGAAGCTTCTGGGGGGAGGACACTGAGGTGATACCTACAGACAGGTGGGGTTCTGACAGGCACAGATAGGCACAGGGATATTTTATTTGGAGGAGCAAGGTGAGCAAAGGCCAAGAACGCACAGGGCATAGTCTCAGAACGACAGTTCAGGGTTTGGGGAGTAGAAATAAGACTGGAAACATATACTAGGTCATGAAGTACCATGCCAAGAAATCTGGATTTTATTTTCTGAGGAGTGAGTAGGCTCTGGAAAGAAGTCCATGAATGAGACAGGAACAAAAGCAAAACCGCGCTTAGGAAGATTAAGTCTGGGCCCAGTGTATGGGACGGGGTGGAGAAGTCTGCCCACCACGTCTGGGGTCTGTGACTCTCGGCAGCCTTACTTCACCTCTCTTGGCCTGAGTTTTCTCATCTGCAATATACCTAGCACGAAAATTGCTGTAAGGTTTAATTAAACAGACATAATGTATGTGAAGTGCCCAGCACACGTTGCAGAAGCCCAGTAAACAGTGCTTGTTGCTGCTTGTGGTTTTGGGTTTATTGGTTCCTGCTGCTACCACTACCAGCTACTGGCTGGTAAAGCTGACCATAGATGTGCAGACTGGTGTGTCTTGGCCCACAGGTGTGTTAGGGGTTATGAGAGGAACAGTTCTGGTCTTTTCCCCTTGACCTTCCTTCCCACTGGGGGACCAGAAGAGGCTAAGCTGGAGCCCAGACCCATCCGTGTTCCCAAATGGGCCATCAGGTTGGAGCGCTCAGAGTGGGACAAACCTCAGAGTCATCTTGCTCAACACTCTCTACTCCAGAAGAGGAAATTCATACCAGAGGGGGACCGGCCTGATGTCACACAGTGTGATCAGAGTTGGGACGGACCCCTGTGTTTGAATCCCAGCCCCTGCCTCTCTACACGGTCCCACAGGTGAGGAGAGAGGGGGAGGCTGAGCCCTGGCCCCTTCCCTACTCTACGCTCATGCCTGGAAGGTGAGAGGGCCCTAAACGGGAATGGAGTGGGGTGGTGGTGGTGAGGGGACTCGAGTCAGAGGAAGCAAGAATATGGGACGGAGGCCCTCCCCTCAGAAACTCCCCATGGCTCCCAACATGTTCAAGTCAGGTTCAGAATCTCCAGCACGGCCTCCAAGATCCCCCCCACCGCCAGCGCTACCCCCGGTGGCCTGCGGCCACAGCGGCAGCACATCTCTCCCTGCTCCTCTGCACGCTCCAGTGGCTTTCCTTGAAGCCCTTCGGCGCTTTGCTGCCACCGGGACTTTCTGCATCCCGTTCCCGGGTCACCTTCTTTCCCCTGCTGAAATCCTGTGCCTCTTTCTCAGTCCTGCTCAGATGCCTCAGCCTCCAGGAAGCTTACCCGCGTCCCTGCCTTGGGAAGGGCCCCTCTGCCACCTCAAAGCACTTGGCCACGGCCCAGTGTTCAGCCTTGTGTCCCAGCTGGTTGAGTGGCAGGCACCTAACCATTTGTCTCTGGGGCCATACGTTCCTTAAGGGTAAGGACTGCGTCTTCTGTCAGCATCTCAAAGGTGGGAGGCACTTGTGGCATTCGTTTCGACATTCTCAGGGCCGACCTCAGCGCCTTGCGTATCCTCGGTAATGATAAATATTTCTTCAGCGGGATTGCAGTTTTCTCTCCTCCTCTGTTTGAAGCTTAGGAACTGGCCAGCAAATCTTTGTTGAATTGATTTGAGGAGGGACTGAGGAAAGACAAGCGCGAGAGAGGCATTTGTTTCTCCAGTTATTTACAAGAAATAGCCTAGGCCTGAAGTTATAAATGACACTGGCAGCCCTGCTTATGGTCCACGTGTCCCAGCTTCCTGGAGCGGCAGCGGCAGCCTTGCTAATGACCGCACTCAAGAAACCCGCAAGGCTGGTGCCCTGCAGAGCTTGTGGGAGACAGATGGGCAGGAGAGGGGAAGGGAAGCTTGAGCACTGTGACATCCTCTTCCAACATTTCCTCTCATAAAGCCAGTAATAGAATCATTAATGCTGGTTTTTAATTTAGACAGTCCCTTTCACCTGAGCAATTCTAGGGTTTAATGACCAGTAAGCTGATGGCTTGGGAGGTTGCTCTAATAACTTTATTTAGGCAAAATGAAAGAAAATGGCCCCAACGAACTAGGTGGTGTTCAGATAACTGCACAGTAGGTTCGGAGTCAAACCAGAACTGGAGATCCAACCCCAACTCCCAGTTTCAGTAAACCCACATGGCTGCTCTGGTCTGGAAGTCTCAGAGCTGTTGTCCATATGTTTAAGAACTAAGAAGTACTGTGGTGTGCCTTGTACCAAATTCTCAGGCCTTCGCTCTTCTCCAGAGAGTCCTGGAGGAGGAAAAATCTAGGAGGGTGGCTTATTGACCTGCAGTGGAACTCCGTGTACGGGCCTCACCCCAAGGTGTCCAGCCTGTGAACACTTTGGCTGGTGTTTCCATTGCTGTGGAAGCACAGTCCATTCCCGGCCCTTTACTGGTTTCCCTTGTACCACAAGCTTAACCGGCTTCTGCAACCCAGGGAGTTAGCTCAGGCTCAGGTGGCAGGCCCTGTTTGTTTATCTAAACAATTGGCTCTACGCTGGAGAAAAGAAATGAGCTTAGGTCACAGAAACTGTCTTAGGTCACCAAGAGGTGAGCAGAGACCAGAGACAGGGCTAGAGGCTGGGGAAAGGATGTGGGGTATGATTCCCAGCCTTCCTTCTCTAAGGACAGATACAGGGCAATGACAGACCCATTGAAGTTGACCTTTAAATGCCATCTCTTGATATCCAGGCCACACTGGCCTCTTCCCCTTGCAAAGCTTACCACAGACTGCAGCTGCATAGCTCAAGGCTATTGGAAAAAGTCATTTGTTCTTAAAAAAAAAAAAAAATCCTTTTTTGAAGACTGTAGTGCATCCCACCACCCAGGGCGTGTGTCATGGAACAAACACGGGTCTCTTGGGCTCTGTTTCAGGCCATTAACTTAATGGCTCTGGTTCTTGGAATCTCTGCTCTGGACAAGTCACCCTGTTACATAAACATATTCATCTGGCTAAAAAATGTGTGTTATTGTTTTCTGAGTAAGGGTCGTTTGAAGTTAATGTGTGTGTTTTTTCCCATCTGATTATTGTGAATATTACTTAGGCTCCTTTGGAAAAATAATAACAGCCCCAAGAAACTCAAAGAACAGCAGAATTTCCTTTCCTCCCAATCAGATCGGGTATTATAATCATCTTGCACAAGTTGAGGACTGGTACCCAACCATCACTGCTGAGAAGATAATCAGGAGATAATGTCAGTGGCAGAGAAAGTTGTCAGAGCAGGGTGGTCTCCTGCGGCTCTCAGAGTGCTGAGTGTATATGCCAGGAGGGCGGGGGGAGTCAGTCCCTTAGTGGAAGTAAATTTGGAGGAAAAGCCAGCTATTCCTTTGCACCAATATCCTGCCTACGGCGTTTCCTACCAAGTGCCCACCTAACCCCCTCCCTTGAACTCCCTTACATGGATGTGGGAAGAGGGGGGCACAGTTAAGATAAGGAGGCAGCTAATTGAATTTAATTCACTAAGGAGGCAACCAATTTTGTGATGAAGCTTAACTTCTGGTTGCTAAATATTTTGCACTTGGTGCTCATCCCCTGAAAACTGAATGCCAGTTGTTTTGCAAGACAGATTGCACCGTGGATGGGCAGAACAGTGGGCAATCAGGGGACTGCAGGCAGGCGACCCCAGGCCCGGGGTCTAGCCTGTGTTAGTGGGTTGGCCTGGTCCCCTGGCTGCCAGGGCCTGCTGTATGAGGGACACAGGCCTGATAGGGACCAGGGTCTGTGAGGCAGGCTTTGTGATGACACTGTAGATTCAAATTTAGATTTGCCAAAGTAAACAAAACTGCAGCCCTCCTTCTCCACTGTGTGTGACATGCCAGTAGAGCATTCTGGAATGTGTGTGTGTGTGATGCTTATTTATGGAAGCACTCTGTTTTTTTAAGGTTTTAGATAGGATGTGATACCCTGTCTTTGTAAACTTGGTCAGTCACCAGCTGCCAGCAGTGGGCAATTTGCTATGACTCCAGTACTTCTCTTGGGTAGGGATTATTTGCTCCCTCTCCCCTTTCTGTTTTCTCCCCACCCTTATCTGTTCCATTTCGGAGCTGACCAGATAGCATCCCAGGCATCACACATTTTATTCCTCTTGGGAAAAGTAATTCCCATTTAACCTTTGATTGAGTACTTAGCACAGTGCCTGGACCATAGGAGATACCCTACAAGAATTTGTGGGGTGGGGCTTCCCTGGTGGCGCAGTGGTTGAGAGTCCGCCTGCCGATGCAGGGGACACGGGTTTGTGCCCCTGTCCGGGAGGATCCCACATGCTGCGGAGCGGCTGGGCCCGTGAGCCATGGCTGCTGAGCCTGCGCGTCCGGAGCCTGTGCTTCGCAACGGGAGAGGCCACAACAGTGAGAGGCCCGCGTACCGCAAAAAAAAAAAAAAAAAAAGAATTTGTGGGGTGAATAAGTGAAAAAAAGTTTTTCGTATTCTTTCTCTTTCTGTTCAAGAAACTAGACAGGAGGACTTCCCTGGCGGTCCAGTGGTTAAGACTCCACGCTTCCACTGCAGAGGGCACGGGTTCGATCCCTGGTCGGGGAATTAAGATCCTGCAAGCTATGCAGCGCCGCCGGAAAAAAAAAAAAAGAAAGAAAGAAAGAAAGAAACTAGACGGGAGAAGTGACTCCAGTGCCTTTAGGCTGTGATGCTTCTGGTTTGACCCTTATCCACCCAAACCCAGGTGTCCCCTGGGGGAGCTGTTATTATGATCTGCACCTGGGAGTGACCACAGGGACTGCTGGTAGGGACCTGCTGTGTTGTCACCGTGAACCCCAAGGGCACCCACAGAGCCTGGCGGTTCACTCGAGTTCTTCATACTCAGAAGGTCCTGTCACTTATAACAGCTAGTTATATGGTCTTCTTCTTCATAGCCCAACACTCGAGAATCAAGGAGTTGAATGTAGATATTCATGCAGACAGGTCCCAGGGTGGGGTATTGTCTGAAAACAATCAGATAAAAACAAAATTCATTTTAGCAAGAAAATAAAAGAAAAAAGCTTATCCTAACAGAATGAACTAGATGACTTTGTAATTACTGATATTTCTTTTCTTTTCTTTTTTTTAAATTTATTTTTGGCTGCTTTGGGTCTTTGTTGCTACGCGGCCGGGGGTGGGGGGCGGGCTTTTTCTAGTTGCAGCGAGTGGGAGCTACTCTTTGTTGCGGAGCATGGGCTCTAGGCATGCAGGCCTCAGTAGTTGTGGCTGCAGGCTCTAGAGCGCAGGCTCAGTAATTGTGCACGGGCTTAGTTGCTAGGTGGCATGTGGGATCTTCCCGGACCGGGCTCAAACCCATGTCCCCTGCATTGGCAGGCGGATTCTTAACCACTGCGTCACCAGGCAAGTCCCATATTTATTTTATGTTGAGAAGAGCCTATTAATGATGAGAGATGGACTCTGAGGAACTGTGATGGGAAAATGATAACTGTGTAAAGATCGTGGCAAACAAGGGGGGTGAGAGAGAATTTTAGTTAAAGTCAGAAATACCAGAGGAATGTTTTCTCTACATATATATCAGACTAGGAAAATCAAGGTGGCAGCTTTCTTAGAAGCTGAAAACTGATCCTTCTCGAAGGACCCAACTGTAGAGTAGGATCTTGAGGGGTGGAGAATACATATTTCCTTTAATTATCTATATTTTTTACAAAATGGAAATATTCCTCTTTTTAAATTTAATTTGTTAAAAAAAGTATTAATTTTTTTTGAAGTACAGTTGATCTACAATGTGTTAATTACTGCTGTACAGCAAAGTGATTCAGTTATACATATATACATTTTTTAAAAAATGTATTTCTTTATATTTGGCTGCATTGGGTCTTCATTGCTGTGCGCAGGCTTTCTCTAGTTGGTGGCGAGCGGGAGCTACTCTTCGTTGTGGTGCATGGGCTTCTCACTGCAGTGGCTTCTCTTGTTGCGGAGCACGGGCTCTAGGCCCGCGGGCCTCAGTAGCTGTGGCTCACGGGCTGTAGAGCACAGGCTCAGTAGTTGTGGTGCACGGGCTTAGTTGTTCCACGGCATGTGGGATCTTCCTGGACCAGGGCTCGAACCCGTGTCTCCTGCATTGGCAAGCGGATTCTTAACCACTGCGCCACCAGGGAAGTCCCTATTATAGGATATTGAATATAGTTCTCTGTGCTATACAGTAGGACCTTGTTGTTTATCCATTCTATACATAAAAGCTTACATCTGCTAACCCCAACTTCCCACTCAAACCCTGCCCCAACCCCTCCCCCTTGGCAACCACCAGTCTGTTCTCTATGTCCGTGATTCTGTTTCTGTTTTGTAGATAAGTTCATTTGTGTCCTATTTTAGATTCCACATATAAATGATATCATACAGTATTTGTCTTTCTCTTTCTGACTTACTTCACTTACTATGATAATCTCTGTTGCATCCATGTTGCATTATTTTGGGGTACATGTATCTTTTTGAATTATAGTTTTGTATGGATATATGCCCAGGAGTGGGATTGCTGAATCATATGGTAATTCTATTTTTAGTTTTCTGAGGCACCTCCATACTGTTTTCCACAGTGGCTGCACCAACTTATATTCCCACCAACAGTGTAGGAGGCTCCCTTTTCTCCACATCCTCTTCAGCATTTGATATTTGTAGACTTTTTAATGACGGCCATTTTGACTGGTGTGGAAATATTCCTCTTTTTTTAAAAAAAATAATTAATTAATTTATTTTTGGCTGTGTTGGCTCTAAATTGCTGCACGCGGGCTTTCTCTAGTTGCGGCGAGCAGGGGCTACTCTTCGTTGCGGTGCGCGGGCTTCTCATTGCGGTGGCTTGTCTTGTTTCATAGCACGGGCTCTAGGCACACAGGCTCAGTAGTTGTGGTGCACGGGCTTAGTTGCTCCGCGGCATGTGGGATCTTCCCGGACCAGGGCTCAAACCTGTGTCCCCTGCATTGGCAGGCGGACTGCAACCATTGCGCCACCAGGGAAGTCCCAATATTCCTCTTTTTAATAAAATTTTGTAAAATTTAAAAATATTACAGGGATTTCCCTGGTGGTCCAGGGGTAAAGAATCCTTCTAATGCAGGAGGTGCAGGTTCGATCCCTGCCCGGGGAACTAAGATCCCACATGCCGTGGGACAACTAAGCCCATGCTCCACAACTGCTGAGCTTGTGTGCAACTAGAGAGCCTGCATACTGCAAACTACAGAGCCCACACGCTCCGGAGGCTGTGTGCCACAGCTAACAGAGACCACGCACCTTGGAGCCGGCGCGCCACAACTAGAGAGAAGCCCGAGTGCTGCAACGAAGAGCCCACAAGCCACACTGAAGAGATCCCTCATGCCTCGACGATGATCCCGTGCGCCTGCAACTAAGACCCGATGCAACATACATAAATAGATAAAATATTTTAAAAAACAATAAAAAAATTACAAAAGTAAATAAAGTCAAAGGTGTACATCCATGTAATCTCACCTCATAGTAATAACCATGTTGAACAGACAGCATTGGTCCTGCCATATCCCTTTAGGGCCCCCTTCAGGTCACCTGTACACATCTCTCATATGTACAGTCCAAGCAAGGGCAGTGAATGTCCCTGTAGACACATCTCTGTGGGACAATTCTGAGGGGTCCCCAGGAGGTTGGGACCCAGGTGCCCGCAGTGCCCATCAATGCACTCTTACTTGGCTTTATGCCATCCAATCTCATTACTCCACTCCCTCTCTGTGCTTCCTGGGATCGTCTCCCAAATAATGTTCTTGCACCCAAATCCTTGCCTCAGGGTGTGTTTGGGGAACCCTGCCGCATTCACAACTACCTCCTAGACTTAATACTGTCTGCACCCAGGACTCAGGGAGGGGCCATGGTTGGGGGCACTCCTGCCCTTCCACCTCACTCTTTTCTCTCCTACCCAAGCCTCTCCGCTCTGCTCCTTTTGCTGCTCAGAATTCTGGTCCAGAGGCCATTTCTCTTCCCACCAAGTCACATTCTCACCTAACCCACCTTTTCTTGTTTATTTCCATAATATAAATACATCATTAGAGGGACACCTTAATTTACAATTCAATATGTATTCAATCAGCATTTGCTCAAGCACAGGTGTTAATCATCACTGTGTCAAGCACAGGGCAGACTTGAGATGAATAGCTCTTGTCTCTATCCTCAAAGCAGGGGAGTAGGGAGACAGACCTTTGTGAAATAGCCACGATATCGAATGCCAAGTACTCTCATACAGATGGGTGAAGAAAGAAGTGTTGGAGTTAGGAACTCAGAATGTCTTTTGCAATAGAAACAATGTAATGTGTGATGGGTGTCAGGCAGGTGTAGTAGGTTGAATAAGGGTTCCCCAAAGATGTCCACATCCTAATGCCCAGAACCTGTGAATGTGTTACTTCATATGGTAAAAGAGACTGCAGATGCGATTAAATTATAGCTCTTGAGATGGGGAGATTTATCCTGGATTGTCCAAGTGGGTCCCATATAATCACAACGGTCCTTGTAAGAGGGAGACAGAAATGTCAGAGTCAGAGAGGGATTTAAAGATGCCTCACTGCTAGCTTTGAAGACAAAGGAAGGGGCCATGAACCCAGGAATGAAGGCATCCTCGAGAATCTGGAAAAGGAACCAGTCCTGCCAACACACTGTCTTTAGTCCAGTAAAACTGATTTTGGACTTCTGGCCTCCAGAATTATAAGAGAGTAAATTTGTTGGGTTTTTTTTGTTTGTTTGGTTGGTTTTTTTTTTGCGGTACGCGGGCCTCTCACTGCTGTGGCCTCTCCTGCTGCGGAGCACAGGCTCCGGACGCGCAGGCTCAGCGGCCATGGCTCACAGGCCCAGCCACTCCGCGGCACGTGGGATCTTCCCAGACCGGGGCATGAACCCGTGTCCCCTGCATCGGCAGGCGGACTCTCAACCACTGCGCCACCAGGGAAGCCCGATTTGTATTGTTTTAAGCCACTAAAGTTGTGGTAATTTTCTACAGCAGCAATAGGAAACTAATACATCAGGTTAATAAAGAATATCTGGGGACTTCCCTGGTGGTCCAGTGGTTAGGACTCTGTGCTTCCACTGCAGGAGGCAGGAGCTTGATCCCTGGTCAGGGAACTAGGTTCCTGAATTCCGCATGGCAGAGCCAAACAAAGGAAAAAAATGTGAAAAAAAAATTTTTCTTGTTACAAAAGCAACACATTATAGAAATATTGAAAAATACAGAAAAACACAAAAGTAGAACACTTGTGATTTCACACCCCCTCCATCCTCCCTTCTCATGGAACATATAAAGTAAAATAGAAATAGAAAAGATCCTCCCACTGTCCCAGAGCTAAACCCTGTGAGTTAGATTTTGACACAAACCAGGCAAGACTTTTGTTTCTATGTTTATACTAAATGTAATCTCTCTCCATATTCATCTATCTATCTACCTAACATCCTGATAGACAGGAAGCTTGTATTCCCTCACTCTTAGCAGTTCTTATGCCCAGAACCCAAGGAGTTTCTGCTATGCTCTCCCCTTTATATTTGCTGTCAGAAAGCTCTGTGGAACATGAAAAGGTGCTCAATATCACGAGTCATTAGGAAATGCATATCAAAACCACAATGGGATACCACTTCATTAGGATGACTATTAAAAAAAACAAAAAGACCCTAGAAAACAGGTGTTGGTGAGTACGTGGAGTAATTGAAACATTACTGTACATTGCTGGTGGGATTGTCAAATGGTGCAGTCACTGTGGAAAACAATATGACAATGCCTCAAGAAATTAAATGGAATTACCATATGACCCAGCAGTTCTACTTCTGGGTATATACTCAGAAGAACTGGAAGCCGGGTTTTTTTGTTTTTGTTTTTAAATTTTTATTTATTTTATTTATTTATTTTTGGCTGTATTGGGTCTTCATTGCTGTGTGCAGGCTTTTCTCTAGTTGCGGCGAGCAGGGGCTACTCTTCCTTGTGGTGCACGGGCTTCTCATTGCGTTGGCTTCTCTTGTTGTGGAGCACGGGCTCTAGGCCCGCCGGCCTCAGTAGTTGTGACATGTGGGCTCTAGAGCACAGGCTTAGTAGTTGTGGCACATGGGCTTAGTTGCTCCGCGGCATGTGGGGTGTTCCCGGACCAGGGCTCGAACCCATGTCCCCTGCATTGGCTTGCGGATTCTTAACCACTGCGCCACCAGGGAAGCCCCAGGAAGCTGGGTTTTGAAGAAATAGTTGTATACCTTGTTCACAGCAACATTATGCACAATAAGCAAAAGACAGGAGTATCCATTGATGGGTGAATGGATAAACTAAATGTGATATGTATGTACAATGGAATATTATTCAGCCTTAAAAAGGAAGGACATTTTGACACATGCTACAACATGGATGAGCCTTGAAGAAGTTGTTCTAAGTGAAGTAAGCCTGTCACAAAGGACAAATAGTGTACAATTCCTCTCCTATGAGGTACCCAGAGTAGTCAAATTCCTGGTCGCAGAAAGTAGAAAGGTGGTTGCCAAGGGGAATGGGAAATTTTCGTTTAATGAGTACAGAGTTTCAACTGGGGAAGATGAACAAGTTCCAGAGATGGCTGGTGGTGATGGTTGTCAAAAAATGTGAATGTACTTAATGCTACATAACTACACTTAAAAATGGTTAAAACGTTAACATTTATGTTGTGTATAGTTTTTCCTCCCCCTCCTCCCACCCCCCTGCCACACGCAAAGCTTTGTATAGAGGAAGTCAAGGGTGGTCTGTTCCACAAAGAAGCGCAACTGTTCTAGTAATACTTTTCAGTCGTCAGTATGTGACAGGTACCTAAGTCAGCAGTTTATATGTATTCTTTTGTTTTCTCCTGTCAACAACCCTGAAGTAGGTACGACTATCATCTTCATTGTACAAAGCAGGAAACTGAGGCACGAAGTCTAAGTGACTTGTGCAAAGCCTCCAGCTAAGAAGGTACAGTCAGAACTGGAACCCTGGGTGGTTGGCTGCAGAGCCCGATCGTTAGCCTTCATGATACACCCTCTTTCCCATAAAAGACAAATCCATCATCCAAATAGGCCGTAGCTCTTGGTAAGGGGCTAAATGCAGGTTATGAAAAAGTGAGCACCGGTGGAGTCTTGCATTCATGGGACTTGGATAAATCCCATGCATTTGGATCAGTCCTGGGTTCCCAGAATTTTCGGGCAGAGATGACGGTGGTTCCCTGAACTTTTCACAGTACACTGTATCACTAATGCTGCCACTATTTTTCCCCTGCGGTGCCCCCCTCCCCTTCTCTTAGAACCCACTGCTTATTTGACATGAAAAATGTACTACAATGAGTCTCCTGGCTAATTAATTAAAAGGGGAAAAAAATCTCAATCTTCAAATATGAAATGATTGATTACATAAGCATTAACACCTCTGCACACTCAGAACGGCATGTCTTCAATTTAAAACTTTTCCGACACATTATTTTCTGCCGACGTGTGTGTTTTCTGCCCTTACAAGTCCGATTTCTCATACATCCCAGTCCATTTCACAGCAAATGGCCCCAAATGGTGTTTTTCCTGCTCATTAGGAGCCTGTATCAATTAAGCAGGCCTGGCCGAGCTGCCTCTCCAGGCCTGCATCTCCTGGGCTGGCGTGTCTGTGCTCTTCCCACCCGAGAGCTGGCTGGGACAGCCCCCACTCTTCCCCGCCACTGAGGGGCCCCCTTGCCACTTAGGGGCCCTGGTGCTTTTCACAAGACCGGGGCAGAGCTCTGACGTCAGAGTGTTCTTGTGCGGTGCTTGCACTCTATGGAATTTTAAAAGCTTATTGTCTGGTTCAGACATGTGGCTCCAAGCTGCTGTCTGACTGGTTCTTTCAGTTGTTTGTTTTTAACCCAAAGAGCCTCAAACCAATACCCTCCCAGCCCCCACAAGCTTCCCAGCCTGTGCCTTGCTTGAGATGCCGTTTTTTCCACCTCACTCATGCTTGACCTTTGTCCCTTGAAAAGGGGGAGGCCTGGGCTCAGGGCTGGCACCGTAAGGACCAGTGGGGGCTTGAGCTGTGGGTAGGCAGCAGGTGTCCTGCCCCTTCCCTGGCGCCCGCTGTCTGTGGGAAGAGGCCACTTCCTCTCTCGGGATTTGCCCAGGCCCAGGGGTAGCGCTCAGAGCCACTGATGTGAGCTGGCTGCTGAGCAACAATCAGTACGTGTGAAATGTTTCTGAGAGGAATAAGTTGTCACTTCACAAGCAGACATGTTGAAAGGCAATGAATTCTTGGATGGAGCGGTTGTCTAAATCAGGGTGGGAAACCTGACCTCTCATTAGCAACAGAACTTGTTTGTGCTTCTGACTGTAAAAATCATAACATGACGTTAGAAGCCTGCAGAGACAAAGCTCTACGGGGCTGGAAGACGGAGATATTAATGGTGGGCACATGCTGAGAATGACACTTCTATTTTCCAGAAGCATATAATGGTACTTTTCCCACCGAAACTGTGAAAAAGAGAAGCTATTATGGTTCAACATTTAGACAGGCATTAAAGCACACTTTCAGTACAAGTTGAAATTATTTTTTACTCCTGTGGCCTGAATTTATTAGCAAATGAGTTGGATTTCCTTCTTTCAGGACTTGAACAAACGGGGAGGTTGTTTTTGGTTTTTTGTGTTTTTTTTGCGGTATGCGGGCCTCTCACTGTTGTGGCCTCTCGCGTTGCGGAGCACAGGCTCTGGACGCGCAGGCTCAGCGGCCATGGGGCCCAGCCACTCCGCGGCATGTGGGATCTTCCCGGATCGGGGCACGAACCCATGTTCCCTGCATCGGCAGGCGGACTCTCAACCACTGTGCCACCAGGGAAGCCCGGGGTAATATTTATTGAATAGCATTTTTGTATCCTATAAGTAATTTAAATAACGAGTCAATGAAACACTTTGTCTTTTTGTCCCCTAAATCTCCTCCTCCCCAAACCCCACCACAAATGCAGACCCCACCACCCCAATGCTCTGGCTTCATGGCTACACGAAATTCTTTTTCACTTGGCCCTTCTCAGAAATGAAAACTTCTCCATGATTTTCTAAATCCTAGGTCTGCAAGCCCAGGAAAGGACATAAATGTCCAGTGGCCTCAGACCAGCATCCGGACATCCCTCAGCCAACCGCTTCACTGTGTCAGGGCCACTGTTGCTTTCCCGCCTCCAGCTGCCCCCGGAGCCCCCTAAGATCCTAATCAGCCTGGCTCCACCCATTTTCCCTGGGGCCCATCCCCTAATTGTTTGGACAATGTCATAGTGGTGAAAACTTGGCCTGAGGCCATAAGGGCAGAACTCCACTTGCGCCCATGAGGTGCTGCTACATGGCTGTGGGCCTCCAGCGCCTGTCAATGCAGGTTACACGTGGCTTCACCAAGGGAATTTAACAGAAAGTGATTTCTTCACTACAATATTTGCAATCACTATAAAAGTACATTCGTAGTTTTCTGCTTTGTTTTTAATTCTGAAGCACAGAATCATCACCGAGAGTAGCTGTTTTTGCATCGTTTGACTTAGAATCCTACTGGGCTGTTCACCTTGAAGCTAGCAAGATAAATGACACTTTTACAACCCACCAGAAATTAGGGGCTGGTTGACTGACAGCATGACAGCTCTCTTGGAAAAGTCTGTGGCCGCTGCTCTCAGTTCTCTAATTTGATCAGCTTCTGGAGTGGGTTTGGCTGGGGATGGACAGCCTCCAGCATTTCCAGAGCTTGAAGGAAGTAGGCCTGTTGGCCTGGTTAGCATTCCTGTGGCTAAGATGTTGTCCTGGGACTGAACGTTGGCTGCACAGGCTTTCAGCTCATAAGGCAAAGTACCTCTGTGGAGCCTCAGGGAGAGAGGGATTTGGAGAGCCCATGGCACCCCAGAGGGCTCCTTGGGTTCTCTCCAGGACTGGCCCTGGCCTTGCTGCCCTGCCTTTATCTGTTTCCAGGCTGGCGAGGCTTCCCTGTACCTGTTTGTGTTGTGGATAGTCTGAAAAGCCCTCCTCCAGATGAAAGCCCTCTGAAAATTCAGTCCCATTAGCCTATTGAAAAGCAGTAATGCTCTGTTGTTTCTGAAAGAATCCTTGCACTTAGAGCCAGCAGAGGAGAAATGATTACCGAACTAAGTTATTAGATCCGTTCCCTGGAACATTTTTTAAAACCCAAGATCGTTTTCCTGAGGGAAAATGTAATGCAATCTCTCCCTCCTTTATTTATTTATTTATTTTTAAAATTTATTTTATTTAATTTATTTTTTATTTTTGGCTGCGTTGGGTCTTTGTTGCTGCGCGCAGGCTGTCTCTAGTTGCAGCGAGCGGGGGCTACTCTTGGTTGCGGTGCGCGGGCTTCTCATTGTGGTGGCTTCTCTTGTTGTGGAGCACGGGCTCTAGGCGCGCAGGCTTCAATAGTTGTGGCACGTGGGCTCAGTAGTTGTGGCGCTCAGGCTCTAGAGCACAGGCTCAGTAGTTGTGCCACACGGGCTTAGTTGCTCCGCAGCATGTGGGATCTTCCCGGACCAGGGCTCGAACCCGTGTCCCCTGCATTGGCAGGCGGATTCTTAACCACTGCGCCACCAGGGAAGACCCCTCTCCCTCCTTTAAAGCACCCGATGCCATCATTCTCTGCCTCTAGCAGCAAGCCTGCTGCCCCAAACAAGGGAACATCACAGCGATGTGCCACTGAGAACGTGGCTGGGGGCGGGTACCAGCGAGGACAATGCCGAGAAGCCAAAAACAACAAGAGAAGAAACAATAAAGCAAGACCCATCCTGACGGTAAACACAGCACCAGAGTTCAACAAACGCACACACCCCTTCGAGGGTGGGGGAGTAGGGGGGAGCCGCCGGGCAGGACAGTGTAGAGAGGGACAGAAACTGCTGGGGGTCCAGGAAGACTGGGGCACTGACTGGGGTTGTTATCACCATGCTAAGTCTGAGAGGCACCCTTTGTTGTGTGTCTGCTCTGTGCCAACGTTGGTGGAGGGGTGCCTCAGAGAAAAAGATTCCTAGGATGTGGCGAAAGCCTACTCCATCCTGTCTGCACAGTAACAACAGTAACTGCTATAGTTTAATAACGAGTGCTTACTATGTTCTAGGCATGCAAGCTCCACAAATTAGATATAATGCCCATTTTATAGATAAACTGAGGCACAGTGAAGTTAAGTGAAGAATCCTGTGGTAGGTGCATAAATCACCAATTAAACCCTGCTAATAATTAGCATCACAGGACTGGCAATTCACTGGGCTAACAAGATCCTCCTTGTACAATGACGGAGAAGGGAAAGTGATTTTTATGATTTGGGAGCAGTTGTTATGAGCTTGGTAAATAATACGCAATGTTCAAATTCAGTTGTTACATGTGTTATTCATAAATCATTTATTTTGACTGAGTAAATGAAATCGGTTTAGAGAGACGCTTTATTTAACCTATTCTTTAAATTTGCGGAGATTTTTGTAATGCTCTCAGTGTTTCTTTTTAGTGGGTGTGGGAGAGCTGGGGAGAGGAAGGAACGTGGGGTATTCAAAGGCTAACATAGAAAAGATTCTCCATAAAAAAAGAAAACATGTCTAGAGACGATTGCTCCATAAACAAAACATGAGTGCACACAGCAATTTCATGTTCTCATTCCACCCACTTGGTTGTTCTTAATGATTCAAGAACAGAACCGCCTGGGCAGATTTACAGGCTCGACATTCCTGACATCTGCGCCGAAACAAGGCTGTCTGTGTTTGCAGAGCGCTTGCTTCTGCTTGGGGGAGAAAACACAAACACCTTGATTCAATTTTTACTTTTATTATGTTTGCATCCGTGGGCTGTTGGGATCTAAGAATGGGTGTCAGGAAAGAGGACAGTATAGCCTTGAAGTTTGGGGGTTGAATGAGACGTGAAGATCACACATTTACACGCCAACGATCACGTCTTCTTCTGGCTCGCCCTGCTGTTAGAAAGCCGGACTTAAGGTGGAAATCTTTGGTTTGTTTAGATTGGTGCTTTAGCAAATTCCTCTACGGGTTCAGAGGGCAGGGGTGTGGCTGGGAGTTCCAGGCCCAGGGCCGGGGCCTCTTGACTTGGGCTTTCTGAGTTTCTCAGCTGGGGTTTTGGGAATGTCATATTCTCTCCAGCCCCCTTTCTTTTAAGGGGAAGATTTGCTTTCCATTAGACACTTTCCTCAGATTTATAACTTTCTCCTACTTTTTCTTCGTGGCCTAAGCTTCCCAGACTATCAAGGTGATAGTAAGAGGCCTGTCCATTTCTTAGGAGAAGACCCAGGCTGACCTCCCTGGCCCTCTTCCCCAAGTTATTCTGGAATCACCTGGCAAGCTGCACCCAGGAAGCAGTGAACACAGGCTGGTACTTTTGCTGCCTCATAATGCACTGATAATCCTGTGATTTAGAACCTTCATTTCACCTCTGAGACTCAGAGTGGGGAAGTAACTTTCCCGAGGTAACAGAACTTGTCAGTAGGAAGAGCTGGGATTCAAACCTAGGCTGGTCTGGTGTTATAGCTCACGTACCCGTCAGCCACCTTAGAAGGTGATCTTAAGTTAGGGCTATGACTTTGGGTTTCATGCCAAATCTCCACTATTTCAGAATCTGTGGTGGAAGGGGAGGTGAGTAAAATTATGGATTTGGCATTTGAAAATGATGTGATCTTTTATTTTAATGCCGATGCTGAAAGGTTGGTTATATTTTAGTGGGACACCTGACTCCTCTCTTTGGCCTTCAGACTTTAAAGATAGATTCCATGTCTTTGGGGGCTGTTTTCATACTGGGTTCCACCTGACAGCTCTAGTCTGGTTGTCCCATGGCCTTTGCTATTCTTGGGGAAAGCAGAAAGAAAGAGGGAAAAACAAAAGAGAGAAGGGGATGGGGGCTGAGGACATGGAAAGATTTTTAGCTTACAGTTTTATTATAACCAAGTACTGGGGCTTCGCTGGTGGCGCAGTGGTTGGGGGTCCACCTGCCAATGCAGGGGACGTGGGTTCGTGCCCCGGTCCGGGAAGATCCCACGTGCCGCGAAGCGGCTGGGCCCGTGAGCCATGGCCGCTGAGCCTGTGCGTCCGGAGCCTGTGCTCCGCAATGGGAGAGGCCACAACAGTGAGAGGCCCGCGTACTGCAAAAATAAAAAAATAAAAAAAATTACCAAGTACTGTAACTTTACCAAACACAAAACCCAGTAGACTTAAAATTCTAATGCTTTATATCATGCAAAATTTATTTTTGTCATGTATTGGTGACTACAGATCCAGTTGTATTATTTTTACTCAATATTATTTCCCATATAGACTTTCATATATTTACATATTTTTTAAACCTTTTTCAGCACATATCATCTAACGTAATCCTTGCATACACCTTGTTAATTTGAAATTTTTGCTCTGTGGCCAAGAGAGGTTAAGGAACTAGCCTAAGGTTGCAAACCTAGTGCAGGGCTGGGATCTGGATATACAGGTTTCAGTGTCTATGGAGCACCCCATGTTTTTTGTTTTTTTTCCCCACACCTTTATTGGAGTATTTTACAATGTTGTGCTAGTTTCTGCTGTACAATAAATTGAATCAGCTGTATGTATACATATATCCCCATATCCCCTCCTTCTTGAGCCTCCCTCCCACCCTCCCTGTCCCACCCCTCTAGGTGGTCACAAAGCACCGAGCTGATCTCCCTGTGCTAGGCGTCTGCTTCCCACTAGCTATCTATTTTATACTTGGTAGTGTATATACGTCAGTGCTACTCTCTCACTTCATCCCAGCTTCCCCTTCCCCCTCCCATGCCCTCAAGTCCGTTCTCTATGTCTGCGTCTTTATTCCTGCCCTGCCACTAGGTTCATCAGTACCGCTTTTTTCAATTCCATATATTTGCGTTAGCGTACGGTATTTGTTCTTCTCTTTCTGACTTACTTCACTCTGTATGACAGATTCTAGGTCCATCCATCTCACTACAAATAACTCAATTTCGTTCCTTTTTATGGCTGAGTAATAGTCCATTGTATATATGTGCTACATCTTCTTTATCCAATCATCTGTTGATGGACATTTAGGTTGCTTCCATGTCCTGGCTATTGTAAATAGTGCTGCAATGAACATTGTGGTGCATGTATCTTTTTGAATTATGGTTTTCTCAGGGTATATGCCCAGTAGTGGGATTGCTGGGTCCTATGGTAGTTCTATTTTTAGTTTTTTAAGGAGCCCCCATACTGTTCTCCATAGTGGCTGTATCAATTTACATTCCCACCAACAGTGCAAGAGGGTTCCCTTTTCTCCACACCCTCTCCAGCATTTATTGTTTGTAGATTTTGCATGGCAAAGGAAACCATAAGCAAGACGAAAAGACAACCCTCAGAATGGGAGAAAATATTTGCAAATGAAGCAACTGACAAAGGATTAATCTCCAAAATGTACAAGCAGCTCATGCAGCTCAATATCACAAAAACAAACAACCCAATCCAAAAATGGGTGGAAGACCTAAATAGACATTTCTCCAAAGAAGACATACAGATGGCCAACAAATGCATGAAAAGATGCTTAACATCACTAACCATTAGAGAAACGCAAATCAAAACTACAATGAAGTATCACCTCACACCGGTCAGAATGGCCATCATCAAAACTCTGCACCCTATGTTTGTTTTGATATTGGATAGAGTCACATTTTCCTGAAGACAAAAAGTTCTACTATTTCAAAAGAAAATAATCCATCAACATTCACCTTCTTGAGACCAGGGTGTATGGTTCTTAATCTCCTTTTCTACTTGATCACCAATTTTCATGTAATCAGGGCACTCATGTTAATAACAGCCTGGTATGGTTGCTCGTTTTTCATGGCAATATGTGGAGATGATGTCCTTCCTTCCTTCCTTCTTTCCCTCCTTCTTTCCTTCCTCCCTTCCCTTCTTTTCTCCAGCAGCCCTATGAAGAACCACTACAGTGTTAACTCTCATTTGTTTATTCACTCATTCATTCTTTTCTCCAAAAGCTTTGTGGAGAAGAACCACCAGAGTATTAACTGTAATGGTCAGAAGGGCCCTCGAGTGACCCTTCCTGTGGCTTAATACTTGGAGACTGTCACTCAATAGCCTCTTCACATCTACACAAGGGATGATTAAAGAATATTCTAAATGAATTGGTAGTTTAGGGTAGAAGTACATGGAAACATTTAAAAATTCTAATTTTTATGCCTTTTGGGGATTTTGTATTATTTATCAGTGTGTATATGGACTTACAAGAGTCACACATGCCCACTGTAAAATATGCCAACACTGAAGACACTTGTGATGCACAGAGTGAGAACCTCCAGTCATTAGGAACAACACTCCGACCCCAAACTGGACAAGGCCACTGCTAATCCTTTCATTCTATGTATGGGACAGCATTACATCTACTATATTTTTATAGATGATGTTCATGTAAAATCGCATGAATCTTGTCCTGGATCTCAACTTTTTTCTATGCATAATTAAGTGTATTTAAGATGATTTAAAATAAATTATGAGTCATCCCTCAGCCTTTCTTAACCAGTGAAATGAAATGTGATGTGTCAAAATTGAGTTAAATCCATAATCTTGGTGGATGTGCTTTTGACTTGCACATAACGAAAATCAGGCAGGCAAAAGTGAGGCAGCTCACACACCATATTGATATCCAACAATAAGAAGGTCAGAGCAGGGAGTTGATGTCAATATGTTCATCCCAAACTGCAATAAAGCTGTCCCGGCAACTGTAATCTCAGCTGCCGTTCCCCTCCTTTGGGTGAGAAAGGCACCATTCAGACCCTCAACTCCTTTGCTATGAAAATACCATGCTTTAACAAAGGTTTAATTGTTTTTCAATCATATCGATATAATCTAGATTTCAGGTTTCAAAGACAAACTTAAAATTTCCACACCAGATAGGGCTTTACTTGACAAAAAGACTGAGAGATGACAGCTAAGATTTCTAATTCTGCCACATGAAAATTACTGAATAATTGCACAAACGGTGTCATCGTTCTGAGAATCATAAAGTGCATGTAGCTTTCCATTTTGTTTTCCAGTATTTTACTGGGGATGTTTTCATTGGGATATCACTAGCAGTTTTAAATGCTAGGAAAGTGTTTTCCCTCTACCTTCATTTTTTGCCAAAGAGAGGGCAGACACAAGCCACAATAAAAAAGGTAACACTACACTATAACATGACACTATTATAGTCTGTTTTCCACCAGGGAAACTACCTTAGAATGGGCAAAACCTGCGTGCACAAACGTGCTTCTCCAGGTTAGAAAGTTTCTACAGTTTGCAGATGTGGCAGCAAAGAAACAGTAAAGCAGCATCTTCTGGACATCCATATCCAGGAGATGCCCTCCCCATGGTAAATCAGCCTGGAACATTTGTCACCAACTGGTGACACCAAAACCAGGTGATAGATGGCTGAAGACAAGGAGGGACTGAAGGAATCAGTAAGAAGGGCCCACAATGACCTCAACAACTACAGGGCTTACACACTTTAACTCTGCCAGACTCACTAGCGTCAAATTTGTAGAAGTCAATTCTGAGAAAATTGGAGAATTAAAAAATTAAGAACTGTTTCACAAGGAGTCATTCCTATCTACATCCAGTACGGCCATTTAAAATTTATATTGGTCTTCCATCCATTCCCGAGTGCTTTCACAGAGCGACCTGCCAGAAGCCATTAGTGCACAACCCTCACAAATGGAAAGGCAGCAGCATTCTGACTCACTCGGAGCCAGACTGGCATTTGCACTCACTCAAATCACTTGGCGATTAACAAGCTTCTCTGCACTAGGAATCGTGGTCACTTCCCCTCAGAACAGGATCTAGGAAACAACCTGAAGGGATCATGATCTAAAGAAAGATCATGCTTTGATGTTGGGTGGGATTATGCAAATAAGAATGAGAATAGGGTGCTTCAGTGCTGTCAGAGTGTGCTGTGTTTTATTTGGGAAATGAGACAAAATCTTCCTATGATCAGCCACTCCATGTGACATCCCAACCCACACTCTGCTACTGACATTTTATCTCCCACTGAACAGCCCGGCTGTTGTAACATTTTCAGGATTCTTAATTTATGTCTTGCAGAATCTAAAATCAGTTGGCAGGAACTTTAAGAAAATAACCGGTGTTGACAGGCACCTTTATACTTCAAGAAGCTGGTACACCTTAGTGTTGCTAAAAGCTAGGGAATGTTCTCTACTTTTTTCTTCCAAAATATGTCTAGAAGACAGTGGGATGGAGATAGGGAGCTGTCGTAAATCATTTGATTTCTCTTTTCAATCTAAACTCTGTGAAAGACCTTTCTTTCCACCCAATATGTGCTAACAAGCTCATTCTCCTTTCGTGGTATGAGTGACTCCAGCATTTAATTAATTAATTAAATTAGAGTAACAAAGAAAAATTAACTGAGGTTCTTATATGTAGCCAAGAACCATGGAAAAGTAAAATGACTCAAAAGTAAGATCAGCAATGTAACGTTTGTGTAAGCTTCATAACCTACTGAACTGTTGATTCTCAGAACACTAGGGAGGGAAGATAGTCTGATGATGACGATTCCTACTTTACAGAAGAGAAAGTGAGGCCCAGAAAATGTAAATAACTAGCTGCAAATCACTCAGCCTTGAAGAAATTGCGACTCAAACCCAAATCACAGGTTCTTTCCATTATATCACCGTGCTGCTTTCTAAAAGTAGCGACTTTGAATTGGTCAATCACATGAATATGCTAAAACCTTTGCTCTTGAGTCTTGGCAGTGCTGAACACTTGGCGCTCTCGGGCTTACACCTGTCAAAGCTAGGATGCTGGTGTACACCCTAACTCTGGAGTACTCAGCCTCCATCCTCTTCTCAGAGTGGAGTTATATCTACTTATCCATTATGTAGTGCTTCAGAGTATAGACTCTTGAGCCAGGTGACTGGCTCTGCCACTCACTAATAACTGACCTGGCCAAGCTACTTAACTTTTCTGGGCCTCATTTTCCTGTACAGTAAGATGGAGATGATAACAGCGCCTATCTCATAGGATTGTTGTAAAGATTAAATGAGTTTATGTAAAATGCTATGTACAGGTTAGTATCACCCATCTGTTTGCCACATGCTTTCATAAGTGCACTATAGGGTCTTCCCTGGTGGTCCAGTGGTAAAGAATCCGCCTTACAGTGCAGGGGACGCAGGTTCAATCCCTGATCAGGGAACTAAGATTCCACAGGCCGACAGGCAACTAAAGCCCGCACGCCACAAC